>NC_091985.1:104862049-105165938 GCF_044704955.1 Pristiophorus japonicus | reverse complement strand
CAAGCACTCTGTCTGGTCCTCCAAGGCAGGTGATTGCTCATCACGCTGACCAGACCTCCGTGAGGTCGGTGTTTGCAATGTGACACGCCTTGGCGTCGCCACCTGCACACCGCTTGGTCCCAGTGCTCCTTCCATCTCAACCGCAGATTGTTCCCCCCCGCAAAAAAAATCTCTTCTTCTTCCTCCGTCTCCGTCTCCTCCTCTTCCTCCTCCTGCTGAAGCACAGCAGCAGGTGTCTGCAGTGGCTCCTCTTCTTCTTCAGCCTCCTGCGATGGTGGAAACGGTTCAGTGGTAGTGGACTCCACTGACTTGACGACCACTTGACCTTTAATTTGATGAACAATGATTAACTATTCAAATCATTGCATTACAATTTTACTCGAACTCAAAACATTGCAATGCTTTCCATTACCCTATATACACAGGTGATCACAAGGTTTACAATGACCTAACATGACCTCATTTGAACATCTATAGTACATCACCATTATATATCAGATTATATTATAATTGCATAACATTACATTTTAATTGCATAACATTGCATGCGTAACTACAATATTTTCAGTATTTACTAATGATTCACACATTGAACAATGCACATTTCTCATTACTCATGTCTCAAGCGTGGGTTCAGCCACACCGCGGGATGTGACCGAACGGCTTTCTGGACCCACCAAGGCCACCGCAAGCTCCTCGTGAGCACTTAATGTGTGCATCATGGCAGAGCCCCTGCCCGTCCTGCGTTGCACCCGATTATTGATCGAGATCTTCTTCTGTAAATGATACGATAACATTGCACGACATAAGAAAATGGATCAAGCAATTTAAGACATTGAAGACATTTATTTCACACTGCAACATTTAACTTTATGTTGGGTTGTATAAATTTATTCATAATTTAGTTATGTTTAAATGTAACCAAATAACATTGCAGATTCTAGTTACTATTTAGATCATTAAACAATACATAAATATAAATTTCAACTTACTCTCGCAGGTGCCAGTAGGCTGTTCCAACGCTTGCGGCACTGGTCCGGTGTCCGGGCTTCGTTAGATGCCGACGTGACCACATCGGTAATCTCTGCCCAAATCCTCCGATATGCACGGGGTGGAGGTTTCCCATGCCCACCCTGTGTCAGATCCTCCCACCTGGTGCTGACAACATTCACCAGGGCCTCATTGGCCTCCTCGCTGAAAGGCTTGGCCCTACTCCTTTCAAATGATGCCTCTATTATCGATTAATATGAGATTATTCAGGACACAAAATGCTTTCTTCTCTCTCTCTCTCTCTCTCTGCACGACCCTCACAGAGCTTCTGAGCATGTGTGATGAACCCTGACCTCCCAAAACGCGGGAAGGAGCATCAACCTGAAAAAAAAAATCAACCTGCACATGCGCAGTAATGCGTTGCTAGGGAAGCTTTTTTTTTCATTCACTTCCGTTTTCTTTGGGCGATCGTGAGATCACCAAAAAATCACATCGCCCATTTGATATCGCTGGGGTAAGGCCGTGTGGAAAATCGCAAAAAAAAAAATGGGCCTTGAGCCGGCGATCAGCACGGGCGATAGGTCCCGCATCGCTGGAACAAGGCCCATTTTTTTCAGCCTTAGCCAGAAAGTGGAAAGTCTAGCCCATAGAAAAGAGGTGCAGGAGTAGGCCAATCGGCCCTTCAAGCCTGCACCACCACTCAATATGATCATGACTGATCATGCAACTTCATTCCTGCTTTCTCTCCATATTCCTTGATCCCTTTAGCTGTAAGGGCCACATCTAACTTCCTTTTGAATATATCTAACGAACTAGCCTCAACAAATTTCTGTGGTAGAGCATTCCACAGGTTCACAATTCTCTGAGTGAAGAAGTTTCTCCTCATCTCGGTCCTAAATGGCTTACCCCTTATCCTTAGACTGTGACCCCAGGTTCTGGACTTCCCCAACATCGGGAACATTCTTGCTGCATCTAACCTGTCCAATCCCGTCAGAATTTTATATGTTTCTATGAGGTCCCCTCTCATTCTTTTAAATTCCAGTGAATATAAGCCTAGTCGGTCCAGTCTTTCTTCATATGTAAGTTCTGCCATCCTGGGAATCAGTCTGGTGAACCTTTGCTGCACTCCCTCAATAGCAAGAATGTCCTTCCTCAGATTAGGAGACCAAAACTGCACATAATATTCAAGGTGTGACCTCACCAAGGCCCTGTACAACTGCAGTAAGACTTCGCTGCTCCTATGCTCAAACCCTCTCACTATGAAGGCCAACATGTCATGTGCCTTCATCACCGCCTGCTGTACCTGCATGCCAACTTTCAATGATAGTTGTACCATGACACCCAGGTCTCGTTGCACCTCCCCTTTTCCTAATCTGTCACCATTCAGATAATATTCTGCCTTCCTGTTTTTGCCACCAAAGTGGATAACCTCACATTTATCGACATTATACTGCATCTGCCATGCATTTGTCCACTCACCTAACCTGTCCAAGTCACCCTGCAGCCTCTTAGCGTCCTCCTCACAGCTCACACTACCATCCAGCTTAGTGTCATCTGCAAACTTGGAGATATTACATTCAATTCCTTCATCCAAATCATTAATGTATATTGTAAATAGCTGGGGTCCCAGCAGTGAACCCTGTGGTACCCCACTAGTCACTGCATGCCATTCTGAAAAGGACCCGTTTATTCCTACTATTTGCCTCCTGTCTGCCAACCAGTTCTCTATCCACGTCAATACATTACCCCCAATACCATGTGATTTAATTTTGCACACTAATCTCCTGTGTAGGACCTTGTCAAAAGCCTTTAAAAAATCCAAATACGCCACCTAAGGGAAAAAAGTCCTTCCTATCCACTCTATCTAGGCCCCTCATAATTTTATACACCTCAATAAGGTCTCCCCTCAGCCTCCTCTGTTCCAACGAAACCAACCCCAGCCTATCCAATCTTTGCTCATAGCCAAAATTCTCCAGTCCAGGCAACATCCTCGTAAATCTCCTCTGTATCCCCTCTAGTTCAGTCACATCTTTCCTGTAATGTGGTGACCAGAACTGCACACAGTATTCTAGCTGTGACCTAACTAGTGTTTTATACAATTCAAGCATAACCTCCCTGCTCTTAAATTCTATACCACGGCTAATAAAGGCAAGTATCCCGTATGCCTTCTTAACCACCTTATCTACCTGGCCTGCTACCTTCAGGGATCTGTGGACATGCATTCCAAGGTCTACATTTCTCAGTGTCCTAACATTTATTGTGTATTCCCTTGCCTTGTTAGCCATCCCCAAATGCATTACCTCTCACTTCCCTGGATTGAATTCCATTTGCCACTGTTCTGCCCACCTGACCAGTTCATTGACATCTTCCTGCAGTCTACAGCTTTCTTCTTCATTATCAACCACACAGCTAATTTTTGTATCATCTGCAAACTTCTTAATCATACCCCCTACATTCATATCTTAATCATTAATGTATACCACAAAAAGCAAGGGACCTAGTACTGAGCTCCTCGGAACCCCACTGGAAACAGCCTTCCAGTCACAAAAAGACCCATCGACCATTACCCTTTGCTTCCTGCAACTGAGACAATTTTGAATCCAACTTGCCACATATACATGGTAAACTTTTAGTCATCCTTGGGCTTATATCTGTCACGTGCAATGTTCCGCCTGATTCTTTTGCGGGGGTCCGTGGTCCCTTTGACGGGCTGCACAGCCCATTCAATGTTTTGCACATGCGCAAAACTTCATATTTCCGGCAGATACCCACGCAGCCATGCAGCTTAGAGGGAACGGTGGTCACATGTCCTCCCTGGGTCTCCACTTGCAATAATTCACCTCATGCACAGCATTCACCATTTAAACCAAAAAATTGTGAAGAGACATAAATGTGGAGAGAACAAAGAGAATGTTAATCATAATTCTGTTAGAAAAAGGACTTGATGCCATGCTCTAAGCATTTCAAAGATCCTCGTTGTCACATTTCTACGACTGATATGTCTCACTGTCCTTTTTTCCTGAATGACAAAGTCGACTTAAGATGGCAGTTATCATGCAGCTGTTAAGTCAAGGGGTTTAGTGGCATTAATTGGTAAAGGATGATTCAACAGTCATCAAAAGGGTAGATATGATTGTAGAAAAATAAAGGCAGAAACATAGGAAGAATTTAGTACTGATAAGGGCAGCATAATTATCCACTTGCAACTACCTTTGATTGCTAGCTCGGCTTAAGTTGGTAGAAAGAAGGCCATTTAGGTAAGAAAAGGAAACTGCAGGAAATGAGAATGTATCATGATGATATCCATATCTCAGAGGTAAAATGGAGAGACTGGAGAGAGCTGGAAGGGAACAGTGTAATTAGAAGTCATTTCACAGGGTTAATCATCTTTAGCATATTATGTAAAGCGGGATAGTTGAGGCAGATTTATATTTGTTTTGTTGCCCATCTGACTAGCAGTCTGGAAATAGGTGAACATTTGAGTGATCATTATACAGCAACGAAGGCAAGACAAAATAATAATACGATTGGGACAAGAATTCAGAGCAGCAGGTTTTGGAAGTAAAAGTAGAGAGGGTCAAGAGGGAAGTTGAATTAGAATATAAAACAACAGAAGAAAATTGAATATTTTAAAGACTGAAGTGAGAAGTAGAAGCAATGGGCCCAAGTTTCCACAAGAAAAAAAACGGGCGCCTCTCCGAGCTGGGCGCCCATTTTTCGCGCCTAAAACGGCGCCTAAAAAAATCCTCGGTATTCTCCACCTACTTACAGGTTCTCTGGCCCTCGGCGCAGTTAACACGAGCTGTGGGGGGGGCAGAGCCAGGTCCCTGCGCTGAAAACAGTGCCAGGACCTCTGCACATGCGCGCTACAGTCGGCACGCAAGTGCAGTAGCTCCAGGCGCCGAACTGTGTGGGAGGGGCCCGAAGCACGCAGCCCCTAGCCCTGGCCCAATGGCCTCACTGGGGCTGCGTGAATAAGGCTCCTCCCACGGCCAGCTCCTGCTCCTCGCCCGACCAGACCCGACACCCGCTCCCCGCCCCGACCCGAGACCCGAGACCCGCTCCCCCCCCCGCACCGACCCGAGACCTGAGACCCGCTCCCCCCCCCCCAGACCCGAGACCCGAGACCCGCTCCCCACCCCCCGCCCCGACCCGACCCCGACCCGAGACCCGCTCCCCCCCCCCGACTGACCCGACCCGCGCTCCTGTTCCCCGACCCGACGCCCCCCCTCTCTCTCCCTCCCCCCCTCTCTCTCCCTCTCTCCCTCCCCCTCTCTCTCTCTCCCTCCGTCCTCCCCCTCCCTCTCTCTCCCTCCCTCTCCCTCCCTCCTCCCCCTCCCTCTCTCTCCCTCCCTCCTTATCTCCCTCCCTCCCCTCCCCTCCCTCCCTCCCCTCTCTCCCTCTTCTCTCTCTCCCTCCCTCCCTCCTTCCCCCCTCCCGCTCAGCGGCACGAACGGCTGCAGAATTCTCCCTGGCTGAAGCACTTTCACACAGGTAGGAAGATGGTTTATTTAATCTTTTCTTGGCTTATAAATGTTTATTCAGGTTGGATTTATTTGTATAATATTTGTAGAAGTATAAATAAGGATTTATTGTCGAATTTAATGAGTTCCCTTCCCCCCCACCTCGTTCTGGACGCCTAATTTGTAACCTGTGCCTGATTTTTTAATGTGTAGAACAGGTTTTTTCAGTTCTACAAAAATCTTCACTGGCTCCATTCTACTTTAGTTTGGAGTACATTTTCACTGTGGAAACTTTCAAATCAGGCGTCAGTGGCCGGACATGCCCCCTTTTGAAGAAAAAATTCTGTTCTAAACTAGAACTGTTCTACCTGACTAGAACTGCAGAAAAAAAAATGTGGAGGATTGCGATTTCTAAAATAGTCCGTTCTCCACCAGTTGCTCCTAAAAATCAGGTGCGAATCATGTGGAAACTTGGGCCCATAGTGATGAAATCCACAGGCCAGGCAGAAATATTTTAAAAGGTAGAAATAAGCAGGTATGAGAACAAGAGGGGAGAGGTTGAACCTTGGTGCACCTATTTTATGGACATAAAACAAGTGCAATGAAGTCCAGTCTTGGGAACCAATGACTTGTGGCTCAAGGTTGTCTGATAAACGTCTGACCTGAAATTGTATATGCTAATGAGGGAGCTAACACCTGTTTAGGACTCCTCTGAGAAATTGGGCTGTATGAGTGGAGCAGGCTTGTCGTGCTCAGGTTTTCACAATGTTGATGCAGTCTTGCCAGTGGCCACCACTGAAAGAGTAAATTTAATTTGTTTTTAATTGCTGTGGGACCAGGAGGAGCAGGAGTGCTCCCTCAACATAAATTGCAAAAAAACCCCAATCACACCTACCTGAAGTCGACATTACTTCCCTCACTGCGGCTGCTACAACTTGGACCGCTCGCTTTCACAGGCTGCCCCAACAGAGCGTTCTACGGAGTGCCACGGATCGGGTGGCAGAATAAAATAGAGCTGAGCGATACACACCGGCTCGCCTCTTCCGGGTGGTAATGCTCCGAGCCCCGCCGAAACCGGCACTGAAAGTCCCAGTGGGGAGCTGGAGCTGGCCGTCTGCGCGGAAGTGCTTACCGCTGCCAATGCCGTCCCTTCGGGGCACTAACAGCGATGGCAGAAGACAGAAAATCCAGCTCAGAGTGTTGATGTGAGGGCCCAGCCACTGCATTCCTGGAGCTGGC
The DNA here is from genome assembly GCF_044704955.1 of Pristiophorus japonicus. Lineage (NCBI taxonomy): Eukaryota > Metazoa > Chordata > Chondrichthyes > Pristiophoridae > Pristiophorus > Pristiophorus japonicus. The sequence continues at coordinate 105,159,246 of NC_091985.1, read as the reverse complement.
CACATGCTCCATGTTAGACTGCAGAGTGGTGATGCCATGCAAGTTGACAGCACACAAGCTGAAAGGAAAGTCTTCCATACTTTCAGCCATGTGACAAATCCTTGTCAGGCCTTCCGATACCTCGTACAATTGCTCGTACATTTCAAAGAGTGTCCTTTTTAAGGCTGTGAAGACTTACTGCATGCAATATATTTATTGTTAGTGTGTTCAAAAGGCTTATTCTCAAAAACCATTTAATACCGTAGAGTGAATATTAAGCTAACCGAAACATCCTACTGATTACCACCTACTGCCCTCCATCAGCTGATGAATCAGAACTCCTCCTGTTGAACACCACTTGGAAACACTGAGGATAGCAAGGGCACAGAATGTACTCTGGGTGGGTGACTTCACTGTCCATCATCAAGAGTGGTTCGGTAGCACCACTACTGACCGAGCTGGCCAAGTCCTGAAGGACATAGCTACTAGACTGGGCCTGCAGCAGGTGGTGAGAGAACCCAACACAAGGGAAAAACCTACTTGACCTCGTCCTCACCAATCTACCTGTTGCAGATGCATGTGTCCATGACAGCATCGGTAGCAGCGACCACTGCTCAGTCATTGTGGAGATGAAGTCCCGTCTTCACACGGAGGACACCATCCATCGTGTTATGTGACACTACCACCATGTTAAATGGGATAGATTCAGAACAGATCTAGCAGCTCAAAACTGGGCATCGATGAGACGCTGTGGACCATCAGCTGTAGCAAAATTATATTCCACCACAATCTTTAACCTCGTGGCCTGGCATATCCCTCACTTTACTATTACCATCAAGCCTGGGGACCAAGCCTGGTTCAATGAAGAGTGTAGAAGAGCATGCCAGGAGCAGCACCAGGCATACGTGAAAATGAGATGCCAATCTGGGGAAGCTGAAACACAGGACTACATGCATACTAAAAAGCAGAACCAGTGTACTATCGACAAGGCTAAGCGATCCCACAACCAATGGACCAGATTAAAGCTCTGTAGTCCTGCCACATCCAGTCATGAATGGTGATGGACCATTAACCAATTAACGAGAGGAGGAGGCTCCATGAATATCCCCTTCCTCAATGATGTCGGAGCCCAAGAAAAGGCTAAAGTGTTTACAACCATCTTCAGCCAGAAGTGCCGAGTGGATGATCTATATTGGCCTCCTCCTGAGGTCCCCACCATCACAGAAGCCAGTCTTCAGCCAATTTGTTTCGCTCCACGTGATATCAAGAAACGACTGAACGCACTGGATACAGCAAAGGCTATGGGCGCCGACAATATCCCGGCTGTTGTGCTGAAGACTTGTGCTCCAGAACTAGCCGCGCCTCTAGCCAAGCTGTTCCAGTACAGCTACAACACTGACATCTATCCAACAATCTGGAAAACTGCCCAGGTATATTCTGTCCTCAAAAAGCAGGACAAATCCCATTCGGCCAATTACCGCTGCATCAGTCTACTCTCAATCAAAAGCAAAGTGATGGAAGGTGTCATCAACAGTGCTATCACATGTCATTTACTCACTAATAACTTGCTCACTAATGCCCAGTTTGGGTTCCGCCTGGATCACTTGAACATGGACAAAGGAGCTGAACTCCAGAGGTGAGGTGAGAGTGACTGCCCTCGACATCAAGGCAGCATTTGACTGAGTGTGGCATCAAGGAGCCCTAGCAAAACTGGTCAATGGGAATTGGGGAAAACTCTCCACTGGCTGGAGTCATACCTAACACAAAGGAAGATGGTTGTGGTGTTTAGAGGTCAATCATCATAGCCCCAGAACATCACTGCAGGAGTTCCTCAGGGCAGTGTCATAGGCCCAACAATGTTCAGTTGCTTCATCAATGACCTTTCTTCTATCATAAGGGCAGAAGTGGGGATGTTCGCTGATGACTGCACAGTGTTCAGTTCCATTCACAACTCCTCAGATGATGGAGCAGTCCATGCCCGCATGCAGCAAGACCTGGACAACATTCAGGCTTGGGCTGATAAATGGCAAGTAACATTTGCGCCACACAAATGGCAGGCAATGACTATCTCCAACAAGCGAGAGTCTAACCACCTCCCCATGACATTCAATGGTATTAACATGGCCAAGTCCCCCACTATCAACATCCTGAGGATCACCATTGACCAGAAACTTAACTGGACCAGCCACCTAAATACTGTGGCAATAAGAGCGGGTCAGAGGCTGGGTATTCTGCGGCGAGTGTCTCACCTCCTGACTCCCAAAGCCTTTCCACCATCTACAAGGCACACGTCAAGAGTGTGATGGAATACTCTCCACTTGCCGAGATGAGTGCAGCACCAACAACACAAGAAACTCGACACCATCCAGGACAAAGCAGCCCGCTTGATTGGCATCCCATCCATCACCTTAAACATTCAATCTCTTCACCACCGTCGTACAGTGTATACCATCTCCAAGATGCACTGCAGCAACTCGCCAAGGCTTCTTCGGCTGCACCTCCAAAACCCCGACCTCTACCACCTATAAGGACAAGGGCACCAAGCACATGGGAACACCACCACCTCCACGTCACACACCGTCCTGATTTGGAAGCATATCACCATTCCTTCATCATCGCTGGGTCAAAAACCTGGAACTCCCTCCCTAACAGCACTGTGGGAGTATCTTCACCACAAGGACTGCAGTGGTTCAAGAAGGTGGCTCACCGCCATCTTCTCAAGGGCAATTAGGGGTGGGCAATAAATGCTGGCCTTACCAGTGACGCCAACATCCCATGAATTAATTTAAAAAAAACAACACAGCATTTTTACACCATTACGGCAGATTCACATTTATTAGTCGAAGTCTGATTATTCAGTTTCACAATTAATAGGGAAATTTGAGTCAATACAAGGATAGATCATGAAAGCCTTCTGTTCCAAACAGCTCGGAAATTATACAAGAAACAACTGAAAAGCAGAGTAGAACCAAACTTTCCCCTCCTCATTCTACCATTATACACCCTTGTTGTGCGACAGAGCCATTTTGTTCCAGTCCCAGTCTTGAATTCTGCACAGGGCTCTTTCATGAATGATCCAGTTCTGTCTCTTCTGTCTTGTAAACATAACAATGATTTATCACACTGTTTTTCACCAATATTGCTCCCCATTAAAAGTCTGTGGACTTTTCTATCAGCCAGTCCAACTACAATATATCAGTGGCAGCTTGATCAAGTGGCTGCTGCAATGCACAATGTTTTCTGAATGGATATCTACAAATTTAAATGCTACATTTTCAGATACTTCATGGATTTGTTTTGAGTGTGAGAAGATGTCTTGTGATGTTACACTTTTTGGAATGGAGACAGAAGGTTTAGCTGAAATAAATAGTCAGAAAATACTTTCAGAAGAGAAAGTGAAAGAAAGAGGCTATGCAGTAATGAGAGAGAAAACCATTGTTGTAGAAGGGACAAAGCATATCTAAAAATTAAATGAGAAAACCAGGAAAAGAATAAGTGCCAACATTCCAACAATTAGAGTCGGGATTGAGTGGTGTGTATGTGAATGTACAAAGCATTCAAAAAATTGGTCAATTAAAAGCATTAATAACTGTGGAGGGGTATGATTTAGTTACTAAAATCGAGACATGGCTTAAGTTTGGACGAGACTGGAAACTTAATATTCCTGGTTGTAACTAGGGAGGAAAAAGGAGATGGGGTGCCAGTGTTACCAAAGGATTCTATCACACACTGGAACATAAGGATATCATATGGGGTTGCATTAAAACAGAATCCATATGGATAGAGTTAAGAAATAGAAAGGGAAGTGGTCCAATTCTTGGTGTGCAATGCAGGCCAGCAATCAGTTGAGATGAGACAAAGGCGGGGAGGGGGGGGGGGGGGGGGTGGGGATCTGCAAACAGTTCAGAGAGATGTGTAAGCACAACAGGCCGATAATATTGGGCGACTTATCATTATCCAAGATAGACCCAGATAAGCTGAAATAAAGGTAATGATGTGGTCAAAGTGGGGAACAGTTTTTAGAATGCATTCCAGACTGTTTCCTAGACCAGTATGGTTCCAATCCATCAAGGAAAGATGCATTGCTTGAATTAGTTCTGGGAAATGAAATGGAGCAAATAATAGAATTTTAGTTTTTATAAATGGGGTTCAAGAGTAAAGAAGTAATGATAAATTCATACAAAAAATGAAGAGGAAACAGTTTGAGTACCATGAATACCTCATTATATTGGGAACTTCTTTAGGGCGGCTCGTGCTCCGCCACTGTAGTTTTGCTGGAGTGCGGTGGAAACCCCATTCACAGTGGCAGAATTGAAGCAGTGCCAAGAAAATTCCTGGGCTCAATATCCTACGTAGATTCACAAGGATGAGAAATTATAGTTCTGAGAAAAGACTTGAGATACTGGAACTATTCCCACTGAAGTAGAGAAGCTGAGGGTTTTTTTTTAAATTATGAAAGGTTTTGATAGCTTGAGTAGCAAAATATTATTTTCTCTGGTTGGTAAGCCAGTGATGAGTGTCATCATTTTAAAATTATCACTAAGAGAATGAGGAGAGAGGTGAGGAGAAATTTCTTTACACAGAGGATTGTTGGAGCATGGAATTCCTTGCTATAGGGACTGGTTGAGGTAGACATCATTGGATAAATATTTGAAGCAGAAGAAGATACAAGATTATTGGAAGAGAGCAGAGCAGTTGAATAAGTTTTGGATGGTTTGAGCAAAGAACCAGCACTGGACATCCCAAAGTGTTTCACAGTGGCTCTGACAGTTTTGTGATGTCCTGTGAATGTGAAAAGATGCTATATAAATACGAGTTATTTCCTATGACTCTTATAGAATTCACTCTGTTGGCGCTTCATTTCAGAGTCCACATTTACTAGTACTATTGTAAAATTTACTCAAAACCTTCCAAAAGAAACCAAATGGGAGAAAACCAAGTGGGAGAAATTCACTTGATTTGCGTCTCCCGTTAGTGCCTGCGGGGGACGGTAACAGGCTGCTAAGCGGTTACCGATCGGGCGCGACAAAATCACCGCTGTCTTGGTGGTTTTGCTCTGGCACTAAGACTTACCGTCTTAAAATCTTGTGCCCCGGAGATCGTGACGTAATCCAATGAGCAGCGCCCCGTTACCGCCCCAGATGTGATATTCGCTCCTGCCCCTTGTAGCATCGCCAGGTGTCAACAACGGCAGCTTCAGGAGGCATTGTCACCTTGGCTGGCAGCTTGGGGAGCACTAATTAAAGGCAATGGTGGTCAGGTAGGGCAACATTTATTTATGTCCCCATTCTGGTGCCTCCTGATGTCTTTTGATCTCATGATTACTCAGCCCTGCACTCTCTTTGGGTGCTTGGGGCTGCTATGCACATAGCTGCCTTTCTAATATCTCTTCTTTATCAATTTTTATCCTATCAAGTGTCTCCACTACCTCCTCCTTCATTATGTCTATGGCAGCATCCTCTTCCTTGGTGAAGACAGAGGTAAAGTACTCATTTCGTACCTCAGCCATACCCTCTGCCTCCATAGCTGTCACTCACCAGACACAGCCTGAAGATTCCTTCAACACAGCATTGGCTCTTCCATTTTAGGGAGGGAGCAGCCTATGAAGACAGCAGCACAGAACATTGCTCAGTGCTCTGCCGATACCGCCCCCTCACTCCCTTTAGCGCTCTCAGGGAAGCGTGTACAGTCAAGGTCCATTCCTATGAGGTGGAAAGGCAGGGCAGCTAAACTCAGTGCACCATGGATGATAAAACAGATGGAGAATATGATGAAGCAGAAAAAGAGATGTCAGGTTGCAACTACATCTGAGAATCAGACTATATATAGAAACGTCAGAAGAGAAGTGAAAAAGAAAATAAAAGGGGCAAAGAGAGGGTAGGAGAATAGAATGGAAGCCAACATAAAAGATAATCCAAAAGTTGTTTATAGGCATATAAATAGTAAACGGGTAGTAAGAGGAGGGTGGGGCCAACAAGGGACCAAGAAAAAGACCTATGCATGGAAGCAGAGGGTATGGCTGAGGTACAAAATGAGTACTTTGCATCTGTCTTCACCAAGGAAGAGGATTGTTATGTATGCAACCCTATGCAACCTGTATCATACCGCCATCAGAGAGCATACCTGTTGGAGTCCCAAATGATCCCAGCATCCCTTGGGAGCACTGTATATAAGCAGGCCTCCCATGCTGCACCAACGCTCTGGAGTTTGAATAAAGGAGCTAAGGTCACACTTACTCATGTCTACAGTACTCAGTTACATTACTTTATTATGAACATAACAACTGGTGACGAGATAACGAACAATCATGCGAAAATGCAGAGAACAGTTGGAATCCTGGAGAAATTCTCAGAAGGGGATGATTAGGAGGCCTTCGTGGAGCGACTCGACCAATCCTTCATGTCCAACGAGCTGGAAGGGGATGAGAATGCTGCCAAATGAAGGGCGATCCTCTTCACCGTCTGTGGGGCAACAACTTATGGCCTCATGAAGAATCTTCTAGCTCTGGTGAAACCAACAACCAAATGATATGAAGAACTGTGTGCGCTGGTCCGGGAGCACCTAAATCTGAAGGAAAGCGTTCTGATGGCAATGTATCGATTCTACACGTGTTAACAGTCTGAAGGCCAGGAAATGGCGAGCTGCGTCGCCGAACTAAGGCGCCTTGCAGGACATTGCGAATTCGATGGATTCCTTGAGCAAATGCTAACAGACTGCTTTGTGCTTGGCATTGGCCATGAGGTTATCCTTCGCAAACTACTGACTGTTGAAACACTGAATCTGAGCAAAGCCATAACAATGGCCCAGGCATTTATGTCCACCAGCGACAACACCGAACAAATTTTGCAGCATAAAGATGTTTCAGCAAGAAGTGTACACAAAGTAACGTTGTTTTTAGGCTGAATTCATATGGCAGAACGTACAAGCCTGCAGCTGCACGACCTCAGATGACCCAGAGTCCGGCATCAAACGTTAATGTGAGGCAGTTAACACCTTGTTGGCGCTGCGGAGGTGATCATCGAGCCCATCAATGCTGCTTCAAACACTGTGTGCGAAGGCTGTGGAACAATGGGACACCTCCAGCAAATGTGCAGACGAGCTGCAAACCCTGCAAACCACCATGTTGCAGAGGAGGATCGATCCATGGCGGATCAGGCTGAACTAGAGACTCGAACAGAGGAGGCAGAAATGTATGGGGTACACACCTTCAACATGAAATGTCCACCGATCATGCTCATAGACGAATTGGATGGAATTCCAGTATCCATGGAACTGGACACGGGTGCGAGTCAGTCTATCATGAGCAAAAAGGCCTTTGACACGCCGTGGTGCAACAAGGCACACAGGCCCAAGCTCAGCCCCATTCATACCAAGCTAAGAACTTACACTAAAGAGCTGATCCCTGTAATTGGCAGTGCAGCAGTAAAAGTCTCCTATGATGGAGCGGTGCATGAACTCCCACTATGGATTGTACCAGGAGATGGCCCCACACTGTTTGGCAGAAGCTGGCTGGGAAAAATCTGCTGGAACTGGGACGACATCCGAGTGCTCTCGTCCGTCGACAACGCCTCATGTGCCCAGGTTCTGAGCAAGTTCCCATCGTTGTTTGAGCCAAGCATCGGAAGTTTCTCGAGGGATAAGGTGCAGATCCACTTGATTCCCGATACATGATCCATCCACCACAAGGCATGGGCGGTGCCATATATGATGCGAGAGAAAGTGGAAATTGAGCTGGACGGGCTGCAGCGAGAAGGCATCATCGCGCTGGTGGAGTTCAACGAGTGGGCCAGTCCGATTGTTCCGGTTCTCAAAGATGATGGCACGGTCAGAATTTGTGGGGACTATAAAGTAACAATTAACCGATTTTCACTACAGGACCAGTACCCGCTACCCAAGGCAGTCGACCTATTTGCGATCCTGGCTGGACTTCGGCCTACATGATGCAGGAGCTGGCGGAATCTTCGAAAGGCCTCACTTGCATCAACACGCACAAAGGTCTGTTCATCTACAATAGATGCCCATTTGGGATTCAGTCGGCCGCGGCAATTTTTCAAAGGAACATGGAGAGCCTGCTAAAGTCGGTTCCGTGCATCGTGGTTTTCCAGGATGACATACTGGTCACAGGTCGGGACACCATCGAACAATTGAAGAACCTGGAAGAGGTTTTAAGTCGGCTAGATCGCGTGGGACTCAGGTTGAAATGCTCGAAGTGTGTTTTCCTGGCGCCAGAGGTCGAGTTCTTAGGGAGAAGAATCGCGGCAGACGGCATCAGAACCACCGACGCCAGGACGGTGGCCACCAAGAATGCGCCGAGGCCACAGAACGTGATGGAGCTGCGGTCGTTCCTGGGACTCCTCAATTATTTTGGTAATTTCCAACCCGGATTAAGCACCTTGCTAGAACCCCTACGTGTGCTGCTACGCAAGCGAGATGACTGGGTATGGGGGAAATCACAAGAGGCTGCTTTTGAGAAAGCCAGAAATCTGTTATGTTCCAACAAACTGCTTGTTCTGCATAACCCATGTAAACGTTTAGTGCTAGCTTGCGATGTGTCTTCGTACCGGGTCGGGTGTTACAACAAGCAAATGAATCGGGAACATTGCAACCGGTCACCTATGCGTCCAGGAGTTTGTCCAAGGCTGAAAGGGCCTACAGCATAATTGAAAAAGAAGCTCTGGCATGCGTTAGACAGGTGAAAAAAATGCACCAGTATCTGTTTGGGCTCAAGTTTGAGTTAGAAAGCGACCATAAGCCGCTCATATCGCTATTCTCAGAGAGCAAAGGGATTAATAACAATGCCTCTGCCCGCATCCAAAGATGGGCGCTTATGCTGTCTGCATATAACTATGTAATCCGCCACAGACCAGGCACAGAGAACTGTGCTGATGCTCTCAGTCGGCTACCATTGCCCACCACCGGGGTGGAAATGGCACAGCTTGCAGACTTGCTCTTGGTGATGGATGCATTTGAAAACAAAAAGTCACCTGTTACGGCCCGCCAGTTCAGGACTTGGACCAGCCAGGATCCTTTACTGAGCCTTGTAAAAAATACTGTTTCCTCCATGGGAGGTGGTCCAGCATCCCAGCGGAGATGCATGAGGAGATGAAGCCGTTCCAGCGACGCAAAGGCGAAATGTCCATACAGGCGGACTGTCTTTTGTAGGGCACTTGCGTGGTTTTACCTAAGAAAGGCAGGGAAACGTGCATACGTGACCTACACAGTACCCACCCAGGCATAGTAATGATGAAAGCTATAGCCAGATCCCATGTATGGTGGCCCAGCATCGACTCAGATTTGGAGTCATGTGTGCGCCAATGCAACACTTGCTCGCAACTGAGCAATGCACCCAGGGAGGCACCACTAAGCTTGTGGTCATGGCCCTCCAAACCATGGTCTAGGATCCACGTTGACTTCGCTGGCCCGTTTCTAGGCAAAATGTTTTTGGTTGTTGTGGATGATTATTCAAAATGGATTGAGTATGTAATAATGTCTGTAAGCACGCCCACTGTCACTATTGAAAGCCTACGAGCCATGTTCGCCACGCAAGGCCTGCTTGATGTCCTTGTCAGCGACAATGGGCCGTGCTTCACCAGCGCTGAATTCATAGAATTCATGACCCACAAAGGGATCAAGCACGTCACATCTGCCCCGTTCAAGCCTGCATCCAACGGCTAGGCAGAACGGGCAGTCCAAACCATCAAGCAAAGCTTGAAACATGTGTCGGAAGGCTCCTGGCAGACCCGCCTGTCCTGGGTCTTGCTCAGCTACTGTACCAGACCCCACTCGCTCACCAGGGTTCCCCCAGCTGAGTTGCTCATGAAAAGGGCACTCAAAACAAGGCTCTCTCTTGTCCACCCTGATCTCCATGATAGCATCAAGGACAGGCGGCATCAACAAAGCATGTACCATGATCGCGCAAACTTGTCACGCGATATTGAAGTCAATGACCCTGCATTTGTACTCATCTATGGACATGGCCCCAAATGGCTTGCTGGCACTGTTATAGCCAAAGAAGGGAGTAGGGTGTTTCAGGTCAAACTTGCTAATGGACTAACTTGCAGAAAGCAGTTGGGCCAAACCAAACTGCGATTCACAGACAGCCACGAGCAACCCGAAGAGGACACCACCAACTTCGACCTTCCAACACACACACAAGTTGCAACCGACATCACGGTTGACCACGAAGCTGAACTTACCATCCCCAGCAGCCCAACAAGGTCAGCTGCCCAGCAACCCAGCGAAGAACCAACCAACTCGCCCACACCTGCATTTGTACCGAGACGATCGACAAGGGAGCGAAAAGCCCCAGATCGTCTCACCCTGTAAATAAGTGTACTATTGACTTTGGGAGGGAGTGATGTTATGTATGCAACCCTATGCAACCTGTATCATACCGCCACCAGAGGGCATACCTGTTGGTGTCCCAAGAGATCCCATCATCCCTTGGGAGCACTGTATATAAGCAGGCCTCCCATGCTGTACCAACACTCTGGAGTTTGAATAAAGGAGCTAAGGCCACACTTACTCATGTCTACAGTACTCAGTTACATTGCTTTATTATGAACAGAACAAGGATGCTGCCATAGACATAGTTAAGGAGGAGGTAGTAGAGACACCTGATTGGATGAAAATTGATAAAGAAGATATATTAGAAAGGCTGGTTGCACTTAAACTAGATAAATCACCAGGAACGGATGGGATGCATCCCTAAGATGCTGAGGAAATTGAGGGCGGAAATCGTGGCCATAATATTTCAATCTTCCATAAATATGGGGGTAGTGCCAGAGGACTGGAGAATTGCAAATGTTACACCATTGTTCAAAACCCGGCAATTACAGGACAGTCAGTTTTACCTCGGTAGTGGGGAAGCTTTTAGAAAGAGTAATCAGGGACAAAATTAATAGTCACTAAATAGGGGTGGATTAGTTAAGGAAAGCCAGCACGGATTTTTTAAAGGCAAATCGTGTTTAACCAACTTGATCGAGTTTTTTTACATAAGAACATAAGAACATAAGAAATAGGAACAGGAGTAGGCCATACGGCCCCTTGAGCCTTCTCCGCCATTCAATAAGATCATGGCTGATCTGATCATGGACTCAGCTCCATTTCCCTGCCCGCTCCCCATAACCCCTTATCCTCTTATCAATTAAGAAACTGTCTATTTCTTTCTTAAATGTACTCAATGTCCCAGCTTCCACAGCTGCCTGAGGCAGTGAATTCCACAGATTTACAACCCTCAGAGAGATATTTCTCCTCATCTCAGTTTCAAATGGGTGGCCCCTTATTCTAAGATCATTCCCTTTAGTTCTAGTCTCCCCCATCAGTGGAAACATCCTCTCTGCATCCACCTTGTCAAGCCCCCTCAGAATCTTATACGTTTTGATGAGGTAATAGAGAGGGTTGATGAGAGTAATTCAGTTGACTTAGTGTGCATGGATTTCCAAAAAGCATTCAACAAAGTGCACATAAAAAACATAGAATATAAGAAATAGGAGCAGTAGTAGACCATTTGGCCCCTCGAGCCTGCTCCACCATTCAATAAGATCATGGCTGATCTGATCTTGGTGTCAATTCCACTTCCCCGCTCGCTCCCCATAACCCTTGATTCCATTATCATTCAAAAATCTGTCTATCTCCACCTTAAATATATTCAATGACCCAGCCTCCACAGCTCTCTGGTGTAGAGAATTCCAAAGATTCACGATCCTCTGAGAAGAAATTCCTTCTCATTTCTGTTTTAAATGGGCAACCCCTTATTCTGAAACTATGCCCCCTAGTTCTAGATTCCCCCCACAAGGAGAAACATCCTCTCTGCATCTACCCTGTCAAGCCCCCTCAGAATCTTATAATTTTCAATAAGATCACCTCTCATTCTTCTAAACTTCAATGAGTATAGGCACAACCTGCTAAACCTATCTTCATAAGTCAACCCCTTCATCTCAGGAATCAACCTAGTGAACCTATACTGCCTCCAATGCAAGTATATTCCTCCTTAAAAATGGAGACCAAAACTATACGCAGTACTCCAGGTGTGGTCTCACCAATGCCCTGTAAGGTTGTAACAGGACTTCCCTACTTTTATACTCCATTCCCCTTGAAATAAAGGCCAACATTCCATTTGCCTTCCTAATGACTTCTTGTACCTACATGCTAACTTGTTGTGTTTCATGTACAAGGACCCCCAGATCCCGCTGTACCGCAGCATTTTGTAATCTCTCCCCATTTAAATAATAATTTGCTTTTTATTTTTCCTACCAAAGTAGATAACCTCACATTTTCCCACATTATACTCCATCTGCCAAATTTTTGCTCACTCACTTAACCTATCTATAGCCCTTTGAAGATTCTTTGTGTCCTTCTCACAACTTGCTTTCCCACCTATCTTTGTATCATCAACAAATTAGGCTACGTTACACTCGGTCCCTTCATCCAAGTCATTAATATAGATTGTAAATAGTTGAAGCCCCAGCACTGATCTGTGTGGTACCCCACTAGTTACCGTTTGCCAACCTGAAAATGACCCATTTATCCTGACTCTTTGTTTTCTATTAGTTAGCCAATTCTCTATCAATGCTAATATATTAACACCAATCCCGTGAGCTCTTATCTTGTGCAGTAATCTTTTATGTGGCACCTTATCGAATGCCTTCTGGAAATCCAAATACACAACATCTACTGGTTCCTCTTTAGCCACCCTGCTCATTACATCCTCAACGAACTCCAACAAATTTGTCAAACATGATTTCTCTTTCATAAAACCATGCTGACTCTGCTTGACTGTATTATAATTTTCTAAATGTCCTGCTATTAATAATGGACTCCAGCTTTTTCCCAATGACAAATGTTAGGCTAACTGGCCTATCGTTTCCTGCTTTCTGTCTCCCTCCTTTCTTAATTAGGGGGGTTATATTTGCGGTTTTCCAAACTGCTGGGACCTCTCCAGAATCCAGGGAATTTTGGTAGATTACAACCTATGCATCCACTATCTCTGCAGCAACTTCTTTTAAGACCCTAGGATGTAAGTCATCAGGTCCAGGGGCCTTGTTCACCTTTAGTCCCATTAGTTTGCCGAGTACTTTTTCTCTAGTGATAGTGATTGTTTTAAGATCCCCCTCCCAATAGCCGTTTGATTATCAATTATTGAGATGCTTTTCTTGTCGTCTACCGTGAAGATCAATACAAAATATTTTTTCAAAGCCTCTGCTTCCCATTATTAAATCCCCAGACTCATTCTCTAAGGGACCAACGATTACTTTAGCTACTCTCTTCTTTTTTATATATCTGTAGAAGCTCTTACTGTCTGTTTTTATATTTCTTGCTAATTTACTCTCATAATCTATCTTCTATATTATTTTTTTAGTTGTCCTTCACTGGTTTCTAAAAAATTACCAATCCTCTGGTCTTCCACTAATCTTCACAACATTGTATGCCTTATATAGCCGTGCCAGCAAAATTGAAACCTATGGAATAAAAGGGACAGTGGCAGCCTGGATACAAACTTGGCTAAGTGACAGGAAACAGAAAGTAGTGGTGAAAGGTTGTTTTTCGGACTGGAGGAAGGTATACAATGGTGTTCCCCAGGGGTCGGTACTAGGACCACTGCTTTTCTTGATACATATTAATGATGTGGACTTGGGTGTACAGGGAACAATTTCAAAATTTGCCAATGACACAAAACTTGGAAGTATAGTGAACAGTGAGGAAGAGCGATAGACTTAAGGAAGGCATAGACAGGCTGGTGAAATGGGCGGACACGTGGCAGATGAAATTTAATTCAGAAAAGTGTGAAGTGATGCATTTTGGTAGAAAAAATGAGGAGAGGAAAATGGTACAATCCTAAAAGGGGTGCACGCACAGATAGACCTGGGGGTATGTGTACATAAATTCTTGAAGCTGGCATGAAGGTTGAGGGAGCAGTTAAAAAGGCTTATGGGATCCTGGGCTTCATAAATAGAGGTATAGAATACAAAAGTATAAAAATTATGACGGCCATGGCGGACAATTGATTTAGCCATTCACTGCCAGATCTGGCTGGCCACAGAAAGCATTATCGGGTACTGCTCTTGTCTGTCAACACTGCTCACTATTCCAAAAACAACAACAACTTGTATTTATATAGCACCTTTAACGTAGTAAAACATCACTAGGCGCTTCACAGGAGTGTTATAAGACAAATTTGACACCGAAACAGAGAAGAAGAAATTAAGTCAGGTGACCAAAAGCTTAGTCAAAGAGATAGGATCATTCTGGAATGCAATGGTAACCCCAGGCTACTATTCTCCATTGCCAGCCGGCTTCTTAAACCCCTCTCCCCTGTCTCCACCACACTCACCTCCAATAACAAGTGCGAGGAGCTCATGTCCCTAAGATTAAGACCATTCGATCAGCGCTGCCAATTCTCTTCCTTCCCTAGTCCACCATGCCAAACATCCTCTAAGGATCCCCCCTGCCCTATATTTGAACTCACATCTTTCTCCAGTTTCTCTCTGATCACCCCTCTTGACCTCTCCACGCTCATCTTGTCCATGAGACTCACTTCCTGCTCTCTCAACCCTATTCCCACTAAACTGCTGACCACCCAACTTCCTTTTATGTTAGCAGTTCTCTTTCCTCAGGTACTCTTCCCCCTCTTCTTCAAATCTGCCGTCATCATTCCTCTCCTCAAAAAAAAACCCTTGACCCCTCCGTCCTTGCAAACTATCGTCCCAACTCCAACTTCCCTTTCTTTTCAAAGGTCCTTGAACATGTTGTTGCCTCCCAAATCCATGCCCATCTTTCCCAGAACTCCATATTTGAATCCCTTCAATCTGGTTTCTGCCCCGCCACAATACCGAAACGACTCTCATCAAAGTCACAAATGACATCCTTTGTGACTGTGACAAAGGTAAACGATCCTTCTTTTTCCTTCTCAACCCATCTGCAGTCTTTGACATAATTGACCACTCTATCCTCCTCCAATGCCTCTCCACCATCGTCCAGCTGGGTGGGACTGCACTCACCTGGTTCCATTCTTATCTGTCAAATCGTAGCCAGAAAATCACCCACAATGGCTTCTCTTCCCACTCCCGCATCATTACCTCTGGTGTCGCCCAAGGATCTATCCTTGGCCCCCTCCTATTTCTCATCTATATGCTGCCCCTTGGCGACATCATCCGAAAACATGAGGTCAGTTTCCACATGTACGCTGACGATACCCAGCTTTACCTCACTACCACTTCTCTCGACCCCTCCACAGTCTCTAAATTGTCAGACTGCTTGTCCGACATCCAGTACTGATGAGCAGAAATTTTCTCCAATTAAATATTGGGAAGACTGAAGCCGTTGTTTTCGGTCCCCGCCACAAACTCCGTTCCCTAGCCACCGATTCCATCCCTCTCCCTAGCATTTGTCTGAGGCTGAACCAGACTGTTCGCAACCTAGGCGTCATATTTGACCCTGAAATGAGCTTCCAACCACATATCTGCGACATAATTAAACCGCCTATTTCCACCTCTGTTACATTGCCTGTCTCTGCCCCTGCCTCAGCTCAGCTGCTGCTGAAAACCTCCTCCATGCCTTTGTTACCTCTAGACTTGTCTACTCAAACACACTCCTGGCTGGTATCCCATGTTCTACCCTACGTAAACTTGAGGTCATCCAAAACACGGCAGCCTGTATCCTAACTCGTACTAAGTCCTGTTCACCCATCGCCCCTTTGCTCGTTGACCTACATTGGCTCCTAGTTCAGCAATGCCTCGATTTCAAAATTCACATCCTTGTTTACAAATCCCTCCTTGGACTCACCCCTCCCTATCTCTGTAATCTCCTTCAGCCTCACAACCCCCCGAGATATCTACACTCCTCTAATTCTGCCCTCTTGAGTATCCATAATTATAATTGCTCAACCATCAGTGGCAGTGCCTTCAGCTTGCTCGGCCCCAAGCTCTGGAATTCCCTCTCTAAACCTCTCCGCCTCTCTAGCTCTCTTACTTCCTTTAAGATGCTCCTTAAAACCTATCTCTCATCTGCCGTAATTTATTCTTATGTGGCTCGGTTCAAATTGTTGTCTTATAACACTCCTGTGAAGTGTCTTGGGACGTTTTACTATGTTAAAGGCGCTATATATATACAAATTGTTGTTGTTGAACCTGTATAAAACACTGGTTCGGCCCCAACTGGAGTACTGTGTCCAATTCTGGGCACCACCCTTTAGGAAGGATGTGAAGGCCTTAGAGAAGGTGTAGAAAAGATTTACGAGAATGATTCCAGAAATGAGGGACTTCAGTACATTGATAGTGTGGCGAAATTGGGGTTATTCTCCTTGAAGCAGAGAAGATTGAGAGGAGATTTGATAGAGGTGTTCAAAATCATGAGGGGTCTGGACAGAGTAGATAGAGAGAAACTGTTCCCATTGGCGGAAGGATCGAGAACCAGAGGACACAGATTTATGGTGATTGGCAAAAGAACCAAAGGCGACGTGAGGACATTTTTTTCTACGCAGCGAGTGGTTAAGATCTGGAATGCACTGCCTGAAAGGGTGGTGGAGGCAGACTCAATGTTATCCTTCAAAAGGGAGTTGGATAAGTATCTGAAGGAAAAAGAAATTGCAGAGTTATGGGAGAAGGGTAGGAGAGTGGGACTGGCTGAGAGGCAGCACGGGCTCGATGGGACGAATGGCCTTCTTCGTGCTATGATTTTAATGGTAGCGCTGGATTTAGCTTCCCCCTTGGAGCGCTAAAGCGGAAGTTCCCGGCAAAATCAGAGCTTTACTGTCTGCCGATACTTTCGCACTCCTGAAAAGTTATCGCCCCAGACGCAACTTTTAGCCCCAAATGTTAATCATCAAATTAACAAGTTATCTTTCTCCAGATTCCACTGTGGAAGCATTTCTTCCCCTGTTCTTCAGCCCCACCTGCTGGCCGGAGTAAGAGTAGGTCCGCCACAAGACTGAAGCACCATGTTTATTCATTTAATCAGCCACTAAAATTAGTACAATTTATCACACTTTGTCTAAGTTGTGATTTATGAGAAGCATCCTGAAAATGCTCAACATCTACAATTATTTTTCTTGTAGTAAAATAGTTAAAATGTTTTTAAACATGGTATTCTGACAAATTCTTTGTTATCCTTAGCAATGCCCTAAATTAATAACCACAAGGAGAGAACCCAAAAGTTAAACTGTGGCACATATTTACTGCAATTAGTCACAGTTCCACCACCCTTCGCTTGCCAGTCACTTTAAAAGCTACTACTCAGCAGATCCTATGCTGTAGCCAATGGTGCACACATTAATTTTGTATTTAAATAGCTTGCCAAGCATAAATAAATTTACAGTACAGGATGTGACTGGTTACAGGAGAGCTTGTTAATTTGTGGAACACAGGTCAATTACAGGCTGTGTCAGCTGCACTGTTTACTTACCTGTTTGGATGCCTGCCCTGAGTGGAGAGCTTTGGACATGAGATATAGAAAACATAACAATGAAGCTATTTCAAACCAGGCCCCAGTTACACGAATGCAAATAATAAAATAAATGTTTCTGATATACTTTTTGGGCATTATAATTAGTTTATGTCTGCATGTGGCCAAATCAAACATCTTCTTGCAAGATATTTTTCGAGGCTTTTAAACACTGAAGTAAAAAATGATCAAATTGATTTTACAATGCATTGGAGAGCAGTTCGCATGAGAGCAATAGGATGCTTTTAGGACTCCCAATGCTTTTAGATTTCCATTTATTTATTGTACAGTTTCATCATTGTTGTTGAAGAAGTTAATGCTATATTGATTACATTGTTTTAAAAAGAGCTGAATGAATTTTTGATTAGATTCGGGATGAGGGTAATGGAGTTGTTTAAAACAACTGTGCAACACACAAGATCACAAAATCAATATGAATATGGAAAACTATTCCACCCATTTTATTTCACCTATTGTGAACAAATCCTGTGGTAGCACCAAGGCTGAGAAGGCCAAATCTCTGTAGTATTTCCTCATACCTCAGACATTTGAAGTTGGAGACCATCTTTGTGGCTGTTTTCTGAACTGCCTATAGAGCTCAAATGTAAGCCATATGCTCAGTGAAAGAAAAGAAAGACTTGCATTTATATAGTGCCTTTCATGGCCTCAGGATGTCCCATAGCACTTTACAGCCAATGAAGTACTTTTTAAATATAGTCACCGTTGCAATGTGGCAGCCAATTCGTGCACAACAAGCTCCCACAAACAGCAAAGTGATAATGAGCAGATAGTCTGTTTAAGGTGTTGATTGAGGGATAAATGTTGTCCATTACATCAGGGATAACTACCCTGCTCTTCTTCAGAATAGTGCTGTGGGATCTTTTACCTTCGCCTAAGAGAGCCAACGGGGCCTCGGTTTAATGTCTCATCTGAAAAATGGCACCTCCAACAGTGCAACACTCCCTCAGTACTGCACTCAGTATTCCCTCATAATGACCAGAACTGGGCACAGTACTCAATATGTGTTCTGCCCAAAGCGCTGTACAATTTAGGCATGACGTCCTCCAACATATAGGGCTGGATTTTCGGCTCCATTGCGCCTCTGGTAGCGCTCCGGAGGGGCGGTAAAGGGTGTTTTAAGGCGTAACGGCGGGCGGCCAGCTTCGGCTCAGGGTTTGCAGCAGTGCAAAAACATACTACCCAACCTCTACTTTCAATGAGATCACGATATCAATCATTGTACAACGCTCCGCTAGCGCCCGGCTGCAAAATTGGACCCTAACGCCGCATTATACCCCTACCCGAAAAGACGCCTGAAAAACGAGTATTTAAATTGAGGAAGGTGAATCCTACATCGTAGGTCATATTGACTGCAACGGTTGCGCACAGCACACTGCGTGAAGATCCGAGTTGAAAGCGGCAGTTTTATCTGCCATTACAGTGTCCTTACAACTTCAGTGAGAGAATTTAATGGGGCGTTACTAGTTCACCAGTGTACCATGCTCCATGCTATTGCTAGGCAGTGTCAAGATAGAAGAATGGCATTTGCCATGTCGGCCTATGGATGAGGAGAGGCCAAAGACGTCTGGGGAGGAGGGCACAACCCCCACAGGTTTACAGGCACCAACGCTCATACCTCCAGCTCTCTGAGGAGCAGTGTGTGACAATGCTGCGCTTCTGAAAGGAAGTGCTGACCGAGATATGCCATCTACAAGAGGCAAACTGGCAGCCTTACAGCACCAACAGGGCTGCGCTGCCCATCACAGTGAAGGTCACTGTGCTGCTGACTTTCTATGCCTCCAGCTCCTTCCGGGCAGCAGCAGGGGACATATGCAGAATCTCTCAACACGCTGCACATCGCTGCATTCTGCACACCGCAGTATGGACTTCATAAAGTTCCCAATGAGCAGGGACAGCCAGAATGAGCGGCATGTGGGTTTGACAGAATTGCAAGCTTCCTGAGGGTTCAAGGAGCCATTGACTGCACACATGTGGCCTTGCAAGTACCATTCTACAATGTAGAGGCATTCAGGAACCGAAAGGTATACCACTCCCTAAACGTGCAGCTGGTGTGCGACCAGACGCAGTGAGTGTCCAGAATTGGACACAATGTGCCAGCTGAGGCCTAACTGGTGTTTTATAAAGGTTTAGCATAACTAAACATCAACACCTCACGGATTTGCTACTAATAAAAAGAAGCCAGTTTAAGTAAAGGAACATTTGGGGGCCAAAATTTCTCCTTTTGAAAAGGCCCGTTAGTGCCTCTCTCCGACTGGCATTAATGGGCAATAAGTGGTTTGCGCCTGGGGGCAGGTGTCGGGAGCGACTTGGCCGGAATTGCTCCCGAGCACCGTCGAACACACCGGTGATGTCATCGCCGTGTGCACCGACCCTTATCATCCCACGCTGACCCCTTTCCGCCCCATGGGGGAAATTGCCCCGCGGGAGCGCGGTCAGTGCCAAGCGGTGCCACTGACAGTTTTGCGGGGCACTGTGACCGCTCTTAAAGGAGAGCGCCTAGCGCCGCGACCGCCATTTTAAAAAAATTGTCGGCCGACTCTGGACAATGGTGGCCATTGGTGGCCCGTCCAAAACATTCCCTGGTGGTCCAGTGGGCACCAAGGAGCCTGCACTAGGCCTTGGAGCATCCCTCCCCTTTAAGAAAGGTGGGGTACATCCACATGGCGCTGACTCGTCTAACACAGCACTGACTTGTAGCACCTCCGTCCCATCCCGTGAGCGCCCCAAGGGCACCGGTGAACGACAACAGGATTTTTTTCTCTCTGATCCCAATTCCGGGACTCGTGTCTTCCCGGCCCCAGGAGATAAAATTTCGGTTTATTCCAAGTTACCCAGCATGGGGCAATTTCGGCTCTTTGGTCTTTAAGAAAAGTTATGGAGAAGGAATAGAGGGGATAGTTAAGGTATCAAAAGCAAACAGGAAATTTAAGGAACAATTTTACGTAACAGGATGGTAGACCTGTAGACCAAATTAAGACTGTGGGGTGCATATCAAATTTAAAATGAACTGGATGAATTCCTGCTGGTGAATTGTATTTGGAGCTATTTGTTCTGGAGTCACATTAAGGATCCAAAGGGGAACTTGGAGGGTAGTCTAGATGGACCAAGGAACTTCTCCTGTCTGAAACAGTACTATATTGAACGTCACTTTCCTGGGAACTAAGAACCAACTTGTATTTTATTGGATTTGTTTATAAGGAATTTGATGTGTTCAACCAGAAATCATTGTAATGTACAATACAGATAGGACACAAAGTTAAAACAGAGATAATGTTGCATTAATTGAGTAATTTTTTTGTCTCCTCAGTCCGCGACCGAGTCAGGTCAAAAATGGAGCGTGACATTTTGGCTGAAGTCAATCATCCTTTCATAGTAAAATTGCACTATGGTAAGTTTTGTGCTTTCCATTCAAACTTATCATTATCACTGGTTACCATCACTACCATTACCATCACCAACACCATCAAGATGAGGAAAAGGGTTATAAAATAGCTAAGTTGTGTAGGCTAAGGATGGGCTCCTCTTCTGATTTTAAATCCGAATATATTACTTTTAGATCCATTTGGATATTTGGATCCAGTCACAAAGCCTGAATTTTCGTTCAATTTTGGTGAAATGGATGTTCTGACAGCTCTTTTAAGACAAGCGATACAGGATCGCACAGTACAGGTGGCACAGTGGGAACACTTCACTTTTGTTTAGTCTAAATATGAGACAACTATCAATCATCACTGAAGGGAGGGGGTGGGGGGAGAGAAAACTGCTGTTTGGACCAATATGGATTAACTGGAAGATCACAAGGACAGGTATTAAATCAGGGTAATTTTCATCTTTAGTGCTCCCATGCAGGGCTTTGCAGGACAGAAATCCATGGGCAGTGCACATTCTATTTTACGATTTGTGCCCCTGGCATATGAACATCTGTACAGGTCGCACTAAAAATGAAGATTTACACCACACAGTATTATGAACAAGAAAAGACCAATAAGCTTGTTCCTTTTTTCATAAATCACCTTAACCTAGCTACCATCTCATCACATTCCTCAATCCTTCATTTTTAACTCGGGTTGTGTGGTATTTGACCAATTTGCCTTGATCAACATTGTCAATTCCTCTCATCATCTTGAAGACTTCAATTCAGTTACCTCAGTTTCCACCTTTCTCAGGCAAATGTGACCATTGTCTCTCCCACCAAAGTCTCTCCAACCTCCACCAACCTTCAACTGTCATCTCTGGAGTGCTTCTTTAAATACCTGAGCTGAATTGGACCCATGCGCGATGTCATCGCTCCCGCTCATATTAATTGGTCAGGAAACCCGGAGTCAGGTGCAACTGCAGCGACTGTGAAATCCTGTAAATATCCCATGCAGATCCCTGGAAGGAGCCTGAGGCAAAGAAGTTGAGGGTGGTGGTCGCTTTGACAGCCACTGGTAAGGTGCGTCCACCAGGTCCACTTGGCAGCAGGTCTTCTTCCAGCAGGCTACATGTCTGCCATGACCTGATGCGATAGCCTGAGCCTCCTGAGGCACTGCAGTTCGGACATGTCCAGGAAGCTGATCCTCTGCCTATATACCGTGTGTGGGGAGTATCGTCTCCTGCAAGGTGCACCCCTGTGCTCATCCCCTCTCTCCTGTGGAGCGGCAGATCGGTGAGGAGAAGGCTGCCGCTGCTCCTGCTGGTGCTGCCGGTGTTGCTCCTGTTGGGGCTTATCTTGGTCCTCATCTGATCCTCACTGATCTGCCGCTCCACAGGAGAGAGGGGATGAACACAGGGGTGCACCTGTAAAATTGTGATCCTCCAATGTAGTGTGAGTGACCTCCATTGTACTGACAGTGATCTCCAAAGTTGTAGAAATCACCTGAAAAGTACTGGAAGCAAACTCTCAGACCAAGTGGTGTGAGCAAAAGCCTTTCTGTTAGGCAAGGAAGCAGGTGTGAGGTTTCAGTACTTGTGGGATTTTTAGTTTGCCATTTGTTCAGCCCCCTCAATTGCCGCTGTGCTCTCGCCTCGCTTTCACTGGCGAGGTCCAAGAAACCTGGGAATCCCATGAACCCACAGTAACCCCAGGTGAAAAGGCTCTCAATAACCTCTTAACTAGCTCTGAATTGCTTTAAATTGCTAATCCGCCTCTCGTTAACCTGGTTTCATTCTCGTAGCCGAAGGCGCTTGAGTTAAATGCGGAAGCCGGTGGGTTGAAGCCAGCTTCTGACGCCCTGTCAATTTCAGTGCACTTAACCTCCCACCCGCTCCCAAACCCACTCATTCTTTCCTGTTAAAATTCTGGCCTCTATTTCTCTTTCTGTACCTGATTTGTCTGTAATGAACCCTCCTGCTCCGTCGATCCTATTTCTTTCTAATCCTTAAATCTTAGTGTTCAATGAAATGTTATTCTCGCCGTTCACGAAGGTCCCAGATGCCCTCGCTGCGCTTTTATCAGCTTGCACTTCCAGCAAGTTATGGCGCAAACATTTTTCGAGCAGAAGGGTGCAGTACTTAAGTCTAACTAAGGGCGCATGCCGTAAGATTCCAGCAAGAACTGGCCCAATATTTCAGGAAGCAAACATTGAACAGCTGGAATTGCATTATCAGCCTCATTTTCTAAAATACTTGGACCATTATGAATCATTAGATCCAGAATAATCCCCTTTTTGGCTGTTCAATAAACTGAATTATGAAGCAATCCTGGTTGGTGTAGACTTCTCAGTTCAGAATGTTGAGGGATTGGCTGTAAATTGCAAACATTTTCTGTTTGTACTTTATCATCTCAAGAACTATACACCCTTATTTCATTGTCTTCTGCTTTTTTTCTCAATCAATGTCTAGGTCATTGAAATACTCCCTGATTAATATTGTAGTCCTTTTAGAGCCTCTCTGATATGGGGAAATATTTTCCTCTCTATCCAAACTTCCCATCCAGTCATAGTTCTTCCTCGACTTTGCTACCAGCCAATAAGAGTTTCCTTATTCCTTCTGTTGTATTTACCCCATATTTAGTCATTTTCCCATTTTTCACCCGGATTTCTCCATTTCTCCCTGGCTTTTCTTCTTTACCTTAAGATCACTTTTTCTTGGTATTGTTTCTATGTTTTAAACATTTATGAATCAAACAATCAAATCAATAAGACACCTTCATTTCTCTTTGTCTCTTCTACAGCATTCCAGACTGAAGGAAAATTGTATCTGATTTTAGATTTTCTAAGAGGTGGTGATCTTTTTACAAGATTATCCAAAGAGGTATGTTGGCAAAATTTTATTGGCCTCCATTACAGGAAAGATCTATGCTGAGACTCAGTTGTGTATTCCAGGCCCAGAAGGGTGAATGTCCGTGGGTGGTTTAGTAAAGCTACCAAAATTACATTAGTGAGTAGTTGTACCAATTACTCAGTTTTATTTCGAGATATGTTGGATAATTGCTTTTGATAATTTTGCAATTTATTATTGTTATTCAGAAAGTTTGAAACCTGATAGAGTTTTCTGTGATATCTGTTGCTGTAAAGGAAATGCTACATTTCACTTGAATTTTACCTTTGTCTCAAAGCAGTTCACATACAATTAATTTATTTTGAACTGCATTCACTGTTGTTATGTAGGCAATCAGCAAGACCTGACATAAAACAAATGAGGTGAATAACTCATTCATCTGTGTTTGACGATGTTGGTTGAGAGAGGCATGTTAGTGAGGATATTAGAGGACTTTCTGTTTCTCTTCCAATTGTGCCTTGAGATCTTTTATGTCCACCCGAACCAACAGGACAGGTAGATGGATCACCGGTTCAGCATTTTATAGTGAACATTGAAAAATAATTTAGGATCAAACTAATCAACACAATGAATTCGAACCAGCTGAGAAATAGTAAACTAATGAAAAACAAATGTAGCTTTAATCTCAAGTTAAAGCATTGAATGGCCACGTGGTACAAAGGGTTAATACACTGACCTTCCATCCTTCGAACCATGGGTTCAAAACCAGTATGGGTTGATTAGAAAGGTTTTATACTCCCGGCAATAGATCATTTTACTGCTATTGAGAGAAAGGGAATATAATTTTTTTATCGAAAGTAATTAATTCCCCAATAGCAAATACAGAGTAGCTTTGAATAAAATTCAACAAATTTCCCCATTTAAATGAAAAAATGCATTGACAATGCTCATTGAAGATTCCAAAATACTGGAAAATCGATCAAATAAATTGCTGAAAGTCAAACATAGGTGGCTTCAGAGGCATCTTTATTTTTTATGCTTCTAACATTGGTATTTCTCCTTCAGGCTTTCATGTACATATGGGAAGTGGTTTGCCTCTACCTTTGGCTTAGAACATATTTATTTTGCATTTGCAAAGCAGAAGAAAAAAGGGCAGAGGCCTGTGACATTGGACCTCTGGTCCCTTTATATTCCAGGGACTTCCAGGAGCTCCCTCAATGAGAGCTCGCGTAAACATGCTAATTTCCTGCTGATGAGGTGGAAGTGACGTCAGAGCATTTCTGCTTCATTTCCTTGGATCTCCACCCAGTGAGTGCCCATTGATACTTATCCCTTGGAGAGAGAGTCTTACTGCTTGTGTCCTCAGAGCATCTAAGAAAGGGGAAGAGATCAAGGTCCAGGAGGCCCAAAGAAGGTGCAGCAAAGGGTCTGTTTTTGTACAGGAAACAGATGGCCTCAGAGCCAGCAGCCTGCAGCAATAGTTGGCTTTCCTCCCCTGCCACTAGGCACAGGGCCTTGATAAGAGGCAGGGCTGCATCGGGAGAATGTTGGGCTTACTGTAATGAACTGACCCATGAAATACAGGCTTTGGGTACACTTTACCTGACCTATGCTGGATGAAGGGGAGAAGGGAGGAAAATTGGCCTGTGTTTTTTCTCCAATACAAGTAAAGGAAAGTTGGGTATACTTTAGCTTAAGTTACAAAGCCAGTGTAGCTACTTGTTTTTACATGACATAAGCAGATAGGCAAAAGAAAAAGAAAGACTTGCGAGAGTGCTACCCTCTAAGCCACAGCTGACACAACATTTTCCACAGATAGGCAATGAGATTGATCAGAGAGCTGAGTTATAGGGAAAGGTTAGAAAAGCTGATTTAAATTCTCAGCCTTTTAAGGAGAGGCATTTTACAGAAGTATATACAGCTGGATTTTGGGCTTTTTGGATTTCGGGGCGTTAAGCGCAGCGGGGCATTAAAGTTAACACCTGAAAATAGTTTGCGCCTTCGACTGCAAGCTTCGGTGAAAATATAAGTTGGAGGAGCGTTGGCGTTAAGTCAGGCTTTACACAACGGATTTTGTGCGCCCGAGCGGAAACTTGCGGCGGTAAAGAATTTTCACTGTTGTTTAGTGCCCTGCAACATAATGTTGTATATTGTATGGATTTATTTTGGTGGGGGGTGTTTTTGTGACTTTGTTGCAGTGAAATTTCTGACTCATTATTTATTTACCATTGGTGTCTTGTGCATCATTCCAACATTCACTGGAGATGTGCCTTTATGGGGGCACATAGCGTGTCCAATATTAGCTCCATCCCACAGTTCCCTCCATTTAGGAGAGCCGGTCCATTATGAGCTGGAGGGTGGCTATCCAATGGGGGCCTTGCCAAGCTGCTCTTTGTCATCCTCCTTCTCCTGAGGTGGGCCTGCAATCCCCACTGGCAATGCCTGGCCCCTCATGGTGGCCAAGCTGTGCAACATGAAGCAACATTGTGTGCGCAACCGTTGTAGTCAATATGACCTGCGATGTAGGATCCTCATCCCTTCTTTTAAAAATGCTGCCAATACCGCCAGCCGCACCCTGGAACCGCCTGTTTTTTCAGGCATTTCCTGGGGCAGGTGTTAAATGAGACGTTAAGGCCGAATGTTCCATCTGAGGCACTAGCGCAGCCTTACACGATGATTGACGCCATCATCACGCTAAAAACGGAGGGCGTGGCGGTAAGTTTTTGCCGCTGCAAACCAATAGTTGAATCTTCTGGTCAGGCGGTAAATCTTGGGCGCCCAGTATAACGCCCAAAAACAACATTTAACGCCCCGCTGGGGGCGCTAACCGAGGAGCAAATGAGATGAAAATCCAGCCCTATATAAGCTATTAAGTGGAATAGCAAATGTCAATCTGTTTCAAATGAAACCTTGATTGCAGGATATAGGTAGATAATGGTAAAAAGCAAATTCAGGACTGATGTCGGGAAGCACTTCTTCGTACAAATCCTGAATAATACATGGAATTGTTTGGCTAGTGGAGTATAGGCAGAAACTCTGGGATCATAGGTCCTTTTAGAAGGATAAACTGGGTGGGCTGCAGCTTTTCATTTGTCAGACCATGACTTACTCTTTCTAGGTGGGGTAGCCACATTAAAAAGTGCCATTATTTAAAATGACCGAGTCTCTTATATTATTCTTCCTAAAAATAATGTTTTGTTTATTCACATACTGTTTGAAATGAATGGACCAAAGATTGCACAGTCCTCTCAGCAGAACCATGGCAGAAATGGCCAGAGTCAGCAGGCATTTCTGGGATTGGGGGGGGTTTCTTAGCAGAGGCGAACCTCCGTCCACTCCAAACATAGCCCCCCACACATGAGGGGTTGGAACCGAAGCTGGGGTGGGGTCACCCCATGCTGGGAGTTACCCATTCTTGGGTCTCAGTGGGACCCAATGTAAGGTTGGAGGCCAATACGCCCAGTGAGATGAGGCCTCCAGAAGAATGGACGTGGTCCCCAGTCCCCCCAGGTGGGGTCCAGGCTCAGGAAGCGGCCTGCAAACCTGAAGATTAGATACTATTTTTGTGTAAAAGGATTATCATTATTGGTACTAGTGCCAGCTGAGCCCATGTACATGACATGTTCTCCCACTGCCCTGCATACCTTGGCAGAGACAGCACTGGGTGGTCCCAGTGGGCACAGTCCATATCCAACTGCTGAGATCGCTGCTAATGCAATTTTGAGGTCATTAGCTTTATATTATTCCTCTTTACATTATCAAAGTGCATAGAATCATAGAATGGTTACAGCACAGAAGGAGGCCATTCTGCCCGTCGAGCCTGTGCCGGCTCTCTGCAAGAGCATTTCAGCGAGTCGCACTCCCTGCCCTTTCCCCATAGTCTGCAAATTGTTTTCCTTCAGATACTTATCCAACTTCTTTTTTTAAAGCCACAATTGAACATGCCTCCACCACCCTTTCAGGCAGTACATTCCAGATCCTAACCACTCACTGCGTAAAAAAGTTATTACTCATGTCACCTTTGGTTCTTCTGCCAATCACCTTAAATCTGTGTCCTCTGGTTCTCGACCCTTCTGCCAATGGGAGGAGTTTCTCTCTATCTACTCTGTCTAGACCCCTCATGATTTTGAACACCATTATCAAATCTCCTCTCAACCTACTCTGCTCTAGGACAACAACCCCAGTTTCTCCAGTCTATCCACGTAACTGTAGTCCCTCATCCCTGGAACCATTCTTGTAAATCTTTGCTGCACCCTCTCTAAGGCCTTCACATCCTTCCTAAAGTGCGGTGCCCAGAATTGAACACAATACTCCAGTTGAGGCCAAGCCAGTGTTTTACAAAGGTTCATCATGACTTCTTTGCTTTTATACTTTATGCCTCTATTTATGAAGCCCAGAATCCCGTAAGCTTTTTTAAACGCTTTCTCAACCTGCCCTGCCACCTTCAATGATTTGTGCACATATAACCCAGTTCTCTCAGTTCATGCATCCCCTTTAGAATTGTACCCTTTTGTTTATATTGCCACACCTCATTCTTCCCAGCACAGAAAATCAGTTTTGCAGATGTTATGTGATTATGGATATTTTAAACACTGTGAAGAACGCCTGGGATCAATTGAAACAAAATAATTTATCTGAAGGCCTGCATTCCATTTCTGTATGACTGACATCTTATACTGTGCTCAAATTTTATGAAGGATTTGGCTATTGGAGAAGAATAAAATCCTTAATATGCCAAATAGCCAGTTAAATACTGTTTAAAATGATTGAGCTAATTGGGTGACTTTCTTCCCATAGGTGATGTTTACAGAAGAAGATGTCAAATTCTACCTAGCTGAGCTGGCCTTGGCTTTAGACCACCTCCACGGCCTTGGGATCATTTATAGGGACTTAAAACCGGAAAAGTAAGATATGATTTTTTTATCTCTCACAAAGACAAAATAACATCCATGAAACATGCAAAAGATTCTAATTTCCTCCTCTCGTAGTAGACACTTTCATTTTGTTTTGTTTCAAACAAAGCCTTTTCTTGAGACACGTATTGAGAAGTTTGGCTTGGTGTGTGTGCACACAAGTAATTAAATATACATATATACACACACACATAGATAACATATATATATTCACACACACACACATATGTACACAAATATAAAAATATAAAACAACTTGTTACCAGCCTGTTAATTATAGAGTGCTGTTGACCGCAGGAGGGATATGCATTTGCTGTCACTCTATCAATGTTTGTAAAAATATTTTTGTAGTTTGTTTGTCAGCCTCCAGCCTCAGTCAGTAATCAGCCTAGGCACAGTGAGCATGCTAGATATTTGATTACTCTCTAAAAATAAAAGGGAAAGAACTGAGCTTATTTATTGTCATTGGGTATTTTGACATTTAACAAAAATGCTGAAGTATGAAATAAAGATCTTTGCTGTACAATATCAATAAAAACGGAACAGCATAATGTTTACAGTTTTGAAGCCGAATCCATCTGGTGAAATAGAGGAATTCACATGAAGGATTACCTTCCCTTTTAAAGTAGCCACCTTTTGCAAGACTTGAACTTTTCTTTTTTCACCAAATCTCAAGTCCCAGCTTCACCAGGGCCAGAGCCAACACTGAGACAGTTCAAACTGTTGCCTGCTGCCTCAGTAACATTTCCGTCCCAATCTATAAACATGCTAGATACTTCAGTCATGACTGTGCAGAGAAAGTATTCCTCTTGTAATAGTGACATAGGGCCCAAGTTTCTACAAGAAAAAAAACGGGCGCTCCTCCGAGCTGGGCGCCCGTTTTTCGCGCCTAAAACAGCACCTAAAAAAATCCTCGGTATTCTCCACCTACTTACAGGTCCTCTGGCCCTCAGCGCAGCCAGCACGAGCTGTGGGGGGGCGGAGCCAGGTCCCGGCGCTGAAAACAGTGCCGGGACCTCTGCACATGCGCGCTACAGTCGGCACGCAAGTGCAGTAGCTCCAGGCGCCGAACTGTGTGGGAGGGGCCCGAAGCACGCAGCCCCTAGCCCTGGCTGAATGGCCTCACTGGGGCTGCGTGAATGAGGCTCCTCCCACGGCCAGCTCCTGCTCCCCGCCCGACCAGACCCGACACCCGCTCCCCCCCCCCCCCCCCCCCGGCCGACCAGACCCGACCCGACACCCGCTCCCCCCCCGCCCCCGCCGACCAGACCCGACCCGACACCCGCTCCCCCCCCGCTCCCGCCGAACAGACCCGACCCGACACCCGCTCCCCCCCCCCCCCCCCCCCGGCCGACCAGACCCGACCCGACATCCGCTCCCACCACCCCCCCCCGCCGCCGACCAGACCCGACCCGACCCGACACTTGCTCCCCCCCCCCCGCCGCCGACCAGACCCGACCCGACATCCGCTCCCACCACCCCCCCCGCCGCCGACCAGACCCGACCCGACCCGACACTTGCTCCCCCCCCCCCGCCGCCGACCAGACCCGACCCGACACCCGCTCCCCCCCTCGCGCTCTCTCTCCCCCCCCCCCGCTCTCTCTCTGCCCCCACCCCCCCCGCTCTCTCTCTTCCTCCCCCCCCGCTCTCTCTCTCCCTCCCCTCTCTCTCTCTATCCCTCCCCCTCTCTCTCTCTCCCTCCCTCCCCCTCTCCCTCCTTCCCCCCTCTCTCTCCTCTCTCTCTCTCCCTCCCTCCCTCCCTCTCCCCCCCTCCCCCCCTCTCTCTCCCCCTCCCTCCCCCCCTCTCTCTCCTCCTCCCTCCCCCCCTCTCTCCCCCTCCCTCCCCCCCTCTCTCTCCCCCTCCATCCCCCCCCTCTCTCTCCCCCTCCCTCCCCCCTCTCTCTCCCCCTCTCTCCCTCCCTCCCTCCCTCTCTCTCTCCTCTCTCTCTCTCCCTCCCTCCCTCCCTCTCCCTCTCTCTCTCTCTCTCTCCCCCCCTCCCCCCCTCTCTCTCCCCCTCCCTCCCCCCTCTCTCTCCCCCTCCCTCCCTCCCTCCCTCCCTCACTCTCTCTCTCTCTCTCTCTCTCTCTCTCTCTCTCCCGCTCAGCGGCACGAACGGCTGCAGAATTCTCCCTGGCTGAAGCACTTTCACACAGGTAGGAAGATGGTTTATTTAATCTTTTCTTGGCTTATAAATGTTTATTCAGGTTGGATTTATTTGTATAATATTTGTAGAAGTATAAATAAGGATTTATTGTAGAATTTAATGACTTCCCTTCCCCCCCCCCCCCTCCCCCCCACCTCGTTCTGGACGCCTAATTTGTAACC
The DNA here is from genome assembly GCF_044704955.1 of Pristiophorus japonicus. Classification (NCBI taxonomy): domain Eukaryota; kingdom Metazoa; phylum Chordata; class Chondrichthyes; family Pristiophoridae; genus Pristiophorus; species Pristiophorus japonicus. The sequence continues at coordinate 105,128,367 of NC_091985.1, read as the reverse complement.
TGCGCCTGATTTTTTAATGTGTGGAACAGGTTTTTTCAGTTCTACAAAAATCTTCACTGGCTCCATTCTACTTTAGTTTGGAGTACATTTTCATTGTGGAAACTTTCAAATCAGGCGTCAGTGGCCGGACACGCCCTCTTTTGAAGAAAAAATTCTGTTCTAAACTAGAACTGTTCTACCTGACTAGAACTGCAGAAAAAACAATGTGGAGAATTGCGATTTCTAAAATAGTCCGTTCTCCACCAGTTGCTCCTAAAAATCAGGCGCGAATCATGTGGAAACTTGGGCCCATAGAAATGTATTATTTTCGAAATGTGCTGCTCTGTGTTTTTCCTGATTGGGGTCGGGGGGGGGGGGCGGCGGGTGGGGGGAAGAGATGGAAGATACAGGTACTGAATGGACTGAAACTGAAAAGAAAAAAAATACTTGTGGAGCAGTTTTCATGACGTCAGCATGTCCCAAAGCCAATGAAGTACTTTTGAAGTGCAGTCACTGCTTGTAACTAGTAGACTTTGGAAACACACAGCAGGTTTCTGCACAGAGAAAAGCAAAGTAAATGTTCAGGAACTGATCCCCGATCCGATCTGAAGTCTTTTACTTTCCAGATGTTGATGGACCTGTCGTATTTCCATATTTTGCTGTTTTTATTGCAGTGTTCACAGGTTTTAAAACATATTTTAATCTTTGCTAAATTGTCTCAGTAGTTATTTGAACACCAAAGAATGCATTATTTTAAAAATGCAATTTTTCAAAGGTTTAACAATGAGGCGGACAAATCTTCTCACCAGATGCAGAGCTTCATGTGTCAGGACTCAGAAATGCCCAGATCCTTCCTCATCATTTTCTGTCCATTTCTAATTTGGAGGGTCATGTGATCGAATGCCCGATATGGCCTCCCAGCGTGTGAAGTTCTTTCACTAAAGGCTGAGGACTCAAAATTCGGTTGCGTAGCACCATTGTTTGGGCGCTATGGGTACCGAATTGGTTCGAAAATGGTGCCCAAGTAGTGTGAGGGCGATGGCGTCGGTGCTGGGACAGCACCATAAGTATGCAGAGTAGGTAGATCATGATGTCAATCAGTGTGTAACACCGATTTGATGCCAACAAGGTTGTTTTTGACCTCAACTCTGGAGCTAACGCCCTCTCGTAACCTCACAGCTGAAGATGTGTTCAGCAGCAGGAAAGACCCCCCCCCCCCCTCACCCCACCAGTGCTATTTAAAGGGATCATCAGCCACTTACAGGTTAGTTGCTGATTGACTTCTACCGGCTGTTGCTCAGTTTGTAGAAGTGTTTGGTGATTTCTAAACTTTTTAAAAGTTGCCTAAAGTCTACAAGGAGTGAAATGGCACGTCCTCAAGAACTTGCAAGTATCTGCTCAGACCAGTTGCTCCCAGACACGGTGCAGTAGTTTGTATCCCCCTTGGCCTGCAGCATGACAGGGAGAATGAGCAGAGGCGACACAGATCAGGACAAGCTACTAGACGAGGCAGGAAGAGGAGGGGGAGAAGGAGGCCGTATCTACCCAGGGTCTTCAGGGAGCAATTCTCCTACCTCAACCTCAGCGATGAACAGTGCATGCGACGTCTCTGTTTTACTAAAAACGTGCCCACTGAAATCTCCCACCTGCTGCAGGCAGACCCTCGGCCTCAGTCCAGGGTGGGGACGGCATTGTCTGTGTCAGTAAAGGTGACCGTGGCCTGCAACTTCTTCGAATCGTGCTCCTTCCAAACTGAAGCAGGCAACATCTGTAACATCTCCCAGTTCGCCATCCACTCCAGTATAAGGGAGGTCACTGAGGCTCTGTATGCAAAGAGAGCTGAATACATTTCATTCCCTCTTGCCAGAGAGAAGAAGGCAGAGTGAGCATGCAGCTTTGTCAGAATAGCAGACTGCCCATGGTGCAGGGGGCCATTGACTGCACACATGTTGCTTTGCAGGCGAAGCATCTGAATTCGGAGATGTATGGCAACCAGAAGGGATTCCGCTCCCCTATTGTCCAGCGGTTGTGTAACCATACTCAGCACATCCTGCAAGTTAATGCCCAGTATCCTGGCAGCATCCATGATGCCTTCATTCTGCGGCAGTCCACTGTACCATCAGCATTCTGCTTACGCTTGTGCTGCAAAGGAAGCTGAGACATCGGCCATCGGACACTGCATGATGGTTGGGTCCATAAGTGTGCTAATGAATCTGCCCACCCCTACCACGCCAGAAAGGATGGGCTTCAAGCTCTGAGAAAAGCCCTGTGCAAGGTTGGAGCTGGCCTTTGTGCTGCCCGTGCCCATTTTTGGGAGCTATCCAAGTGTTAAGGTGTAATGCACAACAACCTGCTGTGTGCCTGATTACAATTGGAGCTGGATGGTCTGTTGAGTGTCTTCTGTAAATGATGTTGAACAAGCTATAGTTGGTTTCACATTGGTGCCTGTTTCGTTTGGATCAAGGGAGAGTGGCATCTGTGCACCAGCTCCCCACAGTCACTTTGCTAAATGCAACCCTTTTATCCTGCTGACAAAATTATAGATTACCTGGATGTTGGTGCATTTATACTGTGCAGTGCAGCCAACAGATATTTCTCCCATCTGTTGCACTCCTTGAATGTCAATGTGCCTTCAGTTTTGTTTGTGAGGGGTTTGGATGAGCAGTGCTTTACAGTATTATAAGTTAATAACAGGTAACGAACTGTAATCTAACGCCAGGATTCAGAGAATGATTAGAAACCAATTGAACCTCATTCTTTCACTTTATGCCACCATCAAAACCAATGAATGTACTCCTGCCTTGTGATCACTCCCAGGTATTCATTAATCCTTATTTAAACTATCTGAATCCCTCAATTGGATTCCTGCCTTGAGATCACTCCCAGATATCATTTTTTTCTCTCTTTAAAATGTTATGATTTTCTATTTTGAGGATGTATATATATAAGCACAGTATAACCATATAAACAGCTTGATGTATATAGCGGCCTCAATTTCAACCCTTGCTGTCTGGCGTGAGGGGTTAAAATCTGGGCAATCCACTTGCTGCCTGCCTCCGAGAACTCAGGAAGTGACCAGTCCCAATTTTAACAGAGCTACTGGCTCTGACAATAGTTCTGAGGCGCGTTGGATGCGGGGTTCTGATATCACGTGGGAAACTCAGAAATAAGTTCAGCGCGTCTGTCTACAGTATTTTAACATCGCCATCCTTTTATCATTTTACTTCCGGCTTTGGTGTCAATTGTGCGGCAGTGGGTGTGATGAGGACCTGCATGACATGATTCCAACTCCAGTATTTAAAGGGCCAATCCAAAGATCGCATTTGGAGGAGTTGGGAGTTGGATGCAAGAGAGGACGAACTTTGGATTCAGGAGGGTCAAAAGTTGTGCCTCACTTCACTGACACCTCCCTTGACGTACATCCTGGGGTCAGTGAGGAACCGGAGAGAGATACTCTTCCCCAGCAATAGGAGGAAGAAACCTACTGCTGCCACAAAGAAGGCGTGGCTGAAGGAGGCCCAGGAGGCCAGCAGCAGGAGCATTGTGCCACATTCCTGGATTCAGTGAAGACTGCTTTAATGAACTGAGCTAGTCAGGAAAGATGAGGACAGTTGCACATTCACCTACATCCTGTTGTGCACATCACCCACTCCCCCCACTCTTCCTTGTCAAGCCTACGCCATTACATCACTCCTCACACCCACTTACCTTGCAAGCGCACCCATCCTTCTCTTTCTATGCACTTCCTCACATTTCCATCTATCCATCCACCACTGCAACTCATCATCATCCTTATGCAATTTCATGCCTCTCCCTGATTGTCACCCTCACCAAATGCACTGCAGCCATCGGGTAAACACGTGTCATTATAATCACTCATAGGTCGGTTCTTCCCCCCTGTTGAAGGAGAATAGAGCACAGAACACTAGGGAGAGGGAAAGAACTAGAAGTGGTCTTCCACAGATGCAACTACAAACCTGTACTCTTCATTTTCCTATCAGTCCTATGTGGTGCAACCCCTGCGGCTTCAGCAGAAGTAGAGGAAGCTGCTCCATTACCGTGTCAGTATCTCCAGGGAAGCTTCAAAAAAACCTGGGGGCTTGTCTGTGACCCATTTCTGACCAAAAGCCTTCTTATAGGAATTAAACTATGAAACCAGACGGAAGGAAATGGACCCTCACTTTAAGAGGTGTAATCCTGCTTTTAATATCCCTCTGGCTAAACAACGACAACAACAACTTGTATTTATATAGCGCCTTTAATGTTGTAAAACGTCCAAAGGCACTTCACAGGACCGTTATCAAATAAACTTTGACACCAAGGGAGATGTTAGGGCAGATGACCAAAAGCTTGATCAAAGATGTAGGTTTTAAGAGACATAGAAACATAGAAAATAGGTGCAGGAGTAGGCCATTCGGCCCTTCAAGCCTGCACCACCATTCAATAAGATCATGGTTGATCATTCACCCCTTCAAGGAGCATCTTAACGGAGGAAAATAAGTAGAGAGGTGAAGACGTTTCGGGAGGGAATTCCAGAGCTTAGGACCTAGGCAGCTGTAGGCACAGCCGCCATTGTGGAGTGAGTAAAGTCGGTGCTACTCAAGAAGCCAGAATTGGCGGAGCGCATAGATCTCTGTGGTTGTGGGGCTGGAGAAGATTACAGAGATAGGGAGGGGCAAGGCCATGGAGTGATTGGAAAACAAGGATGAGAATTTTTAAATTGAGGTATTGCTTAACTGAGAGCTAATGTAGGTCAGCGAGCACATGGGAGATGGGTGAGCAGGACTTGATGCGAGTTAGGATACAGGCAGCCTCAAGTTTACAGAAGGTAGAACTAGGGAGGACGACCAGGAGTGCATTAGAATAGTCAAGTTTAGAGGTAACAAAAGCATGGCTGATGGTTTCAGCAGCAGATGAGCTGAGGTAGGGTTGGAGTTAGGCGATGCTCCGGAGGTGGAAGTAAAGGCCTTAGTGATGGTCCAGATATGTGGTTGGAAGCTCCTCTCGCGGTCAAATATGACACCAATGTAACGAACAGTCTGGTGCAGTCTCAGATAGTTGCCAGAGAGAGGAATGGAGTTGGTGGCAAAGGGATGGAATTTCTGGTGGGGACCGAAGAAAATGGCTTCAGTTTTCCCAATATTTAGTTGGAGGAAATTTCTGCTTATCCTGTACTGGATGTCGGACAAGCAGTCTGACAATTTAGTAACAGTGGAAGGGTCAAGGTGGTGAGATAGAGCTGGGTATCGTCAGTGTACGTGTGGAAACAGACAATGTTTAGGGATTATGTCACTGAGGGGCAGCATGTAGATGAGAAATAGGAGGTGCCAAGGATAGATCCTTGGGGGACAACAGAGGTTATGGTGTGAGAGCAGGAAGCGAAGCCATTGCAGATGATTCTCTGGCTATGACTGGATAGATAAGAATGGAACCAGGCGAGTGCTGCCCCATATAGCTGGATGATGGTGGAGAGGTGTTGGTGGAGGATGAAATGGTCAGCCATGTCAAAGGCTGCAGAGAGCTCGTGAAGGATGAGAAAGGATAGTTTACCATGGTCACAGTTAAATAGGATGTCATTAGTGACTTTGATACGAACCTGCTGGAAATTGCTCCTCTGAAGTTGCCGGGTTTCTGGCCGGGTGAGTTCGTTCGGTATTAAGCTCACCGGTGAGATATAATGAGACCCAGGAGTTAAGTTTCCTGAGTCTGTTTCTGGCTTCAGCTGGTGAGTTTTAAACTAAAATGAAAACTTACCTGCCCAAAACTGACCCAGAGTTAAAATCGGGGCCTGCATCTTTCACGTCCTCAGGATATACCAAATCTCTTTACATGTAGTGAGATTGTTGTTGTGATGTAGACACTGTTGATTTATAAGCAAGCGTCACAGCCATTTTGTGCACCAACAGCAAATTAGATAAATAATCCTCCTCTTCTTTGAATAGTGTCATTGGAGTGATTGCAAGGCACGAATACAATCCAGGAGTGCAGATCGTTTGTACAGATATGTCCACCTCAACAGGCAGATGGGACCTCGGTTTAATGACTTATCTAAAAGATTGCACTTCTGACAATTCAGCAGACTAAAGTTTCAGTCTTGATTACATGCTCAAATTCTGGAGTGGAGTTTGCATCTACAAGCTTCTGAACTGGAGGTGAGAACCCACCTACTGAGCCAAGCTGACGCAAATCAAATAACCATTCACCAAATTGAAGTGTTTGGCTCATGTGAGAAACTGAAGGGAGCTTGCGAGTTACAACTCTCTCACACTCGCAACATAGAATACAAAATGTCTTTATTAGCCCTCAGTAATAAGTTACCCTCTGTTTAACTACGTGACAGTCGCTGAAGATTCAGAGTCAGTGAGACATCAGTTGGCTGAAAGCATTGAAAGAAGACATTAATTACAACTCTCTCCATCTTCTGTCTACCGTCAATAATGGAAACAGAGTTAATCCTGTCTGGGAGCATTTCTCTACACTTAGTCCAGGCTGATAATCACTTAGGGCCCGAAATTGATGCACTCACCGCCCACTGCCGCCGACATTCCTCCTCGGGTTCCGCCCAGTGCCACTTTCCATTTGGGTTGGAGCGGACGGGAAGGGAGAACCGCCGGGAACTGCCCGCTGACATCAGCGGACGGCCGAGTGGCGTGAGTGGACTCCCGCCCGCCGAGATGCCATATTTATGCGGGCAGGAGTCGATGCCAGAACGGGGGTGGACCGCTGCGAGGAGGCTGGTCTGTCCCCGACAGTAGATCTGAAGAGCTGAAAAAAAAGGTGAGTATACATTTTTTTCTTTGTTTCCTTACAGGGACTTACCTGTATGGGGTCCCCTGAAGGTGTTCTGATGTTTTAAAAGAAAACATTTTATGCTTTTGCTTTTCAGCTCTTCGATCCTCCGTGGGTCCAACTCCATCCTCGGCGACATTTGGACGGCAAGTGCCTTTGCCGCTGAGAATGAGAGTTGTTGCCTGCTGCCACCCAGATTGGCGGCATAAGTCTCTCATTTGCCGCCCACCGACCTTCGAGGGACCTTGTTGAAGAAAACCCTGTCCAAAGTAGCGTCTGGTACCTCGGCAGCCATCAGTGGTCCTTTGGGCGGCACTTATGCAGGTGGGCGGGGCCTCCATCAAATTTAGGCCCTTACGCTCCAACTGGCTTTGAAGTCCAGAATTCACTGTAAACCTCAAATGAAAAACAAGTAGAATTTGTGCTGGGTACGGACAGGTAGTTCCACATTCCTGTTGACAACATTGTCAATGGGAAAAGACTTTGTGATATTTCTGAGTTTCAAAGTGGAGGTGGGCTTCAGTATTTGTCTACAATGAGGGATTTCTCACTGCATTTTACTGCTGTTTGAATTTCAGTGTACTTCTAGACGAAGATGGCCACATTAAAATAACAGGTGAGTACACGTTAGATTAATGATCATGAGGATCAAACCTAGCAGCATTGCAATTGAACATTTGAATTGCACGCATTATTTCTGACAGTTTGACAAGATCTCAGCTATACTAAAAGTCATTCTTGTTGCTCAGACTTTGGACTCAGCAAGGAGGCTGTTGACCATGACAAGAGAGCCTATTCCTTCTGTGGGACGATAGAGTACATGGCTCCCGAGGTAGTGAACCGACGTGGTCACGCGCAAAGTGCAGACTGGTGGTCCTTTGGCGTTTTAATGGTGAGTGAAATAATCTTCTTCTGTCAATGATGGGACAAGCGTTATGATTTTCTGGCATGTCATTTACTGTCTAATTTCTCAAGAGCACATTCTAGGGTTGGCAGCATTTGATTTTTTATTAAAGATAGATATTGCTGGTGGTTAACTTTCATTTTTGTCAAGCGAAATTGCATGAGTAAGTATTGGAGGCTGGAAGTGAATGCGAATGAAGTTAAATCAGTATGCACTAATGACACGTGAGAATTGAGATCATTCTTCAAGCTGGAACCTTTGTATTGGTATGAATAAAATTAAATTGACGTTGAATTAAATTTAACATCAATATCAAAGCTATCATTTTCTGGGTTACTGTTTTCTTTGCTTCCTCCTCCTCCATGATGCAGTTATTGATTTAACAAGTATTAAAAACCCTTGCATTTTCATTTTGAATCTTTTAAAAGAATTTGACAGAATAGCAAATTGGTTTAGCAGAATAATTTGAGTGGCACGTACAACACATCTCCCTGATTGATATATTTAAATATGTTCCTTTGAACACCTTTGTAGAGACAGTAATGCCAATTGCATCAGTATTTTGACACGATAGTCCTGATTTATTCAAGAAATTTAATTGGAAATTGCTTGCTGTGTGACAGGCAATTTTAACTGTATTTACAGCTGATGTATTTTGTCCAAAACATGTCATATTCTGGTCATGATGAGCAGATGAATGCTTAGCAGAAGACCCAAGTTCGTGCAGGGCTAGCACCAATTGAAGCTAGCCTGCACTACTTAAAGGTGGTGTGCACCTCTTAAAGGGGAGGTGCATTCTGCCTGCAGCAACTCATTCAACTGGCTGAGGAACAGAGTGAGAGGAGGAAAATAAACAATTATGTCACAACAGGGAAGAGAGCGTGCTCCAAGGTTCTTTGATGCAGCACTGGACGTCAATCCGAGGAGAGAGGTCCTGTTTCCACAAGGGGCCAGGAGGCCTTCCAGGCAAATGCGTAAAATCTAATGGGAGCAGATAGCCATTGTGGTGAATGCCAGCAGTATAGCCTCGAGGATCTGGACGCAGTGCAGGAAGTTCATTGACCTCACATGAGTAGTCAAGGTCAGTGAATTAATCTTCAAATGCCATATCCCACCATCTGCACCACTAACCTCATACACTGCTCAATACACCACACCCCCATCACTCACCTACCAACAATCTGTACCAAACACAACTCATACCTCCCATTCATAGCTTCACCTCACCCGTGCACACTTACCACTGCTACACGCCTCATATCCACATCTTACAGATAGCAAACACTGTCAGCTATTCTACTATGACAGGCACATCACCCAAACACATTGTACCACACTCACTGATGCACAACCGGCGCCAGCAGGATCTAACCAGCAGGGGACAAGCACGCCTGCATAACCTGACCCTGATGGAGAGACCGTCGTGACCCTGATGGAGAGACCGTCGTGACCCTGATGGAGAGACCGTCGTGACCCTGATGGAGAGACCGTCGTGACCCTGATGGAGAGACTGTCGTGACCCTGATGGAGAGACTGTCGTGACCCTGATGGAGAGACGGTCGTGACCCTGATGGAGAGAATTTAAGGAGCTAGGAGCTAAATTAAAAAGTAGGACCTCAAAAGTAGTAATCTCGGGATTGCTACCAGTGCCACGTGCTAGTCAGAGTAGGAATCGCAGGATAGCGCAGATGAATACGTGGCTTGAGCAGTGGTGCAGCAGGGAGGGATTCAAATTCCTGGGGCATTGGAACCGGTTCTGGGGGAGGTGGGACCAGTACAAACCGGACGGTCTGCACCTGGGCAGGACCGGAACCAATGTCCTAGGGGGAGTGTTTGCTAGTGCTGTTGGGGAGGATTTAAACTAATATGGCAGGGGGATGGGAACCAATGCAGGGAGACAGAGGGAAACAAAAAGGAGGCAAAAGCAAAAGACAGAAAGGAGATGAGGAAAAGTGGAGGGCAGAGAAACCCAAGGCAAAGAACAAAAAGGGCCACTGTACAGCAAAATTCTAAAAGGACAAAGGGTGTTAAAAAAACAAGCCTGAAGGCTTTGTGTCTTAATGCAAGGAGTATCCGCAATAAGGTGGATGAATTAACTGTGCAAATAGATGTTAACAAATATGATGTGATTGGTATTACGGAGACGTGGCTCCAGGATGATCAGGGCTGGGAACTCAACATCCAGGGGTATTCAACATTCAGGAAAGATAGAATAAAAGGAAAAGGAGGTGGGGTAGCATTGCTGGTTAAGGAGCAAATTAAGGCAATAGTTCGGAAGGACATTAGCTTGGATGATGTGGAATCTATATGGGTAGAATACCAAAGGGCAAAAAACGTTAGTGGGAGTTGTGTACAGACCTCCAAACAGCAGTAGTGATGTTGGGGAGGGCATCCAACATGAAATTAGGGGTGCGTGCAATAAAGGTGCAGCAGTTATAATGGGTGACTTTAATATGCACATAGATTGGGTTAACCAAACTGGAAGCAATACGGTAGAGGAGGATTTCCTGGAGTGCATAAGGGATGGTTTTTTAGACCAATATGTCGAGGAACCAACTAGGGGGGAGGTCATCTTAGACTGGGTGTTGTGTAATGAGAGAGGATTAATTAGCAATCTCGTTGTGCGAGGCCCCTTGGGGAAGAGTGACCATAATATGGTGGAATTCTGCATTAGGATGGAGAATGAAACAGTTAATTCAGAGACCATGGTCCAGAACTTAAAGAAGGGTAACTTTGAAGGTATGAGGCGTGAATTGGCTAGGATAGATTGGCGAATAATACTGAAGGGGTTGACTGTGGATGGGCAATGGCAGACATTTAGAGACCGCATGGATGAACTACAACAATTGTACATTCCTGTCTGTCGTAAAAATAAAAAAGGGAAGGTGGCTCAACCGTGGCTATCAAGGGAAATTAGGGATAGCATTAAAGCCAAGGAAGTGGCATACAAATTGGCCAGAAATAGCAGCGAACCCGGGGAATGGGAGAAATTTAGAACTCAGCAGAGGAGGACAAAGGGTTTGATTAGGGCAGGGAAAATGGAGTACGAGAAGAAGCTTGCAGGGAACATTAAGACGGATTGCAAAAGTTTCTATAGATATGTAAAGAGAAAAAGGTTAGTAAAGACAAACGTAGGTCCCCTGCAGTCAGAATCAGGGGAAGTCATAACGGGGAACAAAGAAATGGCGGACCAATTGAACAAGTACTTTGGTTCGGTATTCACTGAGGAGGACACAAACAACCTTCCGGATATAAAAGGGGTCGGAGGGTCTAGTAAGGAGGAGGAACTGAGGGAAATCCTTATTAGTCGGGAAATTGTGTTGGGGAAATTGATGGGATTGAAGGCCGATAAATCCCCAGGGCCTGATGGACTGCATCCCAGAGTACTTAAGGAGGTGGCCTTGGAAATAGTGGATGCATTGACAGTCATTTTCCAACATTCCATTGACTCTGGATCAGTTCCTATGGAGTGGAGGGTAGCCAATGTAACCCCACTTTTTAAAAAAGGAGGGAGAGAGAAAACAGGGAATTATAGACCGGTCAGCCTGACATCGGTAGTGGGTAAAATGATGGAATCAATTATTAAGGATGTCATAGCAGTGCATTTGGAAAGAGGTAATATGATAGGTCCAAATCAGCATGGATTTGTGAAAGGGAAATCATGCTTGACAAATCTTCTGGAATTTTTTGAGGATGTTTCCAGTAGAGTGGACAAGGGAGAACCAGTTGATGTGGTATATTTGGACTTTCAGAAGGCTTTCGACAAGGTCCCACACAAGAGATTAATGTGCAAAGTTAAAGCACATGGGATTGGGGGTAGTGTGCTGACATGGATTGAGAACTGGTTGTCAGACAGGAAGCAAAGAGTAGGAGTAAATGGGGACTTTTCAGAATGGTAGGCAGTGATTAGTGGGGTACCGCAAGGTTCTGTGCTGGGGCCCCAGCTGTTTACACTGTACATTAATGATTTAGACGAGGGGATTAAATGTAGTATCTCCAAATTTGCGGATGACACTAAGTTGGGTGGCAGTGTGAGCTGCAAGGAGGATTCTATGAGGCTGCAGAGCGACTTGGATAGGTTAGGTGAGTGGGCAAATGCATGGCAGATGAAGTATAATGTGGATAAATGTGAGGTTATCCACTTTGGTGGTAAAAACAGAGAGACAGACTATTATCTGAATGGTGACAGATTAGGAAAAGGGGAGGTGCAAAGAGACCTGGGTGTCATGGTACATCAGTCATTGAAGGTTGGCATGCAGGTACAGCAGGCGGTTAAGAAAGCAAATGGCATGTTGGCCTTCGTAGCGAGGGGATTTGAGTACAGGGGCAGGGAGGTGTTGCTACAATTGTACAGGGCCTTGGTGAGGCCACACCTGGAGTATTGTGTACAGTTTTGGTCTCCTAACCTGAGGAAGGACATTCTTGCTATTGAGGGAGTGCAGCGAAGGTTCACCAGACTGATTCCCGGGATGGCGGGACTGACCTATCAAGAAAGACTGGATCAACTGGGCTTGTATTCACTGGAGTTCAGAAGAATGAGAGGGGACCTCATAGAAACGTTTAAAATTCTGACGGGGTTAGACAGGTTAGGTGCAGGAAGAATGTTCTCAATGTTGGGGAAGTCCAGAACCAGGGGACACAGTCTAAGGATAAGGGGGAGGCCATTTAGGACCGAGATGAGGAGGAATTTCTTCACCCAGAGAGTGGTGAACCTGTGGAATTCTCTACCACAGAAAGTTGTTGAGGCCAATTCACTAAATATATTCAAAAAGGAGTTAGATGAAGTCCTTACTACTAGGGGAATCAAGGGGTATGGTGAGAAAGCAGGAATGGGGTACTGAAGTTGCATGTTCAGCCATGAACTCATTGAATGGCGGTGCAGGCTAGAAGGGCCGAATGGCCTACTCCTGCACCTATTTTCTATGTTTCTATGTTTCTATGACCCTGATGGAGAGACGGTCGTGACCCTGATGGAGAGACTGTCATGACCCTGATGGAGAGACCACCGGGACCATTAGTAGGAGGGGCATCAGTCAACCCGTGGCCAGCAGTGGGCTGAAAAAATACAAGATGCCGGTATCCTCACACGTTATCCTCCTTTGCACAGCCCACTTCCCCATATCCCACAATGCCTTCTGATTTACAAGCAGCACACGTGAGCATGAGCATCTTGCTTTCGCCCCACTCCCTCACCATAACCTTATCCTTGTGCCTTTCTTCTTTCAGATAGACAAAAATTGACACTGGCCTGGCACTGGTAGAAAGCACCAAGGTAATGAATACACAGTACCGTCACTCGATTTCACACTCGCAGCCACCAGCTCAGATACTGACACTCCGTGTAGTTAGAGGATAGTTTAGAGACAGGATCTGCCTGTGGTGAGTCACCGGGCATCAGTGGCCTGCAGCCAGGACAGGGGGAGAGAGTAGCGCAGGTGCCAGCTCCCCGGAAGGTGAGGTCATACACGAGTTCTGCTACACAGGACTCAGGTGAGGACTTCGATGGGGCAGCCTCCAGAAGAATCCTTATGAGGATGCACGATGAAATGCTTGGTGCATTGACAGACATGCCAGAGAGCCTGAGTGCAATGTCAAAGAGCATGGAGGTGTCTGACACCAACCATGCACAGGGCTTGTGCAGAGCTTGGTGTCCATGATTTCCAGCATGCAAGTGATGGGCAACTCCATTAATACACTTGTGGACTCAACCATGATGCAGCGTCTGATGGCCGATGCCTCAGCTTCCACTGCAGCACAACCAGAAGACAACCTTTGAGCATTGCAGCGGAAGCTCAGACTGCTGCCATCGTGGCTGCGTATACCAGTGTGGAAAAGTGCTTGCAGGATGTCACAGCAGTCCAGCAATCTGTCCTCCAACAGATGGGTAGGATTGCTGAGACACCAACCTGGGGCTGTGGCAGTGGCTCTGTGGAGCACGAACCTTCTGTCCTGACTCAGGATGACAGCATTCGCTCTCCCACCACTGCCACCCCGCCAGGGCCCTTGCTGCTGCCTGTCAGCCAGTCAGCCCAGACTGCTACTGCCCATGCCGAGGTCCATGGCTGGGCCTTCTAGGCCCAGAGCTGTTCGACATCATCCTGCAAGGCCATCTGCAGTGTCCCCCACTGAAGGTCAACAGCCTTCCACCAGCCATGTTGCAGCAGCACTGTCTGGGAGCACACGGAAGGCAGAGGTACACAGAAGACAGGCCTCAAGGGAATGCACGAGTGATTAGTTGACTTTGTTATGTAATATTGGATCGATTGATGGATAATGTTGACTTAGAATGTTTCTTTTGTGGTGGCGTTTATTTCAGCAATGTGGCCAAGAGAAAGTTGTGATGGTCAGTAACAGAGGGAAGGTGAGGTGAGGAACGATTGTTCGATGGAGAATTTGGGTTGTGGTCACTGGTACCGGTCGGATGAGTCAATCACCGACAGCCCAGGCAGAACTGGGCTGTTTTGGTTGCCTTCTCCTTCTCCTGCTCCTCATCTGGTCACTGTATGCCTGGTAGCAAGGGCTGTGCCCTCATAATGGTGAGGTTGTGGAGCATGCAGCGGACTATGGCGAATCTTAAACTGCATTCTGCTGCATACTGCTGGTTTCCTCCAGAGGTCCAGGCAGTGGAAGTGTTGTTTAAGGATGTCAATGGGCTGCTCTATCAGATTCTGCTTGGCAGCATGGCTTTCGTTATATGCATGTTGCCCATGTGTGCATGGGTTGTGCAGCAGAGTCATGAGGCAGGTGTCAGCAGATAGGCCTTGTTGCCCAGTAGTCACCCTCTGGTATGTTGTGGTGGCTCAAAGACTGAGGGGACAGCGGACTGGCACAGAATAAAAGCGTCATGACTGCTGCCAGGATACCAGGCATTAACCACCATGATGTGCTGACCATTGTGCAGTTGGTGTACGACCTTCAATGAGTGGTAACCTTTGCGATTAAAGTACATCTCACCATTAGTTGTGGTGCCTGCAAAGCCACGTGCATGCAGTCAATGGGGCCCTGCACCATGGAGAAGCCTGCTATCCTGGCAAGGCCAAGTGCTAGCTTGTCCTGCTTCCTCCTGGTCAGGGAGAAGACAATGAACTCCCCTTTTCTGGCATAAAGAGTGTCTGCCACCTCTCTTATGCAGTAGTGGATGACAAACTGGGAAGTGTTACAGAGATCATCTCTTCCAGCCTGGACGGATCCTGATGTGAGGAAATTTAGGGCCACGGTCCCCTTACAGCCACCAGCAGTGCTGTCTTTTCCCTGGTGTGAGGCTGCAGGTCTATTGCAAGAGGTGAGCACCTCCTTCATAAAGTGCAGAATCCACACACACTGCTCCTGGCTCAGGCTGGGGCAAGAGAATTGCTCTCGGAAGAGCCTGAGTAAGACATGCTGGTGAGAGCCCTTCTTCCCCTCCTCCTCCCTCTGCAAGTAGCTTGTCCTCTTATTCGCTGCCTCTGCTCCATTTGCCTGCAGCCCAAGGGGGATGAACACAAGAGCACCCATGACTTAGAGCAAGTGGTCAGACCAGAACCCTTGAGGTTAGGACCAAGGCCTTCTCCACTGTAGCACCACTCCCTGTCACCTCGCCAACTTTGAACAACTCTAGAAAGCTGCAAACGCTTCCACAAACCGACTCAGAGCCAGTAGAAATGAATCAGCAACTGATCTTCATGTGTTTGCTGATCCCTTTAAATATCGCTGGTGGGGGTGCTCCTTGCTGCTGCTGAATGCATGTTCAGCTGTGCAAGGTTAAGAGAGGGCATTAGCTCCAGCATTGAGGATGAAAATGGCAGCATGGCATCAAATCAGTGTTGCACGCTGATTGAAGTCACGATTTGCCCACTCAACATATTTCTGACGCCCATACCTCCTAACGCCCACTCTACAGCCCTCATCAAGGTGCCGTTTGGAAGGCACGGACCAGAATTGTATGTACTCAGTGCAGGTGCCATTTTTGGCTAAAAACGGTAGCAGTAGTGCAGAACAATCGGGCGCTACAGAGCTGAATTCTGGTCCATGCTGTTTGCCAGTTTGAGGTGAAATCGTACTGTGTGATGTTAGTATACAAACACATTAATGCATTCACATAACATTTCCCTGTCACTTCAACAAAGCTATTAGTCTACTTAACCTTTATTAATAGACTGGACAGAGGCATTTCTCATGAGCACATTAACATGATGTTGAAATCACAATTTAACATCAGTTATGTCAAGATGATTTCAGTATGGTGTGAGGTTGCCTTTCTCAATGCCCAGTTGTACCGACTGCTATTTGTTAAGCATTTACATTTATCGTTAACAACATGCTTGTTTCACACCAGATGGTGCCTATCCATTTTTATCAGGATAAGTTTGAGCCTTTCACCGTAACCTTGATTATAACATTCTTGCCATCAAAAATGTTGTAGAAAGTGCGATTAAACCCAACATTATTCTGCAGCTTCCTTTAACCGGATTGAATTACAGCAGAAAAATAAATTGCATTTAGTTGAAATAAAATTAATTTCTTGTAAAATTGTTCTGTCTCATACTTTATTGAATTTGAAGTGGAAACTGAACAATATAATTATTCAGCAGTGTAACTATTTACAATATGAGTCGATCTGGGGCCCTTCTTGCCCTGGTTGATAGTCTCGGTGTGAAAGCTGGTATTATTCAATCATTTGTTGAGCCCTCGCTGGGCTGCTATGCAGCTGGCCTTGCTGGGCTGCCTGGTGTGTTGGGGCCTGCAGGGCTGCTGTGGATGATGGGTTGTCTATGATGAAGGTGCCTCTGCCCTTCTTGGGGACCACTACTCGATTGCCCCACAGAAGGCAGTCTGCCTGAATAGACATTTCATCTTTGCCCCGCTGGAATGGCTTTATCTCTTCCTGCATTTCCACTGGGACACTGGACCAGCTCCCGTGAAGCACACAGCTTTTGACTAGAGATAATAAGGGGTCCTGGCTTGTCCAGGTTTTGATCTGCCGGGCAGTGACGGGTGATTTCTCACTCTCAAATTGCTCACCATGGATAGATCTGCGGGCTGCGCCATTTCCACCCCCGTGGTGGGCAATGGCAGCCTACTGAGAGCATCGGCGCAATTTTTTGTGCCAGGCCTGTGGCAGATGGCATAGTTGCATGTGGACATTGTGAGCGCCCATCTCTGGATGCAGGCCGATGCGTTGGTGTTTGTCCCTTTATTCTTGGAAAACAGGGATACAAGTGGCTTATGGTCAGTTTCCAATTCAAATTTTAGCCCAAAAGAGTATTGATGCATTTTCTTTACCCCAAAGACAGACGCTAACGCTTCTTTCTCAATCATGTTGTAGGCTCTCAACCTTAGACAGACTCCTGGATGCATAAGCAACTGGTTGCGGTTTCCCGAAATCATTGGCTTGTTGCAATACACACCCGACGCCATGTGACGACGTATCACATGCTAGTACCAAACGCTTACATGGATCATACAACACAAGCAATTTGTTTGAGCATAACAATTTTCTCGCTTTTACAAAGGCATTTTCTTGGCTTTTGCCCCAAACCCATTCACCCCCTTTTTGTCGTAAGACATGTTCTAGCAGTGTGCTGAGACCCGGTAAGAAGTCACCAAAGTGGTTCAGGTGTCCCAGAAATGACCGCAGTGCATCACATTCTGTGGCCTCGGTGCGTTCTCGATTGCCTCCGTCTTTGCGTTTGTGGGCCTGGTGCCATCCGCTGTAATCCTCCTTCCCAAGAACTCCACTTCAGGTGCCAGGAAAACGCACTTCGAGCGTTTTAACCTGAGCCACACGCGGTTGAGTCGACTAAGAACCTCCTCCAGGTTCTACAGGTGCTCGACTGTGTTCCAACCTGTGACCAAGATGTCGTCCTGGAAGACCACTTTAGTAAACTTTCCATGTTTCTCTGGAATATCGCCGCCACTGATCGGATTCCAAATGGGCATCTGTTATAAACAAAAAGACCCTTGTGCGTGTTGATGCAGGTGAGGGCCTTCGATGATTCCTCCAGTTCCTGCGTCATGTAGGCTGAAGTCAGATGCAGCTGCGTGAACGTCTTTCCTCCCGCCAGCGTTGCAAAGTGGTCGTCGGCCTTTGGTAGTGGGTATTGGTCCTGCAGGGAGAAACAGATTGATAGTTACTTTGTAATCGCCACAGATTCTGATGGTGCCATCTCCCTTGAGGACTGGAACGATAGGACTGGCCCACTCGTTGAACTCGATTGGTGAAATGATGCCCTCTCTTTGCAGCCGGTCTAGCTTGATCTCTTCCCTTTCTCTCATGTATGGTACTGCTCTCACCTTGTGATGGATGGGTCTTGGCCCCGGAAATAGATGGCTCTGCACTTTTGCTCCTTGGAATTTCCCGATGCCTGGTTCGAACAGTGAAGGAAATTTGTTTAATACCTGGGCACATGAAGTGTCGTCAGCGGGCGATAGTGCTCAGATGTCATCCCAGTTCCAGCGTATCTTTCCCAGCCAGCTCCTGCCGATTACAGGAATCAGTTCTTTTGTGTAAGTTCCTAGTTTCGTGCGAACTGGAGTTAAGCCTGGCCTTGAGGCCTTGTTGCACCACAACCTTTCGAAAGTCTTTTGCCCATGATGGACTGGCTCACACCCGTGTCCAGCTCCATTGACACCGGGAATCCATTTAACATCAACATTCAGCATTATCGGGGGACAATTCGTGGTGAATGTGTGCACCCCATGTGCCTCTGCCTCTATCTGAGGCTCTGGTTTGTCGTGATCCTCCGTGGATTTGTCCTCCTCTGCAACATGGTGGTTTGCAGATTTAACGGGTTTAGCAACTCGCCTGCACACTCGTTGGAGGCGTCCCAATGTTCCACAGCCTTTACAAATGTACACTTTGAATCAGCATGAATGGAAACGATGATCACCCCCGCAATGCTAACAAGGTGTTAATGGCCTTGCATTCATCACCCTTGATGGTGGACTCTGAGTCATCTGCGGACGTGCAGCTGCAGGTATGTATGATCTGCCCTATACGTTACGATTCGAAAGCAACATCACTTTGTTCACAGTACTTGTAGCAGCACTTGTGTGCTGAGAGTTTTGCTTCATATTGTCACTGGTGGCAATGAACGCCCGGGCTATTGCTATGGCCTTACTCAAGGTTGGAGTCTCTACAGTCAAAAGTTTGCGAAGTATGGGTTTGTGACCAATGCCAAGTATGAAAAAGTCTCTGAGCATCTGCTCCAAATGTCCTTCAATTTCGCAATGTCCCCCAAGTCGTCTTAGCTCAGCGACATAACTCACCACTTCCTGGCCTTCAGACCTTTTGTAGGTGTAGAACCGGTACCTTGCCATCAGAACATTTTCCTTCGGGTTCAAATGCTCTTGGACCAGTATGCATAAATCGTCGTACGATTTCTCCGTGGGTTTCGCTGGAGTGAGCAGATTCTTCATGAGGCCATACGTTGGTGCAGAGGATCACCCTTCGTTTGGCAGCGCTCTCTTCCCCATCTAGCTCTTTGGCCACGAAGTATTGGTCGAGTCGTTCCACAAAAGTTTCCCAATAATCTCCCTCTGAAAATTTCTCCAGGATGCCCAATGTTCTCTGCATCTTTCGGTTCACTATCTGTATCTCATCGCCAGTTGTTGTGTATGAAGAAAGAGCCAGACTGAACTCTATGAGCTCAAAGTAAAGTGTGACCTTAGTCTTTTACTCCTGGTCTCCAGAGTGCCTCTTCAACCTGTGAAGCCTCCTTAAATACCTGTGCTCCCAAGGGATTATGGGATCCCTTTGGACTCCAGGGGATGAGCCCTCTGGTGGCTGTACAGAGTAAATGCAGGTCCACATATATAACAGCACCCTTGTCAGAATCAAGGCTCTTCATATCAACTCCGCGACCAGTGTAAACAGAAAAGCTTTGCATTCAATCACTGTTTGGGTGGTATGCAACAACAGAAACATCATTATTCACATGAATGGCCTTCATACAGGAATCAATTATGATGCCTTTGTGGTGCAGCAATCCAACGTGTTCACATTATTTGAAGCAGAAGAAGCACTCTTGGGTTGATACTTAGGAAACCAGGGCTAATCTCAAGATTCGTGCCTGTTGACCCCACCACAGAACACTCTTACAGCAGAGATGGAGGTCTAAGCATCGGCTTGGTGTGTGTCTCAGTCGCTGCCTACACCTGCAAGAAAAGTCTGCGTGCCAGAAATTTGCAAAAGGACTGTGCATGTCTACAGTGCGTTAAATAGTGCCTCCAGTCTCTTGTAGACTTGGTTCCTGTTGTGTTTAGCACATCCTCGTGATAATTTCTGTAGAATATGGATGCCTTCGAGCTCCTTGGAGGAACTGTTCATAATGCATAATGACCATGTGTGCACACCTAGGTGTAAGTGTCGTCTTCAAAATACAAGCTTTATTTCCTTTAAAAACACATATATGAAGCTCATGGGCAGTGATGTCAGCATGTTAACGTTTGTGATTACTGTGACGTTTTAAAGCTTCGTGTGGCATACAGTGTGCCACTTCCTTAGCATGCATGTGGGCCATTTGTCATCTCCTAGAGTACTGAATGTTGTCAGAAATCAGCATTTATCTGTTGGAACTGAAATGTACTTCAGTAGCACTCGTAAAGTGGACAGATAAAAAGGATGAAGTTAAAGGATGAAATTTAGTGGAAGTCACATACCAGACAAGAGTACTTTTTCACTGCAGTCTGTAACCTTTGTTTACCCAAAAGTTTTTAATTTGGGAAGATTGATTATGAAGTGCTTTAATGAACAAAAAAACTTCCTTATGAAGGAAGAGAGTAAAAAAATGAACATTGGGCATGGAAACAATAATGATTACAGAAGTGCAGCAAAACAGAAAATATTGCTTAATGCCAAATTCTCCCCTCGTCTCTTGGAGCAGTGCACCATGCTCACTCAGCGAAATCGCAGATGCTGCTCGTTGACCTCATGTAGTGTAATATCTCTATTGCCAATCTAGCACATATCTGTTACCATTTACATACGAACAGCTTGTCAAATATCTTCTTTTGTACGATAAAGTCTATTAACTTGATTCAATTTCAACATGAATGATTAAATGGGCCAAGATATAACTATTGTCAAACTAATCATATTTTTCTTTTTTCACAGCAGATTATGGAAATACTGATCAAATATTAAATATTCTTGGCAAGCTAGATATATGATTGTCAGCATTCAGCTGGGCATAGGCTGGTTAATAGCTGTTAATTTAGCAATTTATTGTAGAACCATTTTGGCACATGCCCAACTCAGGCTGTTGGCATATAATGGAGTAGGAAAATGCATGTGGAAAACCACAGAGGTGGAAATTGGTTCAAAAAATCTGGATTCCTGAAATTTTGGCTTTGATAGTTTAGATTTGAGTAGAGGGAGCATCTTTAACATGCATTTTTGGAATATAAGAACATACGAACATAAGAATATAAAAGCAGGAGTAGGCCATTTGGCCCCTCGAACCTGCTCCGCCATTCAATAAGATCATGGCTGATCTGATCTTGGCCTCAACTCCACTTCCCTGCACACTCCCCATAACCCATGACACCCGTGTCATTCAAAAATCTGTCACTCTCCACCTTAAATATATTCAATGACCCAACCTCCATAGTTCTCTGGGGTGGAGAATTTCAAAGATTTACAACCCTCTGAGAAAAGAAATTCCTCCTCATCTCTGTTTTAAATGGGTGACCCCTTATTTTGAAACTATACCCCTAGTTCTAGATTCCCCCACGAGAGGAATATCTTCTCTGCATCTACTCTGTCAGTGCCCCTCAGAATCTTATATGTTTCAATAAGATCCCCTCTCATTCTTCTAAACTCCAATGAGTATAGGCCCAACCTGCTCACCCTTTCTTCATAAGTCAATCTCCTCCATCTTAAGAATCAACCTGGTGAACTTTCTTTGGACAGCCTCCAATACAAGTATATCCCTCCTTAAATAAGGAGATAAAAACTGTACGCAGTACTCCAAGTGTGATCTCACCAATACCCAATTCTCTACTTTTATACTCCACCCCCTTGCAATAAAGGCCAACATTCCATTTGCCTTCTTAATGAATTGCTGTACCTGCATGCTTACTTTTTGTGTTTCATGTACAAGGACCCCCAAATCCCTGTGTACCGCAGCATTTTGTAGTCTCTCTCCACTTAAATAATAATTTGCTTTTTTATTCTTCGTACCAAAGTGGATAGCCTCACATGTTCCCACATTAAACTCAGTCTGCCAAATTTTTGTCACTCACAACCTTTCTATATCCCTTTGCAGATTCTTTGTGTCCTCTTCATAACTAGCTTTCCCACCTATTTTTGTATCATTAGCAAATTTGGCTACCTTACATTCTGTCTCTTCATCCAAATAATTAATATAGATTGTAAATAGTTGAGGCCCCAGCACTGATCCCTGTGGGTACAGTTTGCCAACCTGAAAATGACTCATTTATCCCGACTTTCTATTTCCCGGTAGTTAGCCAATCCTCTATCCATGCTAAAATATTGCCCCCAACCCCGTGAGCTCTTATCTTGTGCAGTAACCTTTTATGTGGCACGTTGTCGAATGCCTTCTTGAAATCCAAATACACGACATCTACTGGTTCCCCTTTATATACCGTGTTCATTACATCCTGAAAGAACTCTAACAAATTTGTCAAATATAATTTTCCTTTCATAAAACCACGCTGACTCTGCTTGACTGTATTATGATTTTCTAAATGTCATGCTGCTACTTCCTTAATAATGGACTTCAGCATTTTCACAATGACAGATGTTAGGCTAACTAGTCTATTGTTTCCTGCTTTCTATCTCCCTCCTTTCTTGAATATGGGCATTACTTTTGCAGTTTTCCAATCCGCTGAGACCTCTCCAGAATCCAGGGAATTTTGGTAGATTACAACCAATGCATCCACTATCTCTTCAGCCACTTCTTTTAAGACCCGAGGATGCAGATCACCCGGTCCAGGGGACTCGCCCACCTTTAGTCCCATTAGTTTGCCCAGTGCTTTTTCTCTAGTGATATTGATTGCTTTAAGATCCCCCCTCTCTATAGCCCCTTGATTATCTATTATTGTTGGAATACTTTTAGTGACTTCTACCATGAAGACCAATACAAAATATTTGTTCAAAGTCTCTGCCATTTTCCTGTTTCCCATTATTAATTCCCCAGTCTCATCCTCAAAAGGACCAATGTTTACTTTAGCTACTGCATTCCTTTTTATATACCTGAAGTAGCTCTTACTGTCTAATTTTATATTTCTTGCTAGTTTACTCTCATAATCTATCTTTTCTCTTATTATTTTTTTAGGCATCCTTTGCTGGTTTCTAAAACTTTCCCAATTCTCTGGCCGACCACTAAACTTTGCAACATTGTATGTCTTTGTTTTCAGTTTCATAGAATCATAGAAATTTACAGCACGGAAGGAGGCCATTTAGGCCCATCATGTCCGTGCCAGCTGACCAAGAGCTATCCAGCCTAATCCCACTTTCCAGCTCTTGGTCCGTAGCCCTGAAGGTTACGGCACTTTAAGTGCACATCCAAGTATCTTTTAAATGTGGTGAGGATTCCTGCCTCTACCACCCTTTCAGGCATTGAGTTCCAGACCCCCACCACCCTCTGGGTGAAGAAATTTCCCCTCATATCTTCTCTAAACCTCCCCCCAATTACTTTAAATCTATACTTCCTGGTTGTTGACCCCCTCTGCCAAGGGAAATATGTCCTTCCTATCCACTCTATCCAGGCCCCTCATAATTTTATACACCTCAATCAGGTCTCCCCTTAGCTTCCTCTGTTCGAAAGAAAACAGACCCAGCATCTCCAATCTTTCCTCATGGCCAAAATTTTCCAGTCCAGGCAACATTCTTGTAAATCTCCTCTGCACCCTTTCCAGTGCCATCACATCTTTCCTGTAATGTGGTGACCAGAACTGCACACAGTACTCCAGCTGCAACCTAACCAGTGTTTTATACAGTTCAAGCACAACCTCCTTGCTCTTGTATTCCATGCTTCGACTAATAAAGACAAGTATTCCGTATGCCTTCTTAACCACCTTATCTACCTGGCCTGCTACCTTCAGGGATCTGTGGACCTGCACTCCAAGGTCCCTTTGTTCCTCTACACTTTTCAGTGTCATACCATTTAATGTGTATTCCCTTGCCTTGTTAACCCTCCCCAAATGCATTACCTCACACTTATCAGGTTTGAATTCCATTTGCCACTGTTCTGCCCACCTGACCAGTTCATTGATATCTTCCTGCAGTCCGCAGCTTTCTTCTTCATGATCAACCACACAGCCTATTTTAGTGTCATCTGCAAACTTCTTAATCATACTCCCAAAATTTAAGTCCAAGTCATTGATATATACCACAAAAAGCAAGGAACCCATCACTAAGCCTTCCACCCACATACCATTACTCTTTGCTTCCTGCCCCCGAGCCGATTTTGAATCCAACTTGCCACTTTGCCCTGGATCCCATGGGCTTTTACTTTCGGGACCAGTCTGCCACGTGGGACCTTATCAAAAGCTTTGCTAAAATCCATATACACTACACACTACCCTCATCGACCGTCCTGGTTACCTCCTCGAAAGTTTCAATCAAATTAGTCAGACATGACCTTTCCTGAACAAATCCATGCTGACTGTCCTTGATTAATCTATGGGCTAGAACCTCCACGTCTTTTGCATGCTTAACGCCCACTTAACGCCCATTTTACCGCTGGAATGATGTATAATGCCAATATATCGCCCATTTTGGCACAAAATGGAAACTGACGGGCATTTTTAGGAAACTTATTGGCGAGCGTTACTTTCCCCATGTGTTTAACGCTGGTAAAAAATATTACCACCTGCCCACTTGTTTTGGGCGGAATCATCAGAATAGGCGAAATCAATGCCCATAATATAGCCCAGCATTACTTTCTGCACGGAATTAACGCCGAAATTCAATAATACCGCCCACCTATTATTTTTGTCGTAAAGACCACAATTGGCGAAACTAACGCCCAGGAGATCGCCCACCGTCACTTTCACCACCTCGCACACACATCGCCCACAATATCGCTCGCCCCAAAAAAGCTCAGAAAAAGTGGAACTATTCTGAACGAATGCCAACGGTGTGGCTGGCATTTTTCAAATCGCAGGTCGCTTCATTCAAAAGGTTGCCTCAACTTCGGGGGAGTTTGCATTGACTCTGGAGTTGTTCTCTGGTGAAGTGAACATCTCAACAGACATATTTTCAGACTCTGGACTATTGGGGGTTTACTCCAGGTATATTTTAGTGAGGAAATCATTGCTTTTGATCAATCGCTATTATACTTTCAATGTAATGGTGCCACCAAACAATACCTGTGCTTAAGCAGCGCTTCAGATGTCTTGACCACTCAGGAGGGGAGCTACAATACAACTCTGAGCAAGTAGCTAAATTCGTGGTCATATGCTCGATGCTGCACAACCTGGCTATCAGGAGGGCCAAGAATTGCCAGAAGGCACTGAGGCTCCACCTCATGACAGAGAGGAAGAGGACGTCAAGGGGCTGAATGCTGACCTAGGGCCAGACAATCAGGCTGGCTGTGCAACCATGCCCACGACCCCCTCCAGAACACAGGAAAGAGCCCGTGGTGGCTACATAGCTGCAAGACTCTTATGTGAGGAGCTGTGCCAGCAGTGTTCCTGGCTATTGCTTCCAGGGCCTCCGAAATCCGCGGACTGTGCTCGGTCATGGTGGCCAGCTGTCGGGATATGCCCCCAATGCTTCAATGAGCTGGTCACCAATGTCTACAGTCCTCCTGGACAACTGTACCATTTATCCGCTGTTATGTGGCACTCGTGGAACAGACCTGCCACGTCCACGAGACCGCTGCGGGATTGGCGCCATCCTGGGAACAAATGGGGTGCCCCGTGGCGAGGTGCTTGGGGCTGCTACCTCCAGAGTCAAGGCGCGGAAATGACCGGAGGACCACCAAATGGCCTTGGGGTGGAATGGCTTCTGGAGCGTGGTGATGCAGGTTCCTCGAAGTCCGCACTTTCATCGTGGAGAACAGATCCAGCAGATTGACGGGCGAGAATCTGAGCTCCTCAGCACCAGATGTTGGATCGTCCGGAGAACCGAGCCCCGCGCCTCCACTTTCTGGCCTTGGGCCGCGTTGCTGGCTGAGCTGCAAAGCACAAATGAGGTTATTAGAGGAGAAGAGGGTGCTAGGGTGACAAGGTGAGTCCAGCGCTACACACAGCATATGCACGACAAAAGCACCACCGCTCTCACAATCATCGCAGACATCACATTTCATGACCATCAACACATTGTGCATTGCAATGATTTTTATTAGGCCATCATTATTTCTAGGACAATTTTAGAAATCATCTATCATATGTTGTGTATGTATAATGTATAAACTGTAACACTAGATCACTGAATGTATCTTCACACTGTATACACCATACCTGTACCACCAGAGGGTACTACTGGTGGAGACCTAAAGGTCACCTGCACATTGCAGGTAACCAAGTATAAAAGTGAGCTCACCTCATTGTGTCCTCACTCAACGAGCTGTAATAAACAGACGAAGGTCACTACAGTTCAAGTACAATATCTTTACTTCATGGAGTCATTATTAGAGTGCTTGCATATACTACAACTTCTGACAAGATTATGACTTTCCACACGCAACATGTCTAACCTAAGCAACTTTCAACAATTCGCTGATGGGGAAGATTGGGAGGCCTTTGTGGAAAGGCTCTAACACTTTTTCATTGCAAATGACCTGGCTGGGGACTCACCGACCTCGCTGGCTGATAAGCGCAGAGCTATCCTGCTCAGCAGTTGTGGGCCCAATGTCCACGGCCTCGTCAGGGACCTGCTAGCCCCAGTGAAGACGACAACCAATACTTACGCGGAGCTCGTAACAATAATACAAGAACTGCTCAAACCTAAAGAGAGCATCCTCACAGACAGACACCGGTTCTACACCCACCGGCTGCCCGAAGGCCAAGAAATTGCAAAATATGTTGCAGACCTGAGAAGATTGGCTGCGCCGTGTGATTTTGGCGACCACCTCACTGAAGCACAAAGGGCCATCTTTTTATTGGAATCGGCCACGAGGACCTCCTCCCTAAGTTGCTCTCTGCGGACACTACGGTCACCCTGCAGAAGGCAATTAAAGTGAGCCAGGCATTCATGATTTCAGCCTGCGATTCCAAGAGGATGATGACTCACCCCCAGGTCTCTAACCTGATGAGTACAGTGAACCGAATGGCGCTTTTCAGAGGCAAGGTTGTTGCCTCGAGTCCCGCAACCCGGAGTTCGCCACATGGGGCCAATCGGCTAGCCCCGTGCTGGCGCTGTGGAGGAAATCACAGGGCCTACCAGTGCCGATACAAAGACTATTCTTGCAAAGGCTGTAACACCAAAGATAATCTCCAGCGAATGTGTAGAAGAAATTTTACTCACTGAGTCGCTGAAGAGTTGGCCGATCACCCGGGCTGCAGCACTGATGAAGACGAAGAGAGAGACTATGAAGCGGCTCAGCCCCTGGAAGAGGTGTACAGAGTATACCTGCTCCACCGAGAGTTCCCCGTGGAAAATGGAAGTAGAAATCAACGGTGTTCCAGTCTCGATGGAGATCGACACAGGGGCGAGCCAAATGCTGATGAATCTGACGGCCTTCGAGAAATACTGGGACAATCCCGCCAAATGATCCAAAATGCTCCCAATCCAGGCGAAGCTGCTCACTTACACAAAAGACACCATCCCAGTCGTTGGCAGCGTGAATGTCCAGGTGTCCCATGGCGGTGCGATGCACAAGCTACCTTTGTGGATCGTTGCCGGTGATGGTCCAACGCTGCTGGGAAGAAGATGGACGAAGCAAATCCAAATCTGTTGGAGCTGGGAAAGCCTCCAGGCCCCAGCGATCGACGTCCTACATGGTCCCAAACCTGGATCCATCACAGCACCTGGAAATCCTGCCATCCAACTCGACTGCACGACGACGACACAAACTGCACAACTCAACAGTGAGATGATCCAACCTGAACGACCAGACCTCACCTTTCGGGCTCCAGTGGCAGGACTCCGAGGGAAGAAGATTGGCGCAGAAGATAGATTCCCGGCTTCCATGACAGAACCTGGGGAGAAAAGGATCACCGCAGCCTACCTTGTGGAGAGAAAGAAGATGGCGCGAGGTGAAGCACCTGAAATCAAGATGGCCAGAACCAGACCACGAGGGGCAGCGTTGAGGGAGCAACACGTGATGCCGAGCAGCGAACCGGATTGTGGTAAAGATTGCAAGACCCTCTTAAAGGAGACCGACAACCCAAAACAATTAAAGGGTCAGTTCCACTCGTGGTACAGCGATGCCGGTGACACCAATGATAAAGGTGTAATTAACGAATGCAAGTATACAAATGTACCGTTGAACAGTGATGCCGGTGATACTAATGTAAAAGATGCAATCAACAAATGCAAGTATATAAATGTACTGTTGAACAGTGATGCTGATAATGCTAATGAAATAAATGTAACTAACAAATGCGGTATCCAAATGTAACCTCGCACAGAGATGCTGATACTACACATGAAAGTGATGTAATTGACAAATGCGAAAGTGTAAAGACAAATAACAATGTCGAGTCGGCTGATTGCGGTTGGAGCCAATGCATCATGAATGCTAATGATGAAATGAGAGATGATGCCGGGTTCTACATGCACACCGAAAAAGCCAAGGATAACCTCCTGTGGGAAGCATCCAGGTCCAGCGGGCTAGCCGATAATGTACCCTGCGACTCCAGGACCAATGTTATGCTCCAGGGAGGATGGCCACACACACACATACATAGAAACATAGAAACAGCGAAAATAGGTACAGGAGTAGGCCATTCACCCCTTCGAGCCTGCACCGCCATTCAATGAGTTCATGGCTGAACATGCAACTTCAGTACACCATTCCTGCTTTCTCGCCGTACCCCTTGACCCCCCTAGTTGTAAGGACTACATCTAACTCCTTTTTGAATATATTTAGTGAATTGGCCTCAACAACTTTCTGTGGTAGAGAATTCCACAGGTTCACCACTCTCTGGGTGAAGAAGTTTCTCCTCATCTCGGTCCTAAATGGCTTACCCCTTATCCTTAGACTGTGACCCCTGGTTCTGGACTTCCCCAACATTGGGAACATTCTTCCTGCATCTAACCTGTCTAAACCCGTCAGAATTTTAAACGTTTCTATGAGATCCCCTCTCGTTCTTCTGAACTCCAGTGAATACAAGCCAAGTTGATCCAGTCTTTCTTGATATGTCAGTCCTGCCATCCTGGGAATCAGTCTAGTGAACCTTCCTGCACTCCCTCAATAGCAAGAACGTTCTTCCTCAAGTTTGGAGACCAAAACTGTACACAATACTCCAGGTGTGGCCTCACCAAGGCCTTGTACAACTGTAGTAACACCTTCCTGCCCCTGTACTCAAATCCCCTCGCTATGAAGGTCAACATGCCATTTGCTTTCTTAACCGCCTGCTGCACCTGCATGCCAACCTTCAATGACTGATGTACCATGACACCCAGGTCTCGTTGCACCTCCCCTTTTCCTAATCTGTCACCATTCAGATAATAGTCTGTCTCTCTGTTTTTACCACCAAAGTGGATAACCTCACATTTATCCACATTGTACTTCATCTGCCATGCATGTGCCCACTCACCTAACCTATCCAAGTCACTCTGCAGCCTCATAGCATCCTCCTCGCAGCTCACACTGCCACCCAACTTAGTGTCATCCGCAAATTTGGAGATACTACATTTAATCCCCTCGTCTAAATCATTAATGTACAATGTAAACAGCTGGGGCCCCAGCACAGAACCTTGCGGTACCCCACTAGTCACTGCCTGCCATTCTGAAAAGTACCCATTTACTCCTACTCTTTGCTTTCTGTCTGCCAACCAGTTCTCAATCCACGTCAGCACACTACCCCCAATCCCATGTGCTTTAACTTTGCACATTAATCTCGTGTGGGACCTTGTCGAAAGCCTTCTGAAAGTCCAGGTACACCACATCAACTGGTTCTCCCTTGTCCACTCTACTGGAAACATCCTCAAAAAATTCCAGAAGATTTGTCAAGCATGATTTCCCTTTCACAAATCCATGCTGACTTGGACCTATCATGTCACCTCTTTCCAAATGCGCTGCTATGACATCCTTAATAATTGATTCCATCATTTTATCCACTACCGATGTCAGGCTGACCGGTCTATAATTCCCTGTTTTCTCTCCTCCTTTTTTAAAAAGTGGGGTTACATTGGCTACCCTCCACTCCATAGGAACTGATCCAGAGTCTTTGGAATGTTGGAAAATGACTGTCGATGCATCCGCTATTTCCAAGGCCACCTCCTTAAGTACTCTGGGATGCAGACCATCAGGCCCTGGGGATTTATCGGCCTTCAATCCCATCAATTTCCCCAACACAATTTCCCGACTAATAAGGATTTCCCTCAGTTCCTCCTTCTCACTAGACCCTCTGACCCCTTTTAAATCCAGAAGGTTGTTTGTGTCCTCCTTAGTGAATACAATTGCATTAATTTCCTTGTTCAATTGGTCTGCCATTTCTTTGTCCCCAGTTATGACTTCCCCTGATTCTGACTGCAGGGGACCTACGTTTGTCTTTACTAACCTTTTTCTCTTTACATATCTATAGAAGCTTTTGCAGTCCATTTTAATGTTCCCTGCAAGCTTCCTCTCGTACTCTATTTTCCCTGCCCTAATCAAACCCTTTGTCCTCCTTTGCTGAGTTCTAAATTTCTCCCAGTCCCCGGGTTCGCTGCTATTTCTGGCCAATTTATATGCCACTTCCGTGGCTTAAATACTATCCCTGATTTCCCTTGAAAGCCACGGTTGAGCCACCTTCCCTTTTTTATTTTTACTCCAGACAAGGATGTACAATTGTTGTAGTTCATCCATGCGGTCTCTAAATGTCTGCCATTGCCCATCCACTGTCAACCCCTTAAGTATCATTCGCCAATCTATCCTAGCCAATTCACGTCTCATACCTTCAAATTTACCCTTCTTTAAGTTCTGGACCATGGTCTCTGAATTAACTGTTTCCTTCTCCATCCTAATGTAGAATTCCACCATATTATGGTCACTCTTCCCCAAGGGGCCTCGCACAACGAGATTGCTAATTAATCCTCTCTCATTACACAACACCCAGTCTAAGATGGCCTCCCCCCCTAGTTTTTTCCTTGACATATTGGTCTAGAAACCATCCCTTATGCACTCCAGGAAATCCTCCTCCACAGTATTGCTTCCAGTTTGGTTAGCCCAATCTATATGCATATTAAAGTCATCCATGATAACTGCTGCACCTTTATTGCATGCACACCTAATTTCCTGTTTGATGCCCTCCCCAACATCACTACTACTGTTTGGAGGTCTGTACACAACTCCCACTAGCGTTTTCTGCCCCTTGGTATTCCATAGCTCCACCCATACCGATTCCACATCATCCAAGCTAATGTCTTTCCTTACAATTGCATTAATTTCCTCATTAACCAGCAACGCCACCCCGCCTGCTTTTCCTTTCTGTCTATCCTTCCTAAATGTTGAATACCCTTGGATGTTGAGTTCCCAGCCTTGGTCACCCTGGAGCCATGTCTCCGTGATGCCAACCACATCGTATCCGTTAACTGCTATCTGCACAGTTAATTCGTCCACCTTATTCTGAATACTCCTCGCATTGAGGCACAGAGCCTTCAGGCTTGCCTTTTTAACACACTTAGACCCTTTAGAATGTTGATGCAAAGTGGCCCTTTTTGTTTTTTGCCTTGGGTTTCTTTGTCCTCCGCTTTTACTCATTTCCTTTCTGTCTTTTGCTTCTGTCTCCATTTTGTTTCCCTCTGTTTCCCTGCATTGGTTCCCATTCCCCTGCCATATTAGTTTAACTCCTCCCCAACAGCACTAGCAAACACTCCTCCTAGGACATTGGTTCCAGTCCTGCCTGGGTGCAGACCATCTGGTTTGTACTGGTCCCACCTCCCCCAGAACCGGATCCAATGCCCCAGGAATTTGAATCCCTCCCTGCTGCACCACTGCTCAAGCCATGTATTCATCCGAGCTATCCTGCGATTCCTACTCTGACTAGCACGTGGCACTGGTAGCAATCCCGAGATTACTACTTTTGAGGTCCTACTTTTTAATTTAGCTCTTAGCTCCTTAAATTCGTCTCGTAGGACAACATCCCGTTTTTTACCTATATCGTTGGTACCAACGTGCACCACGACAACTGGCTGTTCTCCCTCCCATTTCAGAATGTCCTGCACCTGCTCCGAGACATCCTTGACCCTTGCACCAGGGAGGCAACATACCATCCTGGAGTCTCGGTTGCGGCCGCAGAAACGCCTGTCTATTCCCCTTACAATTGAATCCCCTATCACTATCGCTCTCCCACTCTTTTTCCTGCCCTCCTGTGCAGCAGAGCCAGCCACGGTGCCATGAACTTGGCTGCTGCTCCCCCCTGATGAGTCATCCCCCTCAACAGTACCCAAAACGGTGTATCTGTTTTGCAGGGGGATGACCGCAGGGGATCCCTGCAATACCTTCCTTGCACTGCTCTTCCTGTTGGTCTTCCATTCCCTATCTGGCTGTGGACCCTTTACCTGCGGTAAGAGCAACTCACTAAACGTGCTATTCACGTCATTCTCAGCATCGCGGATGCTCCAGAGTGAATCCACCTTCAGCTCCAATTCCGCAACGCGGTCCGTCAGGAGCTGGAGGCAGATACACTTCCCGCACACATAGTCGTCAGGGACACAAGAGGCGTCCCTGATTTCCCACATAGTACAGGCGGAGCATAAAACGTGTCCGAGCTTTCCTGCCATGACTTAACCCTTAGATACACTTAAGTTGGCAACAACAATGCTAAAAGTTACTCACTGATATAGAAGAGAAAAAAGAAAAACTACTCACCAATCACCAGCCAATCACTTACCCCCTTGGCTGTGACGTCACCTTTCTATTTCTCTCTACTTCTTTTTTGCCTTCCCTCTGTAGCTGCACCGGCTGGGCCTTTTATAGGCCTCTCGCTGACCCCGGACTCACGTCTCTCCGACACACCTCCCGACACCTCTCGCGGCCTTTTGTTGGCCTCTCGCCGACCCCGGACTCACGTCTCTCCGACGCACCTCTCGACGCCTCTCGCGGCCTTTTGTAGGCCTCTCGCCGACCCCGGACTCACGTCTCTCCGACGCACCTCCCGACGCCTGTCGCGGCCTTTTGTAGGCCTCTCGCTGACCCCGGACTCACGTCTCTCCGACGCACCTCCCGACGCCTCTTGCGGCCTTTTGTAGGCCTCTCGCTGACCCCGGACTCACGTCTCTCCGATGCACCTCCCGACGCCTCTCGCGGCCTTTTGTAGGCCTGTCGCCGACCCCGGACTCACGTCTCACACACAATGGAAGCATACCCACTGTAGGGCCAGCGATCAATGGATGGCACAGGCACCACTACTGGCACCCTGCCCCAGATCAGCCCTACCCCCCTGGCCACCAGGTCCAGAACCAGGAGCAAGAGGCCAGAGCAAGAGCAAGAGACCAGACTCCCACCACCGCTGAAGAGCAGCAGGGAGAACCTGCAGCCCTCAATGGAGGACAGGGAGGCCACACACTCCTGTGGCTCTGCCCACCACTAACTGTCCTCACCCACCTGCATCCACACCCCAGGGGCCAGACCGCAATACCACGTATGTACCTTACCTATAACATATACTTTCTCCACCATTGCTGAACTCTAAAACAGTGACATAACCAACCTGATTCCTTACTCACTCTACATGTATGCCAATACAGGTGTTGAGTCACACACATGGTCTATGTATGGGGGGTAAAATGGATGTATGTAGCCATGGACACATGGATCACACTCAGAACCCACACAACCCTCACTACAAGCTTCAACTGTCCACTGCCGACCACTTCCCAATGTCGTGGCAATAAGAACTTGGGGGTCCACAGGGAGGGAGCCATTCCCAAGCAAAGACAAAGTGCAAGGTCTTTGGGCACTCAAGTCGAGGGCCAGAGCACACAGTGCAAAAGCTTGTGGCACAAGACTTAGAAGGGAGAGTTGTGCATGTATAATATATGTACAGTAATACGAGACCACTGAATGTACCTTCACACTGTATACACCATACCTATACCACCAGAGGGTGCTACTGGTGGAAACCGAAGGGACACCTGCACACTGCAGGTAACCAAGTATAAAAGGGAGCTCACCTCATTGTGTCCTCACTCAAGGAGCTGCAATAAACTGACTAAGGTCACTACAGTTCAAGTGCAATACCCCTACCTTGTGGAGTCATTATTAGAGTGCTTGCATATACTACATCATATATGATTGTTCGGATATGAGTGGGCATGGCATCTATTGACCTCACATCACGCAATGGTGTAAGCTTTACTCATGTGGCATCACTTCAGGGTCTGCAGATGCATCCATGGCTGTCCGAGGGTGCTTCCCCACGAGTGATGTCACTTGGGATTGGTGGCCCCCCACCCTTTCGCCTCTGCAGGGACATCATCGTTGATAGCTTCTTCTGTAAAAGGTGACAGGACGACATGGCATGAGGTTACTGCACCAGATAAAAGTTCACGGGGTTGGGTGTAATATATTAGCATGGATAGAGGATTGGCTAACAAACAGAAAACTGAGAGTGGGGATAAATGGTTCATTCTCTGGTTGGCAACCAGTAACTAGTGGGGTGCCGCAGAGATCAGTGCTGGGACCCCAACTATTTACAATGTATATTTATAACTTGGAAGAAGGGACTGAGTGCAACGTAGCCAAATTTGCTGACGATACAAAGATGGGAGGAAAAGCAATGTGTGAGGAGGACACAAAAAATCTGCTAAAGGACATAGACAGGCTAAGTGAGTGGGCAAAGTTTAGCAGATGGAACATAATATTGGAAAGTGCGAGGTCATGCACTTTGGCAGAAAAAAATCAAATCGCAAGTTATTATTTAAATGAAGAAAGATTGCAAAGTGCTGCAGTACAGCAGGACCTGAGGGTACTTGTGCATGAAACACAAAAGGATAGTATGCAGGTACAGCAAATGATCAGGAAGGCCAATGGAATCTTGGCCTTTATTGCAAAGGGGATGGAGTATAAAAGCAGGGAAGTCTTGCTACAGTTATACAGGGTATTGGTGAGGCCACACCTGGAATACTGCGTGTAGTTTTGGTTTCCAAATTTACGAAAGGATATACTTGGTTTGGAGGCAGTTCAGAGAAAGTTCACTCGATTGATTCCTGAGATGAGGGGGTTGACTTATGAGGAAAGCTTGAGTAGGTTGGGCCTCTACTCATTGGAATTCAGAAGAATGAGAGGTGATCTTATCAAAATGTATAAGATCCACTTGACAAGGTGGATGCAGAGAGGATGTTTCCGCTGATGGGGGAGACTAGAACTCAAGGGCATGGCTTAGAATAAAACAGAGATGAGGAGAAATTTCTTCTCTCAGAGGGTTGTAAATCTGTGGAATTTGCAACCTCAGAGAGTTATGGAAGCTGGGACATTGAATAAATTTAAGACAGAAATAGACAGTTTCTTAAACGATAAGGGGTTATGGGGAGTGGGCAGGGAGGTGGAGCTGAGTCCATGATCAGATCAGCCATGAACTTATTGAATGGCAGAGCAGGCTCGAGGGGCCGTATGGCCTACCCCTGTTCCTATTTCTTATGTTCTTATGTTCTTATGAGATCATTGTGTGATATCATTGCTAGGTACTGTCACAGAGACTGATACAACACATAACTGACAGATGTAATCATGATTATTATGAAAATTATCATTCTTTACCTAAAGACATACACCATGACCGCAGGTTTTGAGTAAAACATTCCCGGTAAAAGTGAAAGACCTCACATGGAGCCATAGAAACATAGAAAATTGGTGCAGGAGTAGGCCATTCAGCCCTTCAAGCCTGCACCACCATTCAATATGATCATGGCTGATCATGCAACTTAAGTTCCCCATTCCTGCTTTCTCTCCATACCCCTTGATCCCTTTAGCTGTAAGGGCCATATCTAACTCCCTTTTGAATATATCTAACGAACTGGCCTTAACAACTTTCTGTGGTAGAGAATTCCACTGGTTCACAATTCTCTGAGTGAAGAAGCTTCTCCTCATCTCGGTCCTAAATGTCTTACCCCTTATCCTTAGACTATGACCCCTGATTCTGGACTTCCCCAACATCGGGAACATTCTTCCTGCATCTAACCTGTCCAATCCCCCTGCCATAATAGTTTAAACCCTCCCCAACAGCACTAGCAAACACTCCCCCTAGGACACTGGTTCTGGTCCTGCCCAGGTGCAAACCAGTACCAGTTTGTACTGGTCCCACAACCCCCAGAACCGGTTCCAATGTCCCAGGAATTTGAATCCCTCCATCTTGCACCATTCCTCAAGCCACGTATTCATCTTAACTATCCTGCTATTTCTACTCTGACTAGCATGTAGCACTGGTAGCAATCATGAGAGTACTACCTTTGAGGTCCTACTTTTAAATTTAACTCCTAGCTCCCCAAATTCAGCTTGTAGGACCTCATCCCATTTTTTACCTAGATCGTTGATACCTATATGCACCATGACAACTGGCTGTTCACCCTCCCCCTCCAGAATGCCCTGCAGCCACTCCGAGACATCCTTGACCCTTGCTCCAGGGAGGCACGATACCATTCTGGAGTCTCGATTGCGGCTGCAGAAATGCCTATCTATTCCCCTTACAATAGAATCCCTTACCCCTATAGCTCTCCCATTCTTTTTCCTGCCCTCCTGTGCAGCAGAGCCACCCTTGGACTTGGCTGCTGCTGCCTTTCCCTGATGAGCCACCTCCCTCAACAGTATCCGAAACGGTATATCTATTTTGGAGGGAGATGACCACAGGGGACCCCTGCACTACATTCCTTCCACTGCTCTTCTTGCTGGTCACCCATTCTCTATCTGCCTGTGTAACCTTTACCTGCGTCGTGACCAACTCACTAAACATGCTATTCACAACATCCTCAGCATCCCGAATGCTCCAGAGAGAATCCATGCGCAGCTCCAGTGCCGCAATGCGGTGTGTCAGGAGCTGCAGCTGGACACACTTCCTGCACACATAGTAGTCAGGGACACTGGAAGCATCCCTGATTTCCCACATGGCATAGGAGGAGCATGATAGGAGTCTGGGCTCTCCTGCCATGACTTAACCCTTAAATTAACTTAAGTTGGCAAAAATGCCAAAGGTTTCTTTCTGATAAGATAAAGAAAAAAGATAAATTACACACCCATCACTTACCCGCTTGGCTGTGACGTCACACTTCAATTTCTTTTTACTTCTTTGTTTTACCTTCGGCCTCGATCTCCTGACCTGTGTTGCTCCTCCGACTCCCCGCGCCCTTTTATCAGGGCCTTGATCTCCTGGTGTGTGTTGCTCCTCTGACTCCTCGCACACTTTTATCAGGGCCTCTATCATCTGGTGATAGTCAGTCATGACTGTTACAAATCAAATTATATAAATACATAAGTACGTGTAAATCAGTGTAATACTTACTCTTGCGGATCCCACAAGGTCGTTCCATCGTTTGCGGCATTGGTTGCCCTCACGAACCTCGTTGGTCACCGACGAGACCACCTCTGCTATCTCGGTCCATATCCTCAGCTTTCCACGCCCTCCCTGTGTCAAATCACCCCAGCGTGACTCGACCTCCTGCAGGAGGGAGGCATTTGCCTCGTCCGAGAACCTCCTGGCTCTTATGCGCCCTCCAATGTGCTCCTCTCCCACCTCACTGCTCTCTCCAGCGTCAGTCTCCACAGTGATGCCTCCTCCTCTCCATTATAGGCCAAATTCGGGCAAATATGTGGCTGTTAACAGCTAATTTTTGTTTGCCTAATTGCTGTGACGCTCTAAAGTCTCCCTCCTTCCTCCCAAAACAGCCACACTACACCCAGACATGCCTTCAGTCCCTCTGATCTCTGTCTCCTCTTCTGGATATGTCATGATAACCCATGACCTCCTGAATCGCGGGAATTGAGCGTTGCCATGCCATTGCTAAGGATGTCCACACTTTACGGCAGAAGGTCAAAAAAATTTAACGCTACCGTCCATTTCATATTGCTCATGGTAACGCCCATTTTCAAAAATGGAGACTAGGTGCTTTGAGAATGGGCGAGAAGCCGGTGATCTGAAAACCCTTTTTTAACCCCCACACTGGAAATAACGCCCATTTTTGGGTGACAAGCTCAAAAGTGGAGGTTCTAGCCCCATGTCTTTCCAAATGAAGCTTTATCCTGTCCCTCAGGATTTTTTCCAATAATTTTCCCACCACTGAGATTAGGCTGTCTGGCCTTAACTTCGTTAGTTAGCCATGGATAGGTCATTCTTCTCTTCAAGCCTTTCTTTCTCACTGGAATAAGAACATAAGAAATAGGAGCAGGAGTAGGCCATTTGGCCCCTCGAGCCTGTTCCGCCATTTCATAAGGTCATGGCTGATCTGATCTTGGACTCAGCTCCACTTCCCTGCCCGCTCCCCATAACCCTTCACTCCTTTAGCGTTCAAAAATCTGTCTATCGCCACCTTTAAATATATTCACTGAGCCAGCCTCCACAGCTCTCTGGGGCAGAGAATTCCACAGATTTACAACCCTCTGAGAGAAGAAATTTCTCCTTATCTCAGTTCTAAATGGGTGACCCCTTATTCTTAAACAATGCCCCCTTGTTCTAGATTCGTCTACGAGTGGAAACGTCCTCTCTGCATCTACTCTGTCAAGCCCCCCCAAAATCTTATATGTTTCAATAAGATCATCTCTCATTCTTCTAAACTCCAATGCGTACAGGCCCAATCTGCTCAACCTTTCTTCATAAGTCAACCCCTTCATCTCAGGAATCAACCTAGTGAACCTTCTCTGAACTGCCTCCAATGCAAGTATATCACTCCTTAAATAAAGAGACCGAAACTGTACACAGTACTCTAGGTGTGACCTCACCAATACCCTGTACTGTTGTAGCAGGACATCCCTGCTTTTATACTCTATCCACCTTGCAATAAAGGCCACATTCTATTTGCCTTCCTGATTACTTGCTGTACCTGCATGCTAACTTTTTGTGTTTCATGCACACGGACCCTCGGGTCCCTCTGTACTGCAGCATTTTGTAATCTCTCTCCATTTAAATAATAATTTGCTTTTTTATTTTTCCTGCCAAAGTGGATAACCTCACACTCTTATTTACACTGTGGAAATTTGCTTGTGGCTCAGGTAGTAATCCAGAGATTATTACATTTGTGGTTCTGATTTTTAAAATTAGTCCCTGGATGCTCATACTCCCTCAGCAGAACCTCTTTCTTTGTTCTACGACAACTGGATCTTCCCCCTCCCACTCCAAGTTTCTCTCCCGCCCAGAGGAGGTGTCCTTAACCCTGGCACCGGGCAGGCAACACAGCCTTCAGGACTCATGCTCTCGGCTGCAGAGTATCTATTGCCCTAACTATACTTTCCCCTACCACTGCCACATTTCTTTTTATTCCCCCCACTTGAATGGCCCCCTGTACCACGGTGCTGTGGTCAGTTTGCTCATCCTCCCTGCTGTCCTTGCCCTCGTCCACACAGGGAGCAAGAATCTCATACCTGTTAGACAATTGCAAGGGCTGAGGCTCCTCCATCACTACATTCTGGGTCCCTATACCTGCATTACTCGTAGTCACACTCTCCTGTCCCTGACTACGGCCCAAATTTGAATTAATTAATCTAAGGGCTGTGACAGCATCCTGGAACACAGCGTCCAGGTAACTTTCCCCCTCCCTAATGTGTCGTAGTGTCTGCAGCTCGGACTGCAGCTCATCAACAGGGAACCGTAGATCCTCGAGCTGCCAACACTTACTGCAGATATGGTCGCCGTGGACCTCAATGGGGTCAACCAGCTCCCACATGCAACAATCGTAACACATCACCTCCCCAGCCATCTCTAATGTATTTAGTTCATTATGTTCTCAAGTTTTTAATGTTTAGATTTTAATCTCAGCTCTTAATTTAAACCAATGCCAAGAAAAGAGAGAAAACCTCACCAACCAATCACTTCCCTGCTTGCCTGTGACATCACACTTTGTTTTCTTTCAACTTCTTATCTTCCCAGGTTGGTTGATGCTGCTGCAGCCCACTCCTTTTGTACACCCCGCTGCTCAGCTGCTGAGAGTTATGAAATATCTCCTTAAATATCTACCACTGTTTATCTGCCGTCTTAGCCTTTAATCTATTTTCCCAGTCCACTTTAGCCAACTCGGCCTTCATACCTTTGTAATTGCCTTTATTTAAGTTCAGGAATATAAACTGTTCAGGTCAGAACAATAGCATATTTTATAGGTCTATAAAGTTGGTTACGAGGGTTAGACCTCCCAACTGGTGCTTGAAATTACTCGCCTACCAGACATTCTCATCAAAGGAAACTGTAGAACTCAAAAGGAAATCAGGGGCACAACTGTGCTGTGATGGCAGCAATATGGGGAGGGAGATTGAACGGTATATGATGGAATGTGTTTTATTGACTAGTTTCAGTACTGATCTTTCAACAAAAAAATCTTGTGTATTTTGCTCATAATGCATTTCTGAATGTTTAGTCGGAACTTTTTTGCACTTCAGCACTGGAATGGTTTTGCATGGAAAGAACAGTAGTACTTTCTGTGATATCTGGTAGATCATGTAACTGTGTTTTTTAATGACTGTTCATTGCGTAGGTGTATCTGTTCTTCTCGCCCCACCGAGGCTGTGCCCACTCATTTACCTTTTGTTCCATTAACATGTAATATTAGAAAGATACAGTTTCTGAATTATCAACAGTTTACAATCTTGTCAGATTTCTCCTCTTATGAATTCTATGTTCTGTGGTAATCTTGGTTGTGTTGACATACCATATGGCAACAAAGAAGGAAAGCAAGATGGAGTGAAAAGTTCAAAGGAAATAAGTTACTGTATGGAAATTAAACTGGAAAGGAGCTGAGTCAATCAGAACAGACTGTTGTACTCTCTGTTCGTCCCTTCAACTTTATTGCTGGCACCTGCTCCATGTCTCGCTGTACTCCACACGACAAATGTACTAAAAGTAGCCGATGAAGATTCAAGGTCCTTGTCAGATTCACCCTGGTACCTGTATTGCCATTTTACCTCAGTAAAGCAAATATCTCCTAATTTCCTGCATCTCTTCTATATTTTATAATTGCTTTTGCTTTTGCCTCTTTCTTTTGCACTTCTTTGCTAATAATAATAATAACTTCTTTATATAGCGCCTTTAACGTAGTAAAACATCCCAAGGCGCTTCACAACAATTTTACAACATGTAAGATATTGACCATTAAGGGAAAGAGAGAAAAAGCGTGAGAAGGAAGAGTAAAAAGAGATTAAAGGCTCGAGTCTGAAGCGGCAGCCAAAATGTGCACGCAGACAGACACAATTTATAATCCTACTTACAATTTTTGAGTGAATCTTGTACCCATGAAGTTGAGGGATGTCGATGTTGGGAAAGTAAATTCTTTCCCACTTTTCATCCGCACCTTTTGACATCAAGCAAACC
Organism: Pristiophorus japonicus; assembly: GCF_044704955.1. Taxonomy (NCBI): domain Eukaryota; kingdom Metazoa; phylum Chordata; class Chondrichthyes; family Pristiophoridae; genus Pristiophorus; species Pristiophorus japonicus. Next base: position 105,087,152 of record NC_091985.1, on the reverse strand, counting down.
TAGGTTAGATGTGAAATTTCTTCTAATCTTCTCCAGCAATGCACTATAATCCCGGCAGGTGGAGGAACAAGCAGGCAACAGTGGTCCCAGCCTGGGCAGGAGAAAGGAAATCCAAGTCCGGATGCTGCAGTTGCAGTAGGCCTCACAACCCTATTTTCTTGCTGTTTCTGCCATGATCCAAACTGATTTCAAGCGGAACCATAGAGGGAATTTCTCTTCACCCTCTCCCCCTTCGTCTCTCTGCAGACATCTGAGCCACGCATACCAATTAATAAGATGAGCTGTGCGTAACGGAACAGCCTCGCTCTCAATTTATATACCCAGTTTATACCTTCTTCCAAGTGCTTCTATTAGTGGTAATGGTTTCCCATTGCCTGCTCAGATTAAGCAAAATGAAAGTGAGTTGCTGGCCTGTACAGGTGGCCTGTGAGCTCAGTCTGCTGGTATCCAGAATCAAACATGGTGGATCGAAGACAAATGTTGCAAGAGGTTGGTTTTTACATTTGGTAGTGTCAAATTTGGTTTAGGAGGCATCCGGCTCAATGATGTCCTGAAGAGGTAACTGCGCATCCAAAGGCACTGCTGCCAGGCAGTTTATATCACATTAGAATGTTTTTCCATTGGGAACAACCCTGCAAAGTCATTTGGAAAGAGAGCATTAAAGTGGTTGTACAAGGATATAGAATCAGACAGATTGTAATGACACCACAAGAGTCCTTTGTGCCCAAGCCAGACTCATTTGCTTATATTGGAGACTTAAAAATTGATGCCTGTCAACAATTTGGGGCTGAAATTCAGGGTCTCAAAAAGACCCATTAATGTCCATTTGCGGCGACCATTCCTAAAAATCGAATGGCCGCCGCTTTGGGGTTCTCAGGCCAACCCGATCTAAATTCAGGTCGGAGATCTTTTGGCCTGGACCCTATCCCGTCCAGTTAAAATAAAATAAATACCTATCCATTTTCAGCTCGATCTATCGATCCCCTGCTGCGTGGTGCCCCCGGCAGGTATTTTTGCCGGTGCAAAAATTGAGTGCAACCAGCAGTGCGGTGGCCCTTAAAGGGGAGGGCCTACTGCCACGGCCGCAATGCAAAAGTTTTTGCCGGCCGACTTCCAATTCGGCCAGGATCAGCTGGGCCGCCAACGGGCAGCCTGGCACCCACTCTTGGGTGCCAGGCCGTTGGGCCGATCAAAACCCTCCCTGGTGGCCCAGTGGCCTAAGTTTAAAAAATGATCGAATCTCTTCCCCTTAACGGAGGGGAGGGAGCGTGGTGACGTCACCATGTTGCTTGACAGTGGCGGACAGCCCAACTGACCCATTTTCAGCCAGTCAGCCTGGCTTTGAGTCGAAGGCCTGCCCCATTATGATCCATTTCCTGTCGGACTTTAAAAAAAATTCAAAGTCCTGAAAATGGATCTACTCACCGCACCAAGAGCTCCAGCAGTAACAGTTAAAAACTCACAGGTGCGCCAGCTTTCTGGCCCACCTGAATTTCGGCCCCTTTGTATCAATTCAAAACTAAACAACAACAAAGCTTGACACATTGCTTCTCCTGCCTGTGAAACCATTGAATGCTGCACCTTGTCTGCAGAAGATAAAGTGCAGAATGTACTGAACCTAGAGTGTTGGCCCACAAATTAAACTAGTGGTAATTTGAGACTCGCCCATTGGTGCACTGTATAATTTCTTACAAGCTTTTCCAAGTCGTCCCAAAAACCTCCATGGTTAAGTTGATAAGATATCTTTTTTGTCCCTAGCTCCACCCAATTGTTAATCACCTAATATGTAAAAATATTGTATAGAACCGAGAGACATTCAAAAGTACAAACGGTACTCTGAATGCTTATTATGCTCCAACAGGTTGTGCTGGATGGTAAACATCTTCACTTTTGCCACTGAATGGGATGAATAATTAGAATAGTAAATGATTCATGCAGATGGTGTTGGCTATTAAAAGGACACATGGCAGATTTATCTGTACTCAGGTGATATCGCTAACTTATTTGTTTTGACTTTATTGCCTAGTTTGAGATGTTAACAGGATCGCTGCCATTTCAAGGCAAGGACAGGAAGGAAACCATGGCACTTATCCTCAAGTAAGTTGTTTTGAAAAATTGTAAGACATGTTCACTGCTTAAAGAATTTAGTTACAGTGCAGTATTGGCATCCTATTTCAAACAGCACATTGTCTGAGAGAAGAGAAAGGGACTGCTTAGCTAATCCCTCTAGTTACACATTTACATCCTAGCCCGGGTCAATATTCCAGTCTTCCTGCTGCATTTGTGATGAGAAGCTTCATAGTTTTCTTTTGACCAAGCTGTATGATAGGGTTGAAGTAACCCAGGTGGTTCAAGGGGGTTGGGTAATTCATTTTGCACATCCTTTCTTCTATATGTACATCTGTCTGTACTAAAGTTTTCCTTTCCACTTTCTACGAACCAATGCCAAGGGTTCACGTTTAAGAGAGATATCAGCGTGGCAGCCGTGATGCTCTAACTCATTGCACCAAAAGCAGTTCTGTAATTGATTAACTTAAAGGGGAATTCTTCATCTGTATTATGAAGAGAAGCCATTGGCCCTGAAATTGCGGTGTGTCTGATGGCATATCCTCAGACTACGCCATCGTATTCCCATTGAAATCCACTGCAAGTTCGGGATTTCGGAATCCGCTTGCGCATGTGCGAAATCCAGAACTTGCGGCCTGTCAATGCACATGTTGACAGGCCATCTGCAGGGGCCATGAAAAAGCAATCGCTGCACGACTGGCCAGCGATTGCACACGGAATTCTTACGGTTGATGCAAGCAGGCACAGGGCCTGTTTCCATAAGCGTAAGGGGATATCTAAAGCTTTAATTAAAGATTTTCATATCCTAAATTATGCATATTATGCATATATACTGCAGTAAATGAGTTTATGTAAATATTGGCCCAAAGTACAGTTTTACTGATATATAAAATTATTATCAAAAAATTATATTTTTGGTGAGGTTGGTGGACTGAAGGTAATTATAAATAACATTCCAATTCTATACATTATATAATTATTAGATTTGAAGATTCCATTGCATTTATTAAATGGTTAAAATGGAATTCTGCTTATTATTGGAGGACCGGGTCCATGTGATCCCAGGTATGCTTCCACACCGCCTGCGTCCCTGGGATCCATGGGCCATTATGCTGCCCTTTGCCCCGAGGCCTGAGACCACAACTTTCCGCAGCCTGGCCACCAGCAGGTACTGACACTGTTACAAAAATTGTACATAGAACCTCTAACTCCTCTACCCTCCCACACAGAAAAAACGGGTTGTCACACACTGTTAATAAACACAGATTAATTTTCAATTAATAATCTATCACATTCCCTAGGATTCTGTTTATACTAAAGCCAAAATTCTGAGACTGCTTTAGTGCAAACACGTTTAATCTGAGGCAGAAAATAGACTGGTGTTTAGTGATATATAATGTGAATGACCGTTAATAATATTAAGTAGCTCAATGGGTAAATGCACCATAAGAATATAACATAAGAACATAAGAATTAAGAGCAGAAGTAGGCCATACGGCCCCTCGAGCCTGCTCCACCATTTAATAAAATCATGGCTGATCTTCTACCTCAACTCCACCTTCCTGCACTATTCCCATATCCCTTGATTCCCTTAATATCCAAAAATCTATCAATCTCATTCTTGAATATACTCAATGACTGAGCATCCACAGCCCTCTGGGGTAGAGAATTCCAAAGATTCATAACACTCTGAGTGAAGAAATTTCTCCTCATCTCACTCCTCAATGGCCGACCCCTTATCCTGAGACTGATCCCTACTTCTAGACTCTCCAGCCAGGAGACATAATCTCTCAGCATCTACCCTGTCAAGCCTTTTAAAAACTTTTACGTTTCAATGAGATCACCACTCATTCTTCTAAAGTCCAGAGAATATAGGCTTGTTTTACTCAATCTCTCCTCGTAGAACACACTCCAATCCCAGGTATCAATCTAGTGAACCTTCATTGCACTCCCTCTAAGGCAAATATATCCTTCCTTAGGTACGCAGACCAAAACTGTACACAGTACTCCAGGGGTGGACTCACCAAAGCCCTGTATAATTGCAGCAAGGCTTCCTTACCCTTGTACTCCAACCCCCTTGCAATAAAGGCCAACATACCATTTTTCCTTCCTAATTGCTTGCTGTACGTGCATGTTAACTTTCTGTGATTCGTGTACAAGGACCTCAAAATCTCACTGAATACCAACATTTTCCAGCCTTTCAACTTTTAAAAAACATTCTGCTTTTCTATTCTTCCTACCAAAGTGGATAATTCACATTTCCCCACATTATACGTCATCTTCCACCTTATCCACTCACTTAACTGGTTAGATCCCTTTGCAGAGATCCCTCACAGCTTACTTTCCCACCTAGCTTTGTATCATCAGCAAATTTCAATACATTACAATCAGTCCCCTCATCAAACTCATTGAAATACATTGTAAGTAGCTGAGGCCCAAACACTGATCCTTGCGGCACCCCGCTAGTTACAGCGAAAAATGACCCATTTAATCCTTTTCTCTGTTCTCTGTCCATTAACCAATCTACAATCCAAGTTCAATCCCATGAGCCCTAATCTTGTGTAACAACCTCTTTTGTGGCACTTTATCAAATGCCTTTTGAAAATCCAAATATACTACATCCATTGGTTCCCCCGTACCTACCCTGCTAATTGCACCCTCAAAAAACTCAAATAGATTTATCAAACATGATTTCCCTTTCATAAAACTGTGTTGACTCTTTCTAATCATATTATGATTTTCTAAGTTACCACGCTCCTAACAATAGATTCTAGCATTTTCCCTACGACTGATGTCAGGCTAACTGGCATATAATTGCCTGTTTACTCTCTCCCTCCTTTCTGGAATAGCGGAGTTACATTTGCTACCTTCTAATCTACGGGGACTGTTCGAATCTAGGGAATTCTGGAAGATCAAAGCTGATGCATCCACCATCTCTGCAGCTACTTTTAATACTCTAGGATGTAGGCCATCAAGTCCAGGGGAATTTTCGGCTTTTAGTCCCATTAATTTCTGGAGTACTTTTTCTTTATTAATATAAATTATTTTAAGTTTCTCACTCTCATTGGACCCTTGGTTCCCGACTATGATTTTTGTGTCTTCTATTGTGAACATTGATACAAAATATTTGTTTAATGTCTCTGCCATTTCCTTATTCCCCATTATAATTTCTCCTGTCTCTGCCTCGAAGGGACCCATGTTTACTTTTGCTAATCTCTTCCTTTTTATATACTTATAGAAGCTCTTACAATCTGTTTTTATATTTTTTGTTAGTTTATTCTCATATTCTATTGATCCCCTCTTGATCAATTTCTTGGTCTTCCTCTGCTGATTTCTAAAACCCTCCCAACCCTCAAGCTTACTATGCTTTTTGGCAACATTGTAAGCCTCATTTAATCTATTACTATCCTTAACTTATTTAGTTAGCCATGGCAGGACTTGAGGAATAAAACCTCCATTTTCCAGTGGAGGTTTTATTCCTCAAGTGAATGTATGTTCGTTGAGAATTATAAATTATTTCTTTAAATGTTCGCCTCTGCGTATTTACCTTCATATCTTTTAATCTATTTGTCCAATCTACTTCAGCCCACTCACCTCTCATGCCTAAGTAATTGGCTTTGTTTAAATTTAAGGCATTAGTTTTAACATAAGCATATAATTCTCAAGCATAATATGAAATTCGATCATAATATGATCACTCTTCCCTAGATGATCCTTTACTATAGGATTACTAATTAACCCTGCCTCATTACACAATACTAGATCTAAAAAAGCCTATTTCCTTGTTGGTTCCTCGACATATTGTTCTAGAAATCTGTTGCCAATGCATTCCATGAACTCGTCCTCCAAACCACTTTTGCCAATTTGGTTTGCCCAATCTATATAAAGATTGAAGTCCCCCATGATTATTGCATTACACTTGTTACTAATTTGCTGATTTATACTCTGTCCAACACTAACTATTGTTAGAGAGGGCTATAAACAACTCCCACCAGTGTTTTATATCCTTTGCTATTTCATAGCTCCACCCATACTATAGTATTGAGCCACGCAAACCAGGGAGATCCTAGGTTTGATCCTTGTTTTGTCTTGAGGTAGTTGATTTTTGCCAGTGTGCAGTGGGGATATGACAATTCAACTTAACATTCTTGGACTAGGGAGAGCAAAAGTATCCGCCAGAATTCCTGGTTGCTATCCAGTGATCCTTGCATGAAAGTGCATGTGCAAGGGTCAGCTAAGGATGCCCACTATGGTTGACCAGTCTGCTGACATTCACTCTCTTGGTCCTCAAGCACCAGATGCCCACTTAGCAGAGGTACCAGTGGGCATCTGGTGTATGTGTGGGCCATACCTTTGTGAAGACACTGTTTTCAGGAGAGGAGATGTAAATTAGGGAATAAAATAATCTGAGAGGGAAAGGAATAGATTTCTCCCAAAATGCTGTTAAATAACTTTTGTTTGTTTTATTCACTGAAAAGTATTTGTTGTGTGTATATCTTCTAGAGCCAAACTGGGAATGCCACAATTCTTAAGCCCAGAAGCCCAAAGCCTTTTGCGAGCACTTTTCAAGCGGAATCCTGGCAACAGATTAGGTAGATATGTTTTACATCTCCTTGGAAAATTGCACGACCAATTATAAATGTGATTACTAAATTAAGCCAACTTTATTGTTAATCTATGCGCTTTCTTGGGTAACTCAATTCATTTGTTCATGGGTAATAAAACAGATAAGCTGCTAGTTTAGGGGTCAATGAAAGGAATAAAATGGTATATTTTGAGTTACTTGTGATTCTCAGTTCTCCCCTTAGCAAAGGTTTTTGATTCTGCTGACATTGAGGATAAGGAAACATTTAGCCTCTGGTTTGTTTGCTGTTTATTTTCTCCATTGTAAAGGAACATATGTTTTGAAATCCAGTTGACTGGTTTCACTGTTCATACAAGTTTTCTCCAAAATTGAGTTATTTTACAGTAAATGTTTCAACTTTTTCTTCACACATTGTTGTGCAAAGAAAGAAAAGTGACTAGCATGCAGTGAAATAGTGTTATTTTGACAAAAATAAAGCGATATTGTAATCAAAATTAATTTTAAAAACTGGCAAATTGAACAGAGCTGTTGATTTGTCCCTTAAAGACACATTAGATCAGAGTGATCAGTCGGGAATAATTGGTTTGGAGTGCGTCAGACTTCAAGTTTATGTTGTTGCCTTTAACTCACTTTAACACAACTACTTTTTTATATGCAGTATATATCATTTGAATTTATAATATTTTGGAATTCTGGCGTATGTTGCAGCTTTACCATTCACCATTACACTTCAAAAGAGCATGCTAGTTTTGACATCACATAGTGGGAAGAAAAATGTTTGAGTATATGATGAAAGCCTTCAGCTTTGTCACATTACAAGATCAGAAGAACCGATTAAGTAAATTCCATTTGGTGTGCTGTAAGCATTATAGACGTGCCTTTATGAAGCAATGATTTTTCAGAAGCATTGATTCCTTAGTTTGTATTTGTATTTTGGTTTTAAGGTGCTGGTCCTGATGGAGTTGAGGAGATAAAACGACACTGTTTCTTTGGAACTATAGACTGGAATGTAAGTGCATCACTGCAATTCTGAAGTTCAGCAGTTTAAATTTTTCTACAGTTAATGAGATTCACTGTTAATGAACACAATTCTGTACTGCTAATCAACTTCTTTGCAATCAATGACGTTTAAAAAAAAAAATGCTTCCCTTGTTTATGTTGTGGAGATGCACTGTAATGTGATTGAACTTTCTCTCTCCTGTTGTTTAAGTCGCCTGTTTAGACCTGTACTACAGGACGATTTCAACAACTGGGGAGGCAGCAAGATGACTACATTGGAAATGACATGGCTAAAGCAGCCACTTTACATTTGTCTGCAGTTAAGGCTGTGTTGATGAGGTCTGTTTCAAAAAGCAGAGCTAAAAATAATTGTGAAAAAGTAACACTTAGCTTGTGCTAAATTGCTAAATTTTGGCAAGCAAGTAGTTTTCTAGTTAAATTTATTTCTCATTCACACATGCCGAGTATAGTTTTTATATACTCAGTATCAGTACTCGGTGACTTTCTAAATGCTCACTATCAGTACTTTCAGTTTTTTTTATAAACTCAGTATTGCTACTGTGTGAGTTATAATACTCACTATTAGTACTCTCAGTAAATGTTTACATATACATGCAAAAGCAAAATGCTGTGGATGCTGGAAATCTGAAATAAAAACAGAAAATGCTGGAAATACTAACTTTAGTCGTCGGGTTTCCCGAGGCCCGGAAAATTCAGCCGGCCAGGGTTACATTTTAAATGAATCTTGATTGAGACACAGAAGAAAGCTGTAGGCTTATCAAAGAGGGAGTCAAGACTGAAACAGAAGCAGGAGAGTAGGAAGGCAGAGGAATGAAAAATAAAGGTAAGGAATGTGGTTTGATTTCTCAGAAAAAGTCTAGCTGGATCACTCTTGAATGACAAATGCTTGAGTGAACTAGAGGCAGTTGTGTGCAGTATGGAGACAGTTATATAGTATTCTCCATATAGCTTTCTTAAAGCTTGGCTTTAATTATTTAAGAGGAAGTCTTTTGTAACTGGAGTAGACAATTGCAATGCTTTGACCGCATTTATATTTCTGCACTTTAAAGACTGCATAATAGTGTTAGCTTAGCTCAGTTGATGGTACTCTTGTATCTGAGTCAGGAAGGTAGTGGGTTCAAGCTCAATCTTATGACTTGAGCACATCATTTAGTCTGACACTTTGGAGGACACGTTAAACCAAGGCCCCATCTGCCTGTTCAGGTGAAGTTCAAGAGCTCATGGCACTATTTGAAAAAGAGCAGGGGGTTCTCCCAAGCTCCTTACCAACAATCTCCCCTCAATCTTCATCAACAAAAATAGATTAACGAATCATTCATGTTGATGGGCCACTGCTGTGTGCAAAATGGCTGTCACTTTTGCTTACATAGCAAAAGTGATTACATTTCACAGCAATCCATTGATGTCGAATAGCTCACACATTAATTGTGCATTAAGGTCAGTCATTTGTTTTTAGGTAGCATTAACAAAGCCAATGCTAGCATTTGCCCATCCTCCTGAAATTGTTGCTGGGAGCAAATATGTGTAATGTATGCTAAAGGCTTGACCCAGCATGTAAGTGTTTTACCTTGTTGAGTATTTGTGAAGCAGCAACAAGAAACCTGCAAATTTATTCAGGATTTACTTTATTTGCACAATTGAAAGTACTGTATTACAAAAGCATGAGAGAGAGCCTGCAGAGTTCAAAAGGTGAGTAGAGGAGGAACTGGCTTACAGAAATTGTCAATGCAGATTTCCATTAGTATGTCCTGCAACACAGCTCAATGTTGATGAATTTTACTGAATTTAATTTCTTGGATCAAGGAATAACTACAGATGATTTTATCTTACCATAATGTAGCGAATGGGAGTGGTGTGATTCTCCCAGTCAGGTGCATACTATAGTATAAATGTTCCAATGTTTGGGAATATAGTTGGTCAAGTTCTATTGGGTTGAAGGGGACACTTTCAGTAAAGTAAATATAACCATCTGATCCCCAGTTGGCAGAACAAAGATTTTGAAATAAAATTAAAATGAGAAGAAAGCATAAAATTCATCAACTCCAAGCACTTGCCAGAGCAAAATTTAAAGAAAAAATGTGTGCAATCCTAGATCATTTCCAATGAGCAGGCACATCTCCAGTAATGGTACATAATGATGGGAGAACAAGTAGAACAAGAGCATTGTTAAGGTCTTTCTTTTGAATAATTCTAAACAGGTAAATGTCACGGTTTTGATTTTGAATATTATAAACATAAGCAGCCCTCGAGATGTCTAAGCTAATTAAAGAACTGTTATAAAAGCTAAAGCAGCAGTTGGATCTCCACATTACACAATTGAGCCAATGACTGACTGCGAAATCAGAGGAGCGTGGTGCATGGAGGTCACTCTCTCTAGACAGGAAGAGGCAATATACAAGCGCCTCAAGATCCACACTAACTGCCGTACCTTTATGTTTTATTTAGTCTATAGTTTATTTACAGACAGCAAGGTTCATTTTCAAGTTTTATGGAGTAGATATGCTGAGTGTAGTGAAATGGATAAAGTCACAATAAAGATATTGTCGATATTGGATCTTATAGTATCTGGGTATATAGTAATACAGCACCACTTACCTTTTTATAATGAATTAACAGTAAATATAATATAACAGAAAATGAGGATTATAATGTATCATCACTTGCTATGAAAAATATAAAGGTTTAGTTTTCTCTGTACTATTTTACTGCGCTGGTTAATGCACATTTTAATGGGTCAATGGCTGTGCTAAAATGGCACAGACAGAAATTTAATGTGAAAGCATTAACCAATGCACTAAGAACGGAGGAAATTAAAACTTATTCCATTTAGTTCTGATTGACTGAAATGTATTATTTCCCAACAGAAATTATACAGGAAAGAAATTAAACCGCCATTTAAACCAGCTGTAGGAAGACCAGAGGACACATTCCACTTTGATCCTGAATTCACATCCAGGACACCAACTGGTCAGTAGTCGTTTTTGTCTTTCTCTGAATTACTCAGTTTAACGCTGCTCACTAACCATTCAGGGGTAATTTTGATCTTGTGCGGTAGTATAAAAGGGGTGATAGTGAACAAACAGCTGTTTTATATAGTAGGGGTAAATGCAACCTAACCTACTGGGCAGGATTGTGTCGTCCATTGAAGTCAATGGGGAGCAAATCGGGCAGAGTGTAAAATAACCACCTAGTTCGAACCAAGCTGTTTCCCTCCCAGAGGGCTAGGTTACAATGATGTCCTGAGATCTAAACCCCTAACTTCCAGCGCTGTTCCACAGCATTACAGTAAACCTGTGAAGAATGACATGAACTCAACATTTTGTAAAATTAACGATCTTGCTAGGATCGCAAACTGTTGACATTTTTGTTGCAGTTTATGGCCCTGAGGCGGACAGTTAATTTGCTTTATTGATAAAATAAAAGCCGAGAAATTTGGGCGTGCCCGTTTATAGTATGATCCCTATGAATGGTGAGACCTAAGGCGCCCCCAATATTGGGCCTTGGGCCTTAATTCCATGGAATTAAGCTGAGCTGTCAGTGAAGTGTACCTAAAGATCGAGCCAGTGCTGGCGTCATACTCCTCCACAGCTAAAGGAGGATGTGTGGGAGATCTTTTGGCCATATGTAATTAGCACCTTCCTGACTCTGCCTAATTTAACGGAGTGAACTTCATCTACATAGTATGGATGTGCTCTTGGTCCAAATTAGGGCTGGCATCAGGAGCTTGCCATGGAGATGGAAGACCTGCCTACAATGGGACATGGGTACAGTTAAAGAGATGTCGTCACTTAAAGGTAATGTATATTTCAGCCTTTGCGGCTAACAAAAATGCCTGTCAAAACATAGTTGTTGGCCCAATAAATGTAAAGACAGGAAACTCACTCTATGTCCAACTGAAAGACTGATGCAACACTTTAACTCCTGTTTACAGGCTGGAAAAGTAGAGCAGGTGCAGAATGAGGTGGTAGCAAGGAGGATGGTGGCCCTGTTTTGCACTCCAGGGTACCCTGCCTATTGGAGCATACATGAAGGAAGCAGTACTTAAGAGAAGCCACTAGCAGTGCCAGCCCTTCAGTGTATGTTAGCTGCAGATGCCGCAGCTCTGCTGGAGCCTGTATAGTGAGTATTGCATGGCCAATGCCAGGCAGCTGTGTCGCTGTCTGTAGAAGCAGGTGAGTAAGGTCTACCTCTTGCGCAGCCTGATCTGCCTGGCATTTTTCCATAGCTCCTCCATTTTGTCCTCCAAAAAAGCTAAGTAAAAGGGGATTCCCATTGGAAACCCATTGTCCCAATATCATGGGCATAATGGCCCGAAAATTGCGGCCTCTCCAGGTGCGTATGATGTGTGCACTCACCCAAAGAGCCCTCGCAAACGCTGGTTCTGATGTGCATGCGCTGAGAACCGTTTTTTGCGATCTGTCAAAATGTCAAAATGCACGCATCCCCGGGAGAAGGACATTTGCTGCCGGAGATTTGGGCTATTTGCTCAACTCTTGCCCAGCGAATGTCCTTCAAAATCTACTTTTACAGGGTAAGTGTTTTAAAACATAGAAAAATTAAATGTTAAACCACTGTCTATGAGGTAATTTATTTTTAACACTATTAAAACATTTTTTTATTCAAAAAATAAATTTTTCACTAAAACATTTAATTTAATGCAGTTTCTTTTGATTTACAAAAAGTGAAGTGTTTTTTTAATTTATGTTAGTACTTTACTTGATTTTAGGGATATTCTCATTGATAGTAATAGGAGCTCAGAGCTCCCATTACTATGAATGAGAATACTATATTGTGATTGGTGGTCCAAGCCCATGTGATCCCAGGATACACATACACTCCTGAAAGACATAGGCCTGTACGCTGGACTGCGCAACTAGGCCTAGGAGTGCAATTCTGCGTTCCTCCGGGACCTCCAGGTATTTTTGTTAAAAAGAAATGTTGGTTAGAGGCCTGTGGAAATCCTCCGACCGCAATTTTCGGGCCAACAAATAAAACTGGCAATGTCAGAAAACTTAACACAAAACCTGCTGACCAACTAAGGAAAAATAAGGAAAATGGTTCAGAAATAGCCCCAAAAATGCAGCTATAAAAGGTTCTAACAGCATGCCCTAGTAGTGCTGGATACTCATTTGATAGGGTTAGGGAGTTGGATGGGAATTTGGCATAACACATCTCCGTCCATATTTCCAATCAGTTATGACTACTTCACATCAAATCAGAATATCTACCCTGAAGAATTTTCAGAAGCTCTGGCATGTATTTTACAGACCTCTTTAAAGATCTCATTAATACTCAGTGCATGAGAAGATCATTTACATCCTTACAGAGTGTCAACCGTGGCTCAGTTGGTAGCACTCAAAAGGTCATGGGTTCAAGTCCCACTCCAGAGACTTGAGCGCACAAATCTAGGCTGATACTCCATACAGTACTGAGGGAGTGCTGCACTGTCGGAGGTGCCGTCTTTCGGATGAGACGTTAAACTGAGGCCCCGTCTGCTCTCTCAGGTGGACGCAAAAGAGCCCGTGACATTATTTCAAAGAAGAGCGGGGAGTTATCCCTCGTGTCCTGGTCAATATCTATCCCTCAATCAACAGATTATCTGTTCCTTATCACATTGCTGTTTGTGGGAACTTGCTGTATGCAATTGGGTTTCCTACATTACAACAGTGATTACACTTCGAAAAGTACTTCATCGGCTGTAAAGTGCTTTGGAATGTCCTGAGGTAATGATAGGCGCCATTTAAATGCAAATCTTTTTTAGAAAGTAGATCAGGTATATTTAGGTTTAGCACATTTTCAACATATGCATTAAATCTAGTACAGTACTTAAAGTATTATTGGCCATAAAATTTAATGAAAACCTTGTGGAATATATGTTTTTTCCTGATAGCAGATATCTTCAAATTACTCATTCACTTTCTCTCCCACATTTTTTGCCCAATCCCTGCTCACTCTGGTTTGTGTGCCACCCGTGGCTGAGAGGGCCGGCGATGGTCTGCTCACGAGTCTCCACTGCTATTGTCCTGCACTGACTGTTGAGAGTGTGCATGGATGATTATCATCTGATCTTTCCTCGTCTTCCTTTGCGGATATGCTTGGCTTGTGGTTGTAACCTCCCAATGGACAGCTGACTGAGAGGTAAACTGTAGCAATGTACTACAGATTGACCGATGTAACATGTTAACATGGTGCTTCCGGGAATTTTAATCAACACGCCCAGGTCAGCAATCTAGTATTATTACTGCTTAAATCTGTGATCATTTTGTACATTGTTACATTGAAGATTTTGGCCGGAATTTTCGCCTACAAAAACGTGTGGTTTTGGAGTGTGGGTGCAGTTAATGTGTTAAAAATGGAATCCTGCCTCCAACCTGCACACTAACGGTTTGAACACAGGCGGGTCGGGGGCAGGGATGGGGGGATGGATGACCAACCCACTCCCAGGGGACGGAACATCAATTTAAATAGGAGCGCAGAGATCTCAAAGGCTTGGAGGGCTGGAGGATGTTGTAGCGATCGGGAGGGACAAGGGCATTCAGGGATTTGAAAACAAGGACGAGGTGTTGTGGGACTGAGAGCCAGTGCAGGTCAGCAAACACAGAGCTGATGGGCTGATGGGTGAACGGGACTTGGTGCGAGTTAAGCTGTGGGCAGCAGAGTTCTCAAGGGCAATTAGGGATTGCAATAAATGCTGGCCTTGCCAGCGATGCCCACATCCTGTAAATGAATAACAAAAGATTGTGGGATGAGGGAGAAGTGGAAAGAGAGAAAAAGGATTAGCTATGTGTCATGTATCCTACATAGCTATTGTTTGTACTATCACAAGGTGTGCCACCACATGGCACTGCAGTGGGAGACTTGTAGGTTACCTGTACAGGTGTGCCTGACTTAATATAAAAGGCAGGCCACCAGGTGTGATCCTCACTCTGGAGTTATCAATAAAGGACTAAGGTCACTGCAGTTCAAGTACAACACATTGCCTCGTGGAGTCATTATCAGAGCATCCAAGGACACAACAATTGGCGGGGAGATTACGGACTTCCACGCAAAAATGGCTACCCTTGGTACGTTGCAGCAGTTCGCCGATGGTAATGATTGGGACGCCTTTGTGGAGAGGCTCGACCATTTCTTCACAGCAAACGACCTGGCAGGAGACAACCCGGCCACACTGGCTGGCAAGCGCAGAGCTATCCTGCTAACCAATTGTGGGCCCACCGTCTGTGGCCTCGTCAGGGACTTGCTGGCACCAGCGAAGACAATGACCAAGATGTACAAGGAGCTCATAACACTGATCCATGAGCAACTCAAGCCCAAGGAAAGCATCCTCACAACCAGGCACTGGTTCTACACCCACTGACGGCCCTAAGGCCAGGAAATCGCGAAATACGCTGCAGACCTCAGGAGGCTGGCGGCACCGTGTGATTTCGGTGACCATCTCATTGAAGCGCTGTGGGGAATTTTTGTCATTGGAATTGGCCATGAGGCCCTTCTTCATAAGCTACTGTCGGTGGACACCACAGTCACACTGCAGAAGGCCATCTCTGTGAGCCAGGCATTCATGACCTCGACCTATGGCTCTAGGCAGATGACTCACCCTCAGGACTCAAACCCGGCAAGTACTATGCACAGAGTGGTGCCTTTTAGAGGCTGGACTCTAGAGCACGTAGAGGCTGGACTGTAGAGCGCGAACCCTCTCAGGGAAGAGAGAACAGGCCCCGAGTACCTTAACTCAGAGACTGCCGAGGGGGGCTAATTGAGTAACAGCATGCTGGCGTTGTGGAGGGAATCATGGGCTCACCAATGCCGCTTTAAAGACTATGTATGCAAAGGCTGCAGCATAAAGGGCCACCTCCAGCGAATGTGTAAGAGAAATATGACTCACTGTGTCGATGAAGAGTCTGCAGATGGCCATGAATCCAGCGTGGATTATGAAACAATAGGCAGAGAGGCAGCTCAGCCCCACGATGAGGGTACATAGCATGTTGACCTGCACCACCGAGTGTTCCCCGTTGAGGATGGAAGTCGAGATAGATGGCGTTCCAGTCTTCGTGGAAGTGGACACGGGGGCGAGCCAGTCAGTAATGAATCAAGAAGCCTT
Organism: Pristiophorus japonicus; assembly: GCF_044704955.1. Taxonomy (NCBI): domain Eukaryota; kingdom Metazoa; phylum Chordata; class Chondrichthyes; family Pristiophoridae; genus Pristiophorus; species Pristiophorus japonicus. Next base: position 105,071,382 of record NC_091985.1, on the reverse strand, counting down.
TGAGAGGCTATGGGGCAATCAAGCTGAACGACCCAAGTTGGTCCCGGTTCAGGCAAAGCTGCGCACCTACACCGATGAACTTATCCCAGTCATTGGTAGTGCGGATGTTAAGGTACTCCATGATGGCGCGGTGCACAAGTTACCTCTGTGGATTGTTGCAGGTGATGGACCAACGCTACTCAGAAGAAGGCAGATGGAGAAGATACATTGGAAGTGGGAAGATTTCACCCCTCCAGCGATCGACGTCCTCTGTGCTCAGAGGCAAAGCAAGCCCTCACCTGAGGGTGGATCGGGCACCAGAGAGCAGACCAGCACAGCACCCGAGGCACAGACCGCCCAGCACGACTGTGTGGAGATGATCCAGTTGGGACGACCCGAACGCATCTTCCAGGCTCCAGGACTCCGGAGAAAGAAAATCAGATCCAGAGGTGACTTCCCAGCTTCGGAGGCAGAACCCGGGGAGAAGAGGCAGAACCCGCAGTCGACATCGTGGATGGAGGAAGGACGGCGCCCGAACCACGAGGTGATGCGCTGAAGAAAAAGATGGCGGTGGCCAGACCACGAGGTGCAGCTCTGATGAGCAACACGTGGCACCAAACGGAGAAGAGAATTGAGGTAAAGATAGCAAGGCTCTCTTAAAGGAGGCCTGCAACCCACCATACTTAAAGGGACAGTTCCACACACTCAAGCAATGTAATCGCAACTGTGAGTTAGATGTAAAATGTGTAACTGAGGATCAGAGTTGTGTACATGCAATAAGCAAGAAAAAGTCGCGTAATCACGATCGGAGCTACAGGGTATCCACAATAAGTAATGAAACGTTGTGCGATGTAGGATTTCAACTGCATACAGCCAATTCAGCGGGCAAATGCCCATTGGGAGCACACAGATCCAGCGAGCTACCCAACGCTGTAACCTACATCCCTGGGACTAGAGTTATGCACCATAGAGTGTGGCCACAAGCAGCCAATATACACGAGCTGCAGAGCAAGTGATCTCAAGAGGGCAACAGCACCGGTATCGATACCCTGACCCTGATTGGCTCTGCCGTTCAGGCATCCGATGGCACCAGCCGCCACGAGCCTGAAAGAGCATACTGTGCTAAGGCGCAGCCCCTAGACCCCATCTCCACCAAGGCTATACCCGGGAACGAAGGGTCACCCGCAAAGGTCCTCCCAAAGGGGCCCGGGTCCAGCCAGATCCCAAACCAAACAATGCCCAGGCCAGCGAGTCAGCAATTCCCTGTGCACTGCTAGATGACAGCTCCTCAGGGAGCAGCAGCGATCCAGGGCACAAAGAAAGGACAGGGAGGTCACAGGCATCTGTGAACCTGCCCGATGTTAGGAGCAACGGCAACAGCCCCGAGAGCAGGCAACCTGAGCCAACTGGGTTCCCACTGCCAGCACTGGGCACTGCGCTGCCACCAGACTACATGGACACCATCCAGCAGTTCTGAAACTAGCTTGTCCTTACGCATCTGTTACCAATCCCCAGCACGTATCGATAATGTACCTCACCAGTCTAACGTACCTGTCTCACAACTGAACCACAAATGTAACACAAACTTGTTTTTCTGGACTTGAATGTATATGAATGCAATGAGTTTCCGGCATAATCTATATGTGGGGGGGGGGGGGCAGGAGAATGGAGTGGTCAGGGACACACACAAACAGCAACCACCAGCACTCTACTGCCAACGAAACACCAACCACTCACCCAAGATTGAAACGACCTGCCAAGGGTTGACCAGATAGAGCTAAGCCCAGAGCACAGTCAATACCGAGGCGATTTGCATTAAAGGCTTGGGGGAGAGTGATGTCATGTATCCTACATGGCTACTGTTTGTAATATCACAAGATGTGCCACCAGAGGGCATAGCAGTGGGAGACTTGTAAGTTACCTGTATATGTGTGCCTGGCCTAATATAAAAGGCAGGCCACCAGGTGTAATCCTCACTCTGGAGTTATCAATAAATGACTAAGGTTGTTATGTAAGGAGAAAGAGTCAGACTGAATATTGTGAGCTCAAAGTAAAGTGACCTTAGTCTTTTACTGCAGGTCTCCAGAGTGCCACTCCAACCTGTGAATCCTCCTTAAATACCTATGCTTCCAAGGGATTATGGAATCCCTTGGGACTTCAGGGGATGAGCCCACTGGTGGCTGTACAGAGTAAATAAAGTTCACATATATAACAACACCACCCCCCCCCCCCCCCAAAGTCAATAGTGTAACTATTTACAACGTGAGTCGATCTGGGGCCCTTCTTGCCCTGGTTGATCGTCTCGGTGTGAAAAGTCATTTGTTGGGCCCTCACTGGGCTGCTGTGCAGCTGGCCTTGCTGGGCTGCCTGATGTGTTGGGTCCTGCTTGGGCTACTGTGGATGATGGGTTCTGCTTCGTGGTCAACCGTGGTGTCGGTTGCCACTGGTGTGTATGTTGGGGGATCAAAAAAGGTAGGGTCCAAGGTGGGTTGCTCAGGATAGTCCGTGAATCTGAGTTTGATTTGGTCCAAGTGTTTCCGGTCAATGAGTCCACTTGAAAGTTTGACCCGAAACACCCTGCTCTGCTCTTTGGCCACGACAATGCCGGGAAGTCACTTGAGACCTTGTCCATAATTGAATACAAATATAATATAATTGATTTCAATCTCGCGTGACACATTTGCACTATCATGGTATGCACTTTGTTGAAGCCGCCTGCTCTCTACCTGTTCATGTAGATCATTGTCTTCAGTGCTCTTTTCATGAGCAGTTTCGTAGGTGGGATCCCAGTGAGTGAGTGGGGTCTCGTGCGGTCGCTAAGCAGGACTCGGGATAGGCAAGTCTGCAGTGAGCCTTTAAGCCTTGCTTGATAGTTTGCACTGCTCTTACTGCCTGACCATTGGACGCTGGTTTAAACGGGGCAGATGCGACATGTTTGATCCCGTTACGGGTCATCAATTCTTTGAACTCAGCCCTGGTAAAACATGGCCCGTTGTCGTTCACCAGGACATCGGGTAAGCTGTGAGTGGCAAACATGGTCCGCAGGCTTTCAGTAGTGGCAGCGGACATGCTAGCCGACATTGTCACACATTCAATCCACTTGGAGTACGTGTCTACAACCACAAGGAACATTTTAACCAAGAATGGCCCTGCTTAATCAACGTGTACCCTAGACCAGTTTGGAGGGCCAAGACCATAAACTTAGCGGTGCCTCCCTGGGTACATTGCTTATCTGCGAGCATGTATTACATCTGTGAATGCAGGACTCTAAGTCCGCATCGATACCGGGCCACCACACATGGGATCTGGCTATCGCTTTCATCATTACCATGCCTGGGTGGGTACTGTGGAGGTCATTGATGAAGGTGTCTCTGCCCTTCTTGGGGACCACTACTCGATTGCCCCACAGAAGGCAGTCTGCCTGTATAGACATTTCATCTTTGCGCCGTTGGAATGGCTTTATCTCTTCCTGCATTTCCACTGGGACACTGGACCAGCTCCCGTGAAGCACACAGCTTTTGATTAGAGATAATAAGGGATCCTGGCTTGTCCAGGTTTTGATCTGCGGCGCAGTGTCGGGTGATTGCGCACTCTCAAATGCTTCCATAACCATGACTAGATCTGCGGGCTGCGCCATATCCACCCCAGTGGTGGGCAATGGCAGCCTACTGAGAGCATCGGTGCAGTTTTGTGTGCCTGGCCTGTGGTGGATGGCGTAGTTGTATGCGGACAACGTGATCGCCCATCTCTGGATGCGGGCTGATGCGTTGGTATTTATCCATTTGCTCTAGGAAAACAGGGATATAAGTGGCTTACGGTCAGTTTCCAGTTCGAATTTTAGCCCAAACAGGTATTGATGCATTTTCTTTATCCCATAGACACACACTAATGCTTCTTTTTCAATCATGCTCTGGCTCTCTCAGCCTTAGACAGATGCCTGGATGCATAAGCAACCGGTTGCAGTTTCCCTGAATCATTAGCTTGTTGCAATACACACCCGATGCCATATGACAATGCATCACATGCTAGTACCAAACGCTTACATGGATCATACAACACAAGCAATTTGTTTGAGCATAACAATTTTCTCGCTTTTACAAAGGCATTTTCTTGGCTTTTGCCCCAAACCCATTCGCCCCTTTTCATAGTAAGACATGTAGTGGTTCTAGCAGGGTGCTGAGACCCGGTAAGAAGTTACCAAAGTAGTTCAGGAGTCCCAGAAACGACTGCAGCTCCGTCACGTTCTGTGGTGTTCTCGATTGCCTCCGTCTTCGTGTTGGTGGGTCTGATGCCATCCGCCGCAATCCTCCTTCCCAGGAACTCCACTTCAGGCACCAGGAAAACGCGCTTCGAGCGTTTTAACTTGAGCCCCACGCGGTTGAGTCGACTAAGAACCTCCTCCAGGTTCTGCAGGTGCTCGACTGTGTTCCGACCTGTGACCAAGGTGTCGTCCTGGAAGACCACGGTGTGCGGAACCGACTTCAGTAAACTTTCCATGTTTCTCTGGAATATCACCGCCACTGATCGGATTCCAAATGGGCATCTGTTATAAATAAAAAGACCTTTGTGCGTGTTGATGCAGGTGAGGGCCTTCGATGATTCCTCCAGTTCCTGCGTTATGTAGGCTGAAGTCAGATGCAGCTTCGTGAACGTCCTTCCTCCCGCCAGCGTTGCAAAGTGGTCGTCGGACTTTGGTCGTGGGTATTGGTCCTGCAGAGAGAAACGATTGATAGTTACTTTGTAATCACCACAGATTCTGATGGTGCCATCTCCCTTGAGGACTGGGACGATAGGACTGGCCCACTTGTTGAACTCGATTGGGGAAATGATGCCCTCTCTTTGCAGCCGGTCTAGCTCGATCTCTACCCTTTCTCTCATCATGTATGGTATTGCTCTTGCCTTGTGATAGATGGGTCACGTCCCCCGGAATTAGGTGGATCTGCACCTTTGCTCCTTGTAATTTCCCGATGCCCGGTTCGAACAGCGAAGGAAATTTGTTTAAGACCTGGGCACACGAAGTGTCATCAGCAGACGATAGCGCTTGGATGTTGTCCCAGTTCCAGCGTATATTTCCCAGCCAGCTCCTGCCGAGCAGCGTGGGACCATCGCCCGGTACTACCCAGAGTGGTAGCTTGTGCATCGCTCCATCGTAGGAGACCTTTAAGGTAGCACTGCCGATTACAGGAATCAGTTCTTTTGTGTAAGTTCTTAGTTTCGTGCGAACTGGAGTTAAGACTGGCCTTGAGGCCTTGTTGCACCACAACCTTTCGAATGTCTTTTTGCCCATGATGGACTGGCTCGTGCCCGTGTCCAGCTCTATTGACACCAGGAGTCCATTTAATTCAACATTCAGCATTACCGGGGGCCAATTCGTGGTGAACGTGTGCACCCCATGTACCTCATGATCCTCCATGGATCTGTCCTCCTCTGCAACATGGTGGTTTGTAGGTTTAACAGGATTGCAGCTCACCTGCACTCTCGTTGGAGGTGTTCCATTGTTCCACAGCCCTTGCAAACGTACTCTTTGAATTGGCATGAATAGAAACGATGATCACCCCCACAGCGCCAACAAGGTGTTAATGGTCTTGCATTCATCACCCTTGATGGTGGACTCTGAGACATCTGTGGATGTGCAGTTGCAGGCATGTGTGACCTGTCCTGTACGTTACGATTCGAAAGCAACATCATTTTGTTCACAGTACTTGTAGCAGCACTTGTGTGCTGAGAGATTTGCTTCATATTGTTACTGGTGGCAATGAACGCCTGGGCTATTGCTATGGCCTTACTCAAGGTTGGGGTCTCTACAGTCAAAAGTTTGCGAAGTATGGTTTCGTGGCCAATGCCAAGTACGAAAAAGTCTCTGAGCATGTGCTCCAAATATCCTTCAAATTCGCAATGTCCTGCAAGACGTCTTAGCTCGGCGACGTAACTCGCCACTTCCTGGCCTTCAGACCTTTTGTAGGTGTAGAACCGCTACCTCGCCATCAGAACGCTTTCCTTCGAGTTCAAATGCTCTCGGACCAGTGTGCACAAATCATCGTATGATTTCTCCGTGGGTTTTGCTGGAGTGAGCAGATTCTTCATGAAGCCATACGTTGGTGCCCCACAGACAGTGAGGAGGATCGCCCTTCATTTGGCAGCGTTCTCTTCCCCATCTAGCTCGTTGGCCACGAAGTATTGGTCGAATCGCTCGCCAAAAGTTTCCCAATCATCTCCCTCCGAGAATTTCTCCAGAATGTCTACTGTTCTCTGCACCTTTGGGTTCACTACCTGTATCTCGTCTCCAGTTGTTGTGTATGGAAAAAGAATCAGACTGAAAACTGTGAGCACAAAGTAAAGTGTGACCTTAGTCTTTTATTGCAGGTCTCCAGTGTACCTCTCCAATCTGTGAAGCCTCCTTAAATACCTGTGCTCCCAAGGGTTTATGGGATCCCTTGGGACTCCAGGGGATGAGCCCTCTGGTGGCTGTACAGAGTAAATACAAGTTCACATACATAACAAAGGTCACGACAGTTGAAGTACAACACATTGCTTCGTAGAGTCATTATCAGAGCATCCAAGGACACAACATTATGCTAACCCTCGTGATCATTGATCCCTCCAACGCCGCCAATTGCTATGGCCTCAGCGATACCCCTTCCCATGATGGCCATCACTTTAATCTCCATGGGGGTTAAAGGAAGCAGGCGTGCTTGTCCTCCTCCAATTCTTTCATCCTGTTATGTGCCAGCTTCTCCCGCCAGAAAGGGGGAAGTGTGTCAGTGAGTGTCCTTCAATATATTTGGGTGATATGGCTGTCATAGTTGAATAGCTGCCAGTGTGGGTGTGGTGTGAGTTGTGGGTGCAAGGCTTGCAGCAGTGCTAAATGTGTGAGGGTGAGGTCAAGCACACGAATTGAAAGGTTGAGTACGATTAATGGAGAATGTTGGTAGCTGGGTGATGGCGATATAGTGAATTAACCAGTGGATGAGGGTGGTGGTGCATTTGGTAGGATATACCATTTGGAAATTGAACTCACTCATCTTGACAACTCGTGTCAGATCGTTTAACTTCTTCCTGCACTGCCTCCATGTTCTTGGAGCTACACTCCTGGCATTGACCCCCGCCGGTACTTCTTCCCACTATCTCCAGAGCATTTGCGTGGAGGCTCTCATGCCCCCCTGCAGATACAGGATTTTTTCTCTTTCTCTCCACGACTTGCACCAAGACCTCCAGTGCATTGTCTGAAATCCTTGGTGCTCGCGTTCGCTCATGTTCATCCACTCCTCAAAGTATTACAGCATAGATTCACTTTTCAAAGGACTTTCACCACTTATTGCCACAACCTTTAAGAGGTGCAGGCTGCCTTTAAGTAGCACTAACCACTCGTGATATCGGACCCCCTCCTGATGCGTGCAGCCAATGAACAGCACAGGTAGTATTGGCTGCATGCAGCAATCATTTAAAACAGCAGGCAGCACCAAGTTAATGTGTTGCCTGCATCACAATGAATGGGCGCGGATTAATCGCATACCTCAATCTCCATGCCCGTATTTGGTAGTTAGCCAATTTAACCGCCATTATATTTTTACTAAAAGCTAACAGTGCTGCAAATACTCAGCAGGTTAGGCAGTGTCTGTGAAGACAGAAACAAAGTTAAGCTTTCAGGTTGCTGACCTTTCATCGAAACTGTGCTGAGGAGTTCAGAGGAAAGGGCATCCAGTTCTGGTGAAAGTTCATCGACCTGAAACATTGCCCCTGCTATTAACGGGGAGGAGGCAGGGGTCTTCAAAACTGGCTTAGGAACCCAGAAATGAGTGGGCAGGCCTGGGGGGAGGCTGGTGATTGCGAGGGCTGGGGGAGGGGAGGTGGTTGATCAGTGCTGGATGGAGGCTCGCGATCGGGAGGGCTGACGGAGAGGTTTAGGATTGGGTGAGTTGGGGGAGGTTTGAGATCGAGAGGGCTGTAGGGGAGGGGAGGTCAGTGATCAGCAGGGCTGGGAGAAGGCTAACAATCAGTAGGGCTGGATGAGCTTTGAGACAGGGGCTGGGGGAGGCTGAAGGCCTATTTGAAAGGTGGTGGAGTATTCCTGCTCCACTTGGCCTACACAGAGTCCTAAAAGAGCCACTTACCTTGGGGAGCCAGCAGCTCTGGCCTCGAATCAGCTGCCGGGAATCCTATAGCTTGGGCCTTCCCTCAGTTACTGTTAAATTTAAATCGTGGCGCAAATGACGTCATCAGGCCGTGACTTTGGTACGTTAATTAGACCCCCGCTTGCCTTTTGTGGAAGCCTCGTTCATGGCCTGGTTTCTGCACTTTAAAATTTAAAGGGGAGGGAATGGAGTAGAGAAAGGAGTCAGGTTGCTCTATCCTGATATTTTAAACCACACCCCTGACTCTCTCCTACCCATCGGGGGGAGGGGAGGGAGGGGTGTTGGGGGAGGTGTTAAAATCAAGGCCGTTAACTCTGTTTTTCTGTCCAAAGATGCTGTCTGACCTACTGAGCGTTTCCAGCATTATTTCAGATCCCCCAACCTCTGTTGTCGAGCTACAGTATGCAGACAACGTCTGCGTCTGTGCACATACAGAGACTGAACTCCAGGACATAGCCGATGTATTTACTGAGGCGTATGAAAGAATGGGCCTTATGCTAAACATCAGTAAGACTAAGGTCTTCCACCAGCCTGTCCTCGCCGCACAGCACTGCCCCCCCAGTCATCAAGATCCACGGCGCAGCCCTGGACAATGTGGACCACTTCCCATATCTTGGGAGCCTCCTATCAACAAGAGCAGGCATTGACGACGAGATCCAACACCGCCTCCAGTGCAGCCTTCGGCTGCCTGAGGAAAAGAATGTTTGAAGACCAGGCCCTCAAAACTGCCACCAAGCTTCATGGTCTACAGGGCTGTAGTAATACCCACCCTCCTGTACGGCTCAGAGACATGGACCATGTACAGTAGACACCGCAAGTCACTGGAGAAATACCACCAATGATGTCTCCGCAAGATCCTACAAATCCCCTGGGAGGACAGATGCACCAACATTAGCGTCCTCGACCAGGCCAACATCCCCAGCATTGAAGCATTGACCACACTTGATTAGCTCCACTGGGCAGGGCACATAGTTTGCATGCCAGACACGAGACTCCCAAAGCAAGTGCTCTACTCGGAACTCCTTCACGGCAAACAAGCCAAAGGTGGGCAGCAGAAGCGTTACAAGGACACCCTCAAAGCCTCCCTGATAAAGTGCGACATTCCCACTGACACCTGGGAGTCCCTGGCCAAAGACCGCCCTAAGTGGAGGAAGTGCCAGGAAGGCGCTGAGCGTCTCGAGTCTCATCGCTGAGTGCATGCAGAAAACAAGCGCAGGCAGCGGAAGGAGCATGCGGCAAACCAGTCCCACTCATCCTTTCCCTCAACGACTATCTGCCCCATCTGTGACAGAGACTGTAATTCCCGTATTGGACTGTACAGCCACCTAAGGACACATTTTAAGAGTGGAAGCAAGTGTTCCTCGATTCCGAGGGACTGCCTATGATGATGATGTCAGATTTCCAGCATCCCAATGATGTATTTATTAAACAAATACAAACCATTAAATATAAAATACTTTAAATCAAACTGGACACAGCTAGTGAGGGGGGGGCGATGCATCCTGTGTACAGTATTGAGTTTTATTATATTAGTATTGCCTTCAGATTTTTTGCTATAAGACACAGTGCAGGACAAAGAGTTGAAAAAGACTGACTGTTGCCATGGACGTTAATATTTAGAGGAGAACCTCCTTTGTCCCAAAGAATGACGTATTAAATTAATGAATTCATTGCAGATATTTTGTAACAAAGAACAGCTTGTACAGTATCTGGTAGTCAGAGTGCCCAGAGTTTCTATTAATTTATTTTTTTCAGGAGCTTCAGAACACCAGTACCATCAAATCCATGAAAAGGAGAAACAGTGTCAGAGATCGGGAGGTATTAGGGCATAATATTTTATTTATAATTTTTAATTTTTATGTTTTCATGGGATGTGGGGGGTTGCTGAAATGGCAGGTATTTATTGGCCATCCTTAATTGCTCTTGAATCACTGCAGTCTGTGTGGTGAAGGTACTCCCACCGTGCTGTTAGGAAGGGAATTCCAGGATTTTGACCCAGCGACGATAAAGGAACAGTGAAATATTTCCAAGTGGAGAGTATTCCATCACACTCCTGACTTGTCCCTTGTGATAGTGGAAAGGCTTTGGGAGTCTAGAGGTGAGTCACTTGCCGCAGAATACCCAGCCTCTGATCTGCTCTTGTAGCCACATTATTTATGTGGCTGGTCCAGTTAAGTTTCTGGTCAATGGTGACCTCCAGGATATTGATGGTGGAGTCTTTGGCTATGTTAATCCTGTTGAATGTTAAGGAGCAGTGGCGAGACACTCTCTTGTTGCATATGGTCATTGCCTGGCACATGTGTGGCACGAATGTTACTTGCCACTTATCAACCCAAGCCTGAATGTCGTCCATGTGGGCATAAATATATTCATTATCTGAGGAGTTGCGAATGGAACTGAGCACTGTGCAGTCATCAGCGAACATCCCCACTTCTGACCTTATGAAGGAGGGAAGATGGTTGGGCCTAGGACACTGCCCTGAGGAACTCCTGCACCGATGTCCTGGGCCTGAGATGATTGGCCTCCAACAACCACAGCCATCTTCCTTTGTGCTAGGTATGACTCCAGCTAGTGGAGAGTTTTCCTCCTGATTCCCATTGACTTCAATTTTACTATGACTTCTTGATGCCCCACTCAGTCAAATATTGCCTTGATGTCAAGGGCAGTCACTCTCACCTCACTTCTAGAATTCAGCTCTTTTGTCCTTGTTTGGACCAAGGTTGTAAAGAGGTCCTGGCGGAATCCAAACTGAGCATCGGTGAGCAGGTTATTGGTAAGTAAGTGTCACTTGATAGCACTGTCAATGACACCTTCCATCACTTTGTTGATGATTGAGAGCAGTCTGATGGGGCAATAATTGGCCGGATTGGATTTGTCATGTTTTTTGTATACAGACATACCCGGGCAACTTTTCACTTTGTCGGGTAGATGCCAGTGTTGTAGTTGTACTGGAGAAACATGGCTAGAGGCACGGCTAATTCTGGAGCACAAGTCTTGAGCACTACAGCCGGGATGTTGTCGGGGCCCATAGACTTTGCTGTATCCAGTGTGCTAAACCAATTCTTGATATCAAGTGGAGTGAATCGAATTGGCTGAAGGCTGGCTTCTTTGATGGTGGGGACCTCAGGAGGAAGCCGAGATGGAACATCCCCTTGGCACTTCTGGATGACGACGGTTGCACCCACTTTAGCCTTGTCTTTTGCACACACATGCTGGCCTCTGCCATCATTGAGGATGGGGATATTCATGGAGCCTCCTCCTTCCATTAGTTGTTTAATTGTCTGTTAAGTAAGGAGAAAGAGTCAGACTGAACACTGTGAGCTCAAAGTAAAGTGTGACCTTAGTCTTTTATTGCAGGTCTCCAGAGTGCCTCTCCAACCTGTGAGGCCTCCTTAAATACCTGTGCTCCCAAGGGATTATGGGATCCCTTGTAACTCCAGGGGATGAGCCCTCTGGTGGCTGTACAGAGTATATACAAATTTACATATATAACATTGTCCACCACCATTCATGACCGGATGTGGCAGGATTACAGAGCTTTTGAATTGATTGCATGAGTTTGCAGATGAAGCCCATTCTGCCTTGGCTCTCCTCCTGTTCTCTTTGTGAAATTGTTCATTGGCAGTGACCCAGATTATAACGGTGAATTCATTCCACACCATTGTCAGACCGTGCAGTTTTATTTGATCTCCACTTGCTACCCAAGGCATGATTCTGGATTCGACATATGCTTACATCTCTTCCTGTTAAGATACACAGATGCACATTTGCCCATGGGTTGAATGGAATTAATGTGTTCTGCACATAATTTTGCTAGGCTGGAAGACATTGTAAGGTGGCAAGTGTATCTGAAGTCATTTTCCTGGAAATAGTACAAATGTTGTTTCTTTTTTGAAGGCATATTGAAAGGCTTCCTTTCAAAAACAATCAGAAACTAGTAACTCTTCACTTCTTCAGTCCATTACTAGGAATTAGATTTTATGAATATAGAATCAAGCAGATTATTAATCCCTTTAAATATAGTCAAACCACATTGCCCAGAGGCTGGGTTCACCATCAGACCTTCATTGTGTTGGGGTTTGAACTTCTGCAGGAAAGATTTTTGTTGTGAGAACAGGTTTGCATTAATGGAACTTTAAAAAAAAAAATTACTTCTGCTCAAATGTTGTTCGCTTATCCTCTTCCATCCTCTCTTTAAAGAGAGACAGATGGAGTAATGCAGCACATTAATTTTTGTAGACTTGTACCCACCAGAACTTGGGTTGATACTGCCCAAACCTATTTCGTTCAAGACTATGGGCTCAATTTTCCCCAAAGCATTTTTTTGGCGTACTTGAAGAGTTACACCCGATTTTTTGGGGCCTAAGTACGGCAAAAAAAATATTCTGAGTTTCCCCGTTGGATTTCTTTTGGTGTGGCATAACCCGACCTTTAGTTTTGGGGGTGGAGCCTTGATCTGCGCCAAAAAGATCGGGCTGCTAAGGTAACCAGGGGCACAATGCGAGCTGAGGTGCAAAGTCAAGCATACAGCCAGCTCCCAACACATTAAAAGAATTGAAAAACACATAACAGCTCTCTCTGGTGTAAGCACAACTGGAGTAACTCTCAGCTGGCCAACTTCCCTAAATGGCTGGTTACGCCCCCTTTGGCTGAAAAAAAAACTGACCTAAAAAAATCGTAACTAACTGGTGCAAATTGATTGGGGAAACTGTGGTTTTTCAACTTAGGCCAAAAAAAGCGGCCTGCTCCAAAAAAACAGCGCAAATCACTGGAGAAAATTGAGCCCTAAAGCTTAGACTTTTCCGATCAGGACTGGCTTATTCACCCCTGTAAATTGGATGGACTTGATCAGGGATCTGGAAAGAGTTCATTGTGATAGATTTCTGTCTGTTTCATTTTATGCCCTCATTTTAGTATCCTCAGGAAGTACCTACCTATTTTTTGGTGGTCCAATGCAAATGAAGTGAAGATGACGATCACGTCAAACGCCGCATTTTCAGTCATCTGCCTCATTTGCGTGTTTGTTCTTCGCAACCCATATAAGACAGGTGTCCAAGGTTACTGGACACAATGGAGAAGCAGAAGACAATGTACAAAACCCAACATTAATGGCATCGATTTGGAGCTTATTTATGATTCTTTTTGGAGTTTGTTTTTGTTTTGTTTCTTTGTTCTTGTCAGCTATTGTAATATCTTCCTTTGTACTTTTTGCTGTGGGGCTGCCATTCCTCCATCTCCACTCCCCCACATTTAAAGCAGGGCATTATGAGTTCCCCATTAGGAATCCCGCAGTATATTTGTTTTTGGGAAACAGAAGAACACAAAGAATGGAGGAATCTCAGCCTTGATTTACACTGCACCAACACACCAAAAAATGCAGAGGTACACTTCATCTACACCTGTCGGAGGAGAAGCTCCTTCAGAGACCTCACTTTGCCAAGCAAGTCACCACATGATCCAGGGAAGTCTGATGGCCCACAACCATCACAGTCACTGGAGTGCTTGTGCTCACAAAGAAAGCATGTGTACCTGAGCTGGAAAAGTTGCAGAAGTGCAACTTAAATGACAAGGGGACTAGAGAGTAAAATATATGGGGATATGCTCAAACAAAAGGGACTGTTGTCATTGTGCTGCCTTTGGCATGTAGGCCCTGGAGGAAGATGATCACCAAGAGCTTCAGCAGCAACTTCAAGATGAAGCAGAGGATAGTCATTGCTAGCTGCAAGCAACATTTTTGTTACTCTCTGACAGCAACCTTCCTTTGATTTCCATATCTGGCCACCGTAACATTCTGTTTGCATCTTCTCCAGTTCCTTAACAACTATAGGCACTTTTCTATGTACAAATATTCACAAAGCTCTCAATTAGAAAAAGGACGCTAAAGTCAAGGGAAGTGTAAAGTGATGCCAAAATGTGAAATTATAGTGATGAGGAGAGGCTGAGATTATGGAACTATTCCCATTGGTTCCGAGAAGGTTATGAGAGTTAATGGAGGTTTTTCAAATTATGAAGGGCTTTGACAGGATAAATAGTGAAAGACAATTTCCTTTCATTGGGGAGTCACTGACAAGGGGGCCATCAATTCAACATTGTCTCTGAATGTGAAGAGAGGCTTAGAGAAATTCCATAGCAGATAAGTTTTGGAGTATGGAATGTTTTGCCACAGAGACTAGTTGAGGTAAAGACCATTGCTTTTTTAAGGAAAAGGTATATGAATATTTGAAGCAGAAGAAAATACAGGACTATGGAAAGAGAGCAAGTCATGGGGAGCGTCCGGGGCTGGCTGACCAAGGTGATTTGTTTGCGATTGTTCTAGCAAGGGGCTGGCACAAACACAATGGATGAAATGGACTTTTCTGTAACCTTCCAACATTCTATCCATGCCTCCTGATGAAAGCAATTTCCAAATGTTTATAAGAACATTGTCTGAATGTACAACAGCTTTAAAACACCCTTCATTTTAATTATAAACCAGACTGGGTGAGTGGCAAGTGCTTCTTTTCACAGTGTTTCTCCTTAGTGCTCGGGTATGAAGTATGTGCTCTTAATCGTAGCCGCCTTCTGCTCCCCAGTGCTATCTTCATAGTAAAAGTGTGTGACGTGGCTCACTTCAACATTAGAATATGAACTGTCTGGGACAGATGTCCCTTGTCTCATGGCTCCTGAATCCTAAGATGGATCTGCTACAGGCTGCACCTCGTGCTGCTGACTGAGCAGCCTGGCCCAGTGTTCTTTCTGCCAGATGTGCAGGCATCAGAGAGAGGGGCTGGCTGGATGGCTGACGTGTGCTGTCATCCTGACAGTTAGGACCATTTTCTGTGCCCATTCATACCCTGCCATTAGAAATGGGCACTGGTTCACCAGGGCCACTGAACGACAAGACAACAGACCTAATACTCCCAATGAGATCAGTGAAGCTCTGTGTGATACTTGTCTGCAACCCAGCCTTAGTCCTTTAAAGGCAGAAGAGACAGCCCTCTCCAATCTGACACCTCAGGCTGCATTGGACAGAAATCATGGAAGACGTCCTTTTATTGTGTCATGGCAGCTTCCATTGCAGATCACATGAAGACTTAAGCTATTCATGGCCAGCGACCTCTGGAAGCTCAAGCCTGAAAGGGCCCACACTGTAGCATTCTGATTGCTGCCGGCCAATCTGGACCAGCTGGCTTTCTGTCACCATGATGGGTATTGGGAGGGGTGGTGAGAGAGCAAACGTACTGACAACCTGAGAGTGGGCAGCATGTGCTGCTCCCGTTGTGCCACTCCTACTCCTATGGGGTTGCGGTTCATCAGTGCCACTGATCTGCAGGAGAGCAGACCACAGGAGATGGCTGATGCCCAGAAGGCTCTTATCCATTTGGTCTACCAGTCTCTCCAAGGTGGAGCACATGTTGGAGCCCAGAATCTGGATGGCAGCATTTGAGCTTCCATGAAAGCCACAAAGATTGGTAACACAGACTCCTGATGTGCGGGTCTGACTACAACATTCCTAGAGGTGGCCACACACTCCAAGGTAGATGCAGAGTGTTGGTGTCATGCAACAGGAGACCACACAAGCTTGAAGTGGACCCTCCAAGCTTTCAGCCATGGTGCGTCGACTGCACAACAGGCCTTCCAATTCCGGTATAATTGCTGCAAGGAGCTTTCTTTTTAAGGCTGGGCTCCTGAAGTCTGCGTCTCTGTCCTGCTCAGTAGAGCTGGGAGCCATCACTACCTGCTCCTGTTCACTTTTGCTGGGTGCTTCACCAAGTTCAGGCCCCTTTAACTCACTAACAAGCCCACCTGGGATGCTTCTCTCTCTGTGCTGATGTTTGGGAGGGATGGAACACTTGATGCTGCATCCTCAAGAGGATTGTTCTCCTCTGAGTGTCTTCTTTACGGTCTTACTGTTAAGAACCGAGAGGAATTAGTATGGCAATGACAGGCTGGAAAATAGCAGATTATAGGCTTTATAATGCAGCTGGAAGTTGTCAAGCCAGCTGAATGCATGAATTACATTCATTGAGGTACATAAAGGGATACAAGTAATCGGCAGACACCCTGCTCAAATAAGTCGCCAGCCTCACCATATCCAATGCTTATGGCTCTTGAAGAATCTCTGATCTTCAGTGCTTCCTGCTCCATCTTGGTGAGATCCAAGATGTTGGCTGATTCTCCCCCAGCCTTACTTCTCTCTCTTGTGTTGTGTGCTGTTTTCTCCTGCAGAAAGAGAGGAGCAGAGTTAGTGAGTGGCTATTGAAAAGAGGAGTGCCGATGTGTCGGATTGTTCTGAGATGGAGAGGGAGCAAGATGCAAGCAGATGGAAGGTGTTGCAAGGAAAACAAGTGTCTGGAGAGTGAAGTGAGGAAGCAGTTCCTGGTTCTGGGATTGCTACCATGTGAAAACAGAATTCTGCTCGTGGCTGCTGTGAAGGCCGCAACAAGAAATGATGGTGTGTTTGAAATGAGAGGTGGTATAGTGTGCCCTTGTGATTGGAAATGAAGGATGTGCTGAGGAAGGAGGAAAGGATTGTTGGCAGGTGTGATGTAGAGAGATGGGGAAGTGAAGAGCTTGACTACCCTTGCTGCTCTTGTCAGGTCCTTGTAACATTTCCTGCATTGAACCCAGGTCCTGGAGTGCTGATCCCAGAATACACATTTTAGCCACCTCTCTCCAGGCTCGCTGTGTGTAGATCTTTGGAATTCTCTTCCCATTCCAAGGGAAGTGAATGTCCCTCAGTGCCCTGATATCTTCTATGAAGACGTCCAGGAAGGTAGCAGAGAACTTGGGGGCAGCATTGTGACTCATTTGGAAGAGCTGGTTCTTTGCAGCAGTATCAGTCAGCAATTTGGCAGGTGAATGCAACCTTCCTTTAGAGGTGCATTCACACTTTAACTAGGCCTCAGGAAGTGCGCTGGAAAGCCTGTCCTACAACTCTTTTGGGGGACAAAATAAACAGTTAGATCAAGTGCACCCCGATCTGGGGGACACTCCAGACACTTTTCAACTGCCCTTTTTTTTATTTTTTGGAGTTTTTTTGTTTTTTTGAAGGGTTTATTTGTGATTTTTTTTTGGGGGCATTAAAATCGTATATTTTACAAGTGCCCCCTATAAAAGGGGAGGGGGACACTAAAACCGTCAATTAAAACAAATTAAACTTTAAAACATATAAACTCAAATTAAAATTTGGTTGCCGGAGTTAATGATGCACTCCAGTCCCTCCGGCGGCCACCTCTCGCGGAAGGCCGCGAGCGTACCGGTGGACACCGCGTGCTCCATCTCTAAGGACACTCTGGCGCGAATGTACGCACGGAAGAGAGGCAGGCAGTCAGGCTGAACAACTCCCTCGACCGCCCGCTGCCTAGACTGGCTGATGGCACTCTTGGCCGTGCCCAGGAGCAGTCCTATGAGGAGGCCCTCGGACCTACCCGCTCCCCTCCGCACAGGGTGCCCAAAGATCAGGAGTGTGGGACTGAAGTGCAACTCGAACTAGAGGAGCAGCCCCTTCAAATAATGGAACAGGGGCTGCAACCTCGCACACTCTATAAAAACATGGAACACGGACTCCTCCAGACCACAGAAATTGCAGGCGGCCTGGGAGTCCGTGAACCGGCTTAAAAATTTATTGCACGGGACTGCTCCATGCACCACCCTCCAGGCCAAGTCCCCGATAAATACTGGGAGGACTCCCGCGTAGAGTGCCCTCCATCGGGGACTCCCGCCTCCTCCAGACGGCAAGATGGTACGCCATGGCGTGTCCGGACGGCAGACGAGGATGGCAAGGTTGAGAGTGTGCAGGAGCAGCCCGTACAGGAAACCCCTCCGCACAGAACTGAAAGGCACGGAGGGAATTTCCCCGAGGCGGCTCAAGTTGTGAGGCGCCGACTCCCGAGGGAGGATTCGGGGCTTGACGCCGATGAGGAATTCCGTCCGGACGGGATCAGATGAGCAGTGTGCTGATCATATTATAACGCGATCAGCTCGGCCTCGCATAGCTAACTTTGAGTGGGTTTGCCACCCACCCCACCCAAGCCTGCCCACTCCTGTTTTATACATGCGATGCGAGGACATTTGATGTCCAAATAAAATTTCAGTGCACTGGCAGCAAAATGCTGCAACAAATGATTTTAGAAATATCTATTTTGCTTTGAGAAAGGGTGCTCCTCTTTGGAAGGAAATATGTAGAACAGTGTCTGGGGGTCACCGAATAGGAAGGTCAGTTTGAGTATCAAAGAGCAAAATACTGGCAGATGTGAGTAGAGGAGAAAATGGGGCATTCTACATCCAATCCGATGTGCTCAAGTGAAGGATCACAGGTCAGGCACGCAACCGGGAATCAAAGGACATTCCAGTGCCAGTGGTCATTTTTGTATTTGAGAACCATACAATAAAACTTGTTTTTTGATCCCTGCAGTAGAAAGAAATGCTCTCCTTGAGCAGCAGCAATCCCAACCCACCCCCCACAACCCCACCCCACCCTCCACAACCCCACCCCACCCCCCACAACCCCCTCAACCCCACCCCCCTCAACCCCACCCCCCTCAACCCCACCCCCCACAACCCCACCCCCCACCCCACACCCCACAACCCCCTCAACCCCACCCCCCTCAACCCCACCCCACCCCCTCAACCCCACCCCCCACAACCCCACCCCACCCCCCTCAACCCCACCCCCCTCAACCCCACTCAACCCCACCCCCCACAACCCCACCCCACCCCCCTCAACCCCACCCCCCTCAACCCCACCCCAGCCCCCTCAACCCCACCCCACCCCCCACAACCCCACCCCACCCCCCTCAACCCCACCCCCCACAACCCCACCCCCCACAACCCCACCCCTCCCCCCACAACCCCCTCAACCCCACCCCCCACAACCCCACCCCACCCCCCTCAACCCCACCCCCCTCAACCCCACCCCAGCCCCCTCAACCCCACCTCGCCCCCCTCAACTCCACCCCACCCCCACAACCTCACCCCCCTCAACCACACCCCACCCCCTACAACCCCACCCCCCACAACCCCACCCCAGCCCCCTCAACCCCATCCCACCCCCCTCAATCCCATCCCACCCCCTTCAAACCCACCCCACCCCCCACAACCCCCTCAACCCCACCCCCCTCAACCCCATCCCACCCCCCTCAACCCCACCCAACACAACCCCACTCCACGCCCCACAACCCCACCCCACCCCCCACAACCCCCTCAACCCCACCCCCCTCAACCCCACCCCACCCCCTCAACCCCATCCCCCACAACCCCACCCCACCCCACAACCCCACCCCACCCCCCTCAACCCCCTCAACCCCACCCCCCTCAACCCCACCCCACCCCCCTCAACCCCACCCCAGCCCCCTCAACCCCACCCCCCACAACCCCACCCACCCCCCACAACCCCACCCCCCTCAACCCCACCACACCCCCCACAACCCCACCCCCCTCAACCCCACCCCACCCCCCACAACCCCACCCCCCTCAACCACACCCCACCCCCCTCAACCCCATCCCACCCCCCTCAATCCCATCGCACCCCCTTCAACCCCATCCCACCACCCTCAACCCCACCCCACCCCCCTCAACCCCACCCCACCCCCCTCAACCCCACCCCACCCCCCTCAACCACACCCCACCCCCCACAACCCCACCCCAGCCCCCTCAACCCCATCCCACCCCCCTCAATCCCATCGCACCCCCTTCAACCCCATCCCACCACCCTCAACCACACCCCACCCCCCTCAACCCCACCCCACCCCCCTCAACCCCACCCCGCCCCCCTCAACCACACCCCACTCCCCTCAATCCCATCCCACCCCCTTCAACCCCATCCCACCCCCCTCAACCCCATCCCACTCAACACCACCCCCTCAACCCCGCCCCACTCCACCCCAATCAACCCTACCCCACCCACTGAATCCCACCTCCTCTCAACACCACCCCAGCCCCCTCAACCCCACCTCACTCCCTCAACCTTGCCCCACCCACTCAACCCTGCCCCACCCCACCCCACCTCAAGCCCACCCACCTCAACCCCACCCCACCCACCTCAACCTACCCACCTCAACCCACTCAACCCCACCATACCCCCTCAACCCCATCCCACCCAACTCAACCCCACCTCAACCCCATCCCACCCCCTCAACCCTACCCCACCCCACTCCCAACCCCTCAACCCACCCCCTCAACCCCCTCAACCCTACCCCACCCCCCACCTCCCTCAATCCCACCCCCACCTCCCTCAATCCCACCTCCACCCCCTCAACCCCACCCTGCCCCACCCTCCTCAACCCAACCCTGCCCCACCCTCCTCAACCCCACCCCCCTCAACCCCACCCTGCCCCACTCTCCTCAACCCCACCCCCACCCCCCTCAACCCCACCCCGCCCCCTCAACCCCACCCTGCCCCACTCTCCTCAACCCCACCCCCACCCCCCTCAACCCTCTGGTTTTGGACTGAGCAAAAATTGGGGAGCCCCAATTATATGGTTCTGATACAGTCATAGTCCCCAGTAAGACACTTGAAAAGATTGAATAATATAAAAAGATTGCAATGGAAAAAGTGATTCTGTATAAGAGCCTAAGAAGGATTACAGAATGTCACAATATTACCAACAGCAGAAGGAAAAGGTCCTATTATTCCCATCTGAGAGATCACATGATATATGGGAGCAAGAGATGGGAAGCACCTGTTACAGATTGACTTAACCCACAGGATTTAATTCTGCATTTACAATGTAAACTCACTAAAATGAATACTTCTGGATTTTTGGCTTTGAACATAAATTGTATTCCTGCACAGTGATTAATGGGATAAATACACACCCAAAGGTCCTTTATATGTACTCCTCTTGTTAGTGTTTCTCAGCAAGATAAATGTGGTGCTGAGAGCAGGGTACACACTAGTGACATTTTCGTTTGAGATGTAAAGATGAGACAGGTTTATCTGTCAGATCTAAGTCCTGTAATGTACTCTCCGTCTATTAAAATAGGGGATTTCACACAGGTCATTACGGGATTTATATCATAAGTGAAAGATTTGCAAAATTTTTGAGTATACCAAACATGAATTAATTATGTCTTTCCAACAAAGCAAATAAACTCAGTTATGTTGCACTATTGTTACAGTATCTTATAAATCTGCTACTGTTTAAAAGTGGAAACGGTAAAGTTTTAGGGGACAAAATTGTCTCGTGCCGAGTTCGGTGACGGTAACCTCCCGGGGCCGGGACTTTCAGCGCCCGGCCCAGAAGTCCAGGCTCTGACGCAGAATTGGGCCTGACGCTCCTCAAAGGAAGCAGAGCACTGTCTCCGGCGCACCGCTTCCTTTGAGGTATGTCTCTCCAACCCAACTCCCGCATCCACCCCCTCCCCCTCCCTCCCCCCCGCCCCCCCCCCGCCATGAGCTTACTAGTCTGACCCTCACATTTACAGTTCTATCTAATCTCGGTGTGAGGGTATTGCTGCCAGTTTGGTTCAGGTGGAGTCTGTCCCTCCTGTGCAATCGACTCCTCTTTCAAATCTTGTTTCATAGCCCCACAAACATGGGGACATCCTTCCTACACCATTCTCTCAATGACACATTCAGTTGCCTAATCATCTTGAGAACCCTCCATAATGTTTTGACATGTGGTTTATTTTTGAGGGATTTTTACTTTTTTAGGAGGTTTACCAGGATGATAGCAGAGATGAGGGAGTTCAGTTATGTGGAGAGATACAATTGGGTCAGTAACCAGAGGTCACAGATTTAAAAAGAACGGGGGCGGGGGGGGGGGGGGCAGGAGGCGGGAGGCGGTGTGGGATGAGGAGATATTTCTTCACACAGAGGGTTGTTAAGATCTGGAATGTGACAGAGACAGACTGGTGGAATGGGCAGACATGTGAAATTTAACGCAAAAGTGTGAAATGATATATTTTGTTGGAAAGAATGAGGAGAGGAAATATAAACTAAAGGATACCATTCTAAAGGGGGTGCATGAACAGAGAGACCGAGGGGTAAACATGCACAAATCATTGAAGTTGGCAGGGCAGGTTGAGAAAGCAGTTAAAAAAGCTTACGGGGACCTGGGCTTCATAAATAGAGGCATAGAGTACAAAAGCAAGGAAGTTATGATGAACCTGTATAAAACACTGGTTCGGCCTCAACTGAGTATTGTGTCCAGTTCTGGGCACCGCACTTTAGGAAGGATGAGAAGGCCTTAGAGAGGGTGCAAAAAAGATTTACAAAAATGAATCCAGGGATGAGAGACTTCAGTTATATGGAGAAGTTGGGGCTGTTCTCCTTAGAGCATAGAAGATTGAGAGGGGATTTGATAGAGGATTTCAAAATCATGAGGGGTCGAGGCAGAGTAGATAAGAACATAAGAACTTAAGAATTAGGAACAGGAGTAGGCCATCTAGCTCCTCGAGCCTGCTCCGCCATTCAAAAAGATCATGGCTGATCTGGCCGTGGACTCAGCTCCACTTACCCGCCCGCTCCCCGTAACCCTTAATTCCCTTATTGGTTAAAAATCTATCAATCTGTGATTTGAATACATTCAATGAGCTAGCCTCAACTGCTTCCTTGGGCAGAGAATTCCACAGATTCACAACCCTCTGGGAGAAGAAATTCCTTCTCAACTCGGTTTTAAATTGGTTCCCCCGTATTTTGAGGCTGTGCCCCCTAGTTCGAGTCTCCCCGACCAGTGGAAACAACCTCTCTGCCTCTATCTTGTCTATCCCTTTCATTATTTTAAATGTTTCTATAAGATCACCCCTCATCCTTCTGAACTCCAACGAGTAAAGACCCAGTCTACTCAATCTATCATCATAAGGTAACCCCCTCAACTCCGGAATCAGCCTAGTGAATCGTCTCTGTACCCCCTCCAAGACTAGTATATCCTTCCTGAGGTAAGGTGACCAAAACAGCACACAGTACTCCAGGTGCGGCCTCACCAATACTCTATACAGTTGCAGCAGGACCTCCCTGCTTTTGTACTCGATCCCTCTCGCAATGAAGGCCAACATTCCATTCGCCTTCCTGATTACCTGCTGCACTTGCAAACTAACTTTTTGGGACTCATGCACAAAAACCCCCAGGTCCCTCTGCACCGCAGCATGTTGTAATTTTTCCCCATTCAAATAATATTCCCTTTTACTGTTTTTTTTTCCAAGGTGGATGACCTCACATTTTCCGACATTGTATTCCATCTGTCAAACCTTAGCCCATTCGCTTAACCTATCTAAATCTCTTTGCAGCCTCTCTGTGTCCTCTACACAACCCGCTTTCCCACTAATCTTTGTGTCATCTGCAAATTTTGTTACACTACACTCTGTCCCCTCTTCCAGGTCATCTATGTATATTGTAAACAGTTGTGGTCCCAGCACCGATCCCTGTAGCACACCACTAACCACCGATTTCCAACCCGAAAAGGACCCATTTATCCCGACTCTCTGCTTTCTGTTCGCCAGCCAATTCTCTATCCATGCTAATACATTTCCTCTGACTCCGCATACCTTTATCTTCTGCAGTAACCTTTTGTGTGGCACCTTATCGAATGCCTTTTGGAAATCTAAATACACCACATCCATCGGTACACCTCTATCCACCATGCTCATTATATCCTCAAAGAATTCCAGTAAATTAGTTAAACATGATTTCCCCTTCATGAATCCATGTTGCGTCTGCTTGATTGCACTATTCCTATCTTGATGTCCCGCTATTTCTTCCTTAATGATGGCTTCAAGCATTTTCCCCACTACAGATGTTAAACTAACTGGCCGATAGTTACCTGTCTTTTGTCTGTCCCCTTTTTTAAACAGATGTGTTACATTAGCTGCTTTCCAATCCGATGGTACCTCTCCAGAGTCCAGAGAGTTTTGGTAGATTATAACGAATGCATCTGCTATAACTTCCGCCATCTCTTTTAATACCATTGGAATGCATTTCATCAGGACCAGGGGACTTGTCTACCTTGAGATCCATTAGCCTGTCCAGCACTATCCCCCCAGTGATAGTGATTGTCTCAAGGTCCTCCCTTCCCACATTCCCGTGACCAGCAATTTTTGGCGTGGTTTTTGTGTCTTCCACTGTGAAGACCGAAGCAAAATAATTGTTTAAGGTCTCAGCCATTTCCACATTTCCCATTATTAAATACCCCTTCTCATCATCTAAGGGACCAACCTTTACTTTAGTCACTCTTTTCCATTTTATATATCGGTAAAAGCTTTTACTATCTTTTTATGTTTTGCGCAAGTTTACTTTCGTAATCTATCTTTCCTTTCTTTATTGCTTTCTTAGTCATTCTTTGCTGTCGTTTAAAATTTTCCCAATCTTCTAGTCTCCCACTAACCTTGGCCACCTTATATGCATTGGTTTTTAATTTGATACTTTCCTTTATTTCCTTGGTTATCCACGGCTGGTTATCCCTTCTCTTACCGCCCTTTTTCACCAGAATATATTTTTGTTGAGCACTATGAAAGAGCTCCTTAAAAGTCCTCCACTGTTCCTCAATTGTGCCACCATTTAATCTGTGTTCCCAGTCTACTTTGGCCAACTCTGCCCTCATTTCACTGTAGTCCCCTTTGTTTAAGCATAGTACGCTCGTTTGAGACACTACTTCCTCACCCACAATCTGTATTACAAATTCAACCATACTGTGATCACTCATTCCGAGAGGATCTTTTACTAGGAGATCATTTATTATTCCTGTCTCATTACACAGGACCAGATCTAAGACAGCTTGCTCCCTTGTAAGTTCTGTAACATCATGTTCTAAGAAACAATCCCATATGCATTCTATGAATTCCTCCTCAAGGCTACCCCATGCGATTTGAGTTGACCAATTGATACGTAGGTTAAAATCTCCCATGATTACTGCCGTTCCTTTTTCACATGCCTCTATTATTCCCTTGATTATTGTCCGCCCCTCCGTGAAGTTATTATTTTGGGGCCTATAAACTATGACCACCAGTGACTTTTTCCCCTTCCTATCTCTAATCTCCATACCCATTTGTAATGATTTGTGCCATCAACTCATTTACTTTGATAAACTCATCACACATGAGATTGTACAGTGACCACTTGGGATTTGTAGATGATAGATTTGTAGTAACTCTAGATCAAAAAAGTGAATATTCAATTTTCCTTCAAATAATATTCAGTTGCTACATTTTTTTACAATTAAAAATTCATAAAATGGGAAAAAGGTCCATTTGCCTCATTAACCCAATTTTGACCACGTACCATCTCCTCTATCAATTACTCAGCCCAATTTATTTAATCACCTGAGGACAGTTTTGCAACATTTCACCCCAAAAGTAATTATGCAAAACTCAAGTGCATTATTTAAACCTCACAACCTGCATTATTTAAACCTGCCCTGTTGTAATTGACCACGAAAAACCTTTGTCTTACGGATGGTTAGCATGGGGCCCATGCTTTGTTGAAATCACTCTAAAGTCTGACTGGCTGGTGATGAATTCAAATTAAAAGGCCAAGAATTGATTAACCCCCAAAAATGGGCGCAGGGATCAAGATGCGCAATGAACCTGTGCCCGTTTGGAGGAATGAAAGCAGCACATGAACTTTGTGCTGCTTGCTAATTTCCATGATTGTGGCATTCAGCCCCGTGCTGTGCACTGCTGAATGCTTGAATGCTCACTGGGAGCTTATGTTCGTACAAGGTTAGCACCAATTAAAGCTAGCCTGCACTACTTAAAGGCTTTCTGCCCCTCTGAAAGTGGAAGTGCCTTCTGTCTGCAGCAGCTCATTGAACTGGCAGGAGAAGACAGTGAAGGACAATTAATGATGGTGCAACAGAGGAGAGTGTGCACTAAGATGCACTGGAGGCCTTGGTGCAGGAGGTGGATAGGAGGAGAGAGGTCCTCTTTCCACAGGGGTCTAGGTGGCCTTCCAGGCAAAGGTACAAAGTGCAGTGGGAGCAGAGAGCCACTGTGGTATATGCCAGTAGTATAGCCCTGAGGACATGGACTCAGTGCAGGAAGAAGTTTACTGACCTCACATGAGTAGTCAAGGTCAGTGAATTCATCTGCAAATGCCATATCCCACAATTTGCAGCACGAGCCTCACACACTGCCCAATGCACACACCCCCAACACTCACCTACCACAATCGCTACCAAACACGACTCATACTTCATGTTTATAGCTTCACCTCACCCGCACACACTTACCACTGCTGCAAGACTCACACCCACATCTCACAGCGTGCACACACTACCAGCTATAAAACCATGACAGGCACATCACCCAAACACATTGCCCTAAATACTCTGACACACTTTCCTTTCGCTTGCAGGAATAGGTGGCTTATACATGATGGGGAACATTAGTGCACTTGTGGACCTAACCATGATGCAGCATCTGATGGGCGATATCTCAGCTTCCATTGCAGCACAAGCAAGAGCCACCCTACGTCTGAGTACTGCCATGCAGGCTCAGATTGCTGCCATCATGTCTGCATTTACCAGTGTGGAAAAGGGCTTGCAGGGTGTCACAGCAGTCCAGCAATCTGTCCTCCAACAGATGGCTTAGGAAGGATAAGGCGGATCGTGGGGCAGTGGCAGTGGCTCTGTGGAGCACGAACCTGCTGTCCTCTCTCAGGATGACAGCATTCATCCTCCCACCACTGCCACCCCGCCACGGCCCTTGTTGTTGCCTTTCAGCCAGCGAGCCCAGACTGCTGCCGCCTATGCTAAGGCAGGTCAGTCCGCAGCCAGGCCTTCTAGGCCCAGAGGTGCTCGAGGTCATCCTGCAAGGCCCTCTGCTGTCTTCCCCACTGAAAATCAGCAGCCTTCCACCAGCCATGCTGCAGCCACATGGGTAGCACATCGTAGCTCCGTTGGGCGGACCACATTGTTCGCATGCCTTACACAAGACTCGCAAAGCAAGCGCTCTACTCGGAACTCCTACACGGCAAGCGAACCCCAGGTGGGCAGAGGAAACGTTTCAAGGACACCCTCAAAGCCTCCCTGATAAAATGCAATATCCCCACCGACACTTTGGAGTCCCTGGCCAAAGACCACCCGAAGTGGAGGAAGTGCATCAGGGAGGGCGCTGAGCACCTCGAGTCTCATTGCCGAGAGCATGCAGAAACCAAGCACAAGCAGCGGAAGGAGCGTGCGGCAAACCAGTCCCACCCACCCTTTCCTTCAATGACCATCTGTCCTACCTGTGACAGAGACTGTAATTCCCGTATTGGACTGTTCAGTCACCTCATAACATTTTTAGAGTGGAAGCAAGTCTTCCTCGAGTTCGAGGGACTGCCTATGATGATGAGCACATCGTAGGAACACACAGAAGACAAGCACTAAGGGAATGGACAAGGGTGATTAGTTGACTTTGTTTTGTAATAATGGTGGATTGATGTTTAAAGTTGGTTTGAAATGTTTCTTTTGTGATGGGCTTTATTGCAGCAATGTGGCCAAGAGGAAGTTGTGATGGTCAGTAACAGAGGGAAGGTAAGGTGTGGAACTGTTGTTGAATGGGGAATTGGCGCAGTGCTCACTGAAACCGCAGTTGGATGAGTCGATCACAGACAGTCCAAGCAGAAAGGGCTGTCTGTGTTGCCTCCTCTCTTCTGCTTCCTCCTCTTTTGCTTCTGTAAAGTCCTGTCCCCTCAGTACAGATTCACATGAGGCATGTAGTGCAGTCAAGGTCACTCTGGATCAGCACCTTTATTTCACAGCTCTGGAATGCTGCACTTGCCTGAGACCTGTCCTTATATACCTGTCTCTTGCAAGTGCACCCCTGGTGGTAAGGTATGCTGGTGGTTACAGGTCATATCTTATTACAGTCATGTATAGCATGTTAGGATACAGTTATATATAATAATGTAAGATACATGACATCACCCTCCCCCAAGATCTTATTGTCTTTATAGGTTCAGTCTCTCAGGTGGTCTACGCTCTCGCGTGGAGCATCTGAGTTGTGGTTCAGTTGTTTGCCTTGGTGTCTGTTTTTCTTTGGGTGTGGCTGCTGGTATCTCACCTGGGCTGTCTGTTTCGATTGGTGTGATTGTTGTTGACTCGCCTGGGCTGTCTGTTGGGATTGCCCTTTCCTCAGGTTGTTCCCTCTGTCTGTCCACCAGGTGTGGTGCGAGTTCCACATTGTAGTCTGCCTCTGATTCCACAGTGTTGTTGGTAAATCTGCTTTTGACTTGGTCTACATGCCTCCGGCAGGTTTTGCCATTGTCCATTTGTACTACCAGTAGCCTGTTTCCTTCCTTGCCCATCACTGCCCCTGCAAGCCATTTGGGACTCCTGCCATAGTTTAGTACAAACACTTTGTCCCCTATCTCATTCCATCTCCCCCTCGAATTTCTGTCATGGTACTCAGTCAGCTTACGGCACTTTGCCTCAACGATTTTGTGCATGTCTGGGAGGATTAATGAGAGCCTTGTTTTTAAAGTCCTTTTCATCAACAGTTGCGCAGGGGAGATCCCAGTCAGTGAGTGCGGACGAGATCTGTATGCCAGCAGCAGTCGCGACAGGCGACCCTGCAGCGTGGGACCTTGGATTTTAAGCAAGCAATGATTTGCACTACTCTCTCCGCCTGGCCATTGGAAGCCGGCTTGAACGGTGCCGCCTTGACATGATTTATGCCGTGATCAATTATAAAGTCTTGGAATTCTGCGCTGGTGAAGCATGGACCATTGTCACTGACCAATGTGTCAGGGATTCCGTGCGCTGCAAACATGGTTGCGAGGCTCTCCACAGTGGTGGAGGTTGTGCTCGAGTTTAAAATGGTGCATTCGATCCACTTTGAAAATGCATCTACAACTACGAGGAACATTTTGCCCATGAATGGGCCCACATAGTCTACGTGCACCCACGACCACGGTTTGGTAGGCCAGGGCCAGGGGCTCAGTGGAGCCTCCTGGGGGCATTGCTGAGTTGGGCACAAATGGTGCACCTTCGGATGCAGAGCTCCAAGTCCGTGTCAATACCAGGCCACCAGATGTGGGATCTGGCTATGGCCTTCATAAGAACGATCCCTGGGTGCTCGCGGTGGAGCTCCCGGACAAATGCCTCTCTGCCTCGCAGAGGCATGGCTACTCGGCTGCCCCACATCAGGCAGTCTGCTTGTAGTGATCGCTCATGCATGCACCTGTGAAAGGGTTTTAATTCCTCGGGGCAGGCATCGCGAGTCTCCTGCCCAGTCACCGGTTAGGACACATGTTTTTACTCAGGATAATGTGGGGTCGCTGGCTGTCCAGGCTCTGATTTGGCGAGTCGTCATGGGCGAACCTGTAGACTCAAAGGCATTGATTTCCATGACTATCTCACAGTCCTGTTCGTCAGACCCTTCCGTGGTCGCCAGGGGTAGCCTGCTGAGCGCGTCGGCACAGTGTCTATGCCTGGTCTGTGCCTGATGGTATAGTCGTAGGATGCCAGCATGAGTGCTCACCGTTGAATTCACGCCGAGGCGTTGGCGTTTATTGCCTTACTCTCGGATAGGAGGGACGTGAGGGGCTTGTGGTCGGTTTCTAATCGAACTTGGCCCCGAAAAGGTACTGGTGCATCTTTTTGACACCGTACACGCACGCGAGCGTCTCCTTCTCTACCATTCTGTACCTGCGCTCCGCCCGCGAAAGTGACCTGGAGGCATAAGCTATGGGTTGTAATTTGCCCGCACTATTGACATGTTGCAAAACGCGCCCGACCCCATACGCTGATGCATCGCATGTGAGAACTAGCTTTTTACTTGGGTCAAAGAAAGTCAAAACACTGTTGTAACACAGAAGGTTGCGTGCCTTATTGAAGGCGTGTTCCTGGGCGTCCCCCCAAAACCAATCGCACCCCTTCCTGAGTAGCACGTGGAGAGGCTCCAGCAGCGTGCTTAAGTTCTGCATAAAGTTCCCAAAGTAATTGAGTAGCCTGAGAAAGGCGCGCAGTTCTGAGACATTCTGGGGCCTGGGTGCCAGGCGAATTGTTTCTGTTTTGGACTCTGTTGGGCTGATTCCATCAGCGGCAATCCTTCTGCCCAAAAATTCAACCTCGGGTGCGAGAAACAGGCACTTGGATTTCTTGACTCGTAGGCCTACCCGATCCAACCGCTTTAGTACTTCCTCCAAATTACGGAGATGGGAGTCGGTATCCCTGCCCGTGATAAGTATGTCATCTTGAAATACAACCGTCCCCAGGATGGACTTGAGCAGACTCTCCATGTTGCGCTGGAATATGGCAGCTGTCGACCTGATGCCGAATGGGCATCGATTGTACATGAAAAGACCTCGATGTGTGTTGATGGTGGTGAGTAGCATGGATTCCTCGGTCAATTCTTGCGTCATATACGCAGATGTGAGGTCTAATTTTGAGAAAAGTTTACCTCCAGCCAATGTGGCAAATAAGTCCTCCGCTCTGGGCAGCGGGTACTGGTCCTGTAGGGAGACTCTGTTTCTGGTAGATTTGTAGTCCCCACAGATTCGTACGGATCCATCAGGCTTCATGACTGGGACGATGGGACTTGCCCAGTCGCTAAATTCCACAGGTGATATAATGCCTTTCCGCAGAAGCCTGTCTAGTTCGTGTTCAATCTTTTCCCTCATCACATAGGGTGCA
Organism: Pristiophorus japonicus; assembly: GCF_044704955.1. Lineage (NCBI taxonomy): Eukaryota > Metazoa > Chordata > Chondrichthyes > Pristiophoridae > Pristiophorus > Pristiophorus japonicus. The sequence continues at coordinate 105,040,736 of NC_091985.1, read as the reverse complement.
GCTCTGGCCTTCTGATGGACCGGTCTAGCATTCTGTGTGATGTAGATTTTGACTTTGGCCCCTTTGAAAGTGCCCACACCTGGCTGAAAGAGATGTTCAAATCGCTTTATAACTGTTGAGCAGGAGGTCCGTTCCTCTAATGACATGGCATGGACATCATCTCATTTCCAGTTTAGTTTTGCCAGCCAGCTTCTCCCCAGAAGTCGGTTCACTGTCCCTTTGTGTGTGACAGAGAGCATGGCGCTGCCGAGGACTGGTACGATTTCTTTGGTATAGGTCCTTAGTGTGGTGTCGACCCTTGTGAGTTTTGGTCTGTCTCTTTTATGCGGCCACAGTTGTTCAAATTGTTGAGCGCCCATGAGAGATTGACTCGCTCCCGTATCCAGCTCCATGTTGACAGATATCCCGTTGAATAGGACCCTCATCATTATAGGAGGCATCCTGTTGTAGGAGCAGCGGCCATTGATCGTGTTGACCCACTGTACATCGGTGTCCCGGGTACCGTCCCCACCATCTTCTGGTCCGCTTTCCGACCCATCCGATTCGTATACCAGCCGAGCTGCTGTTTTTTTTACACATGCGGGCCAAATACCCTGTATATTCACAATTTCTGCAAACAGCCTGCTGAAATCGACATCCCCTTGACGAGTGCCCACCCCCACAACTCCAGCACAGACCTGTTCTATTGTTTAAAGTGTTCCCAAGGAATGAGCTGCGTCTGGCTGATCTCTCTTGAGCTTCTCTCAGTTTTTAGTTGATTGCTCGCATTGTGGGTTGATGAGGTGTGAACAGCTGTTCCTGTGGCCCTTGATGGCTTCTGCCTGCTGTCGAGAACCTGTTCTCCCAGTTTTGTCTGTGTGTGGGGGTAGCAGCTTGTCTCGTGCTGTGAACTTCTTGTTCCAATATTTTGTTAGTTGTCGTACCTGCATTGTAAATCAACCTCGTTTCTTCTTCCCCTACCAAGAATGTCTGTGCAACCAGTGCTGCTGCCTCTAAGGTCAGGTTCTTGGTCTCTATGAGCTTTCGGAATATGCCTGCATGGCCTATTCCTTCAATGAAAAAGTCTCTCAGCATTTCTCTCCTCAGTTTATCGGAGAACTCACATAAACTAGCCAACCTCCGAAGTTCCGTCACGAAGTCGGGTATGCTCTGGCCCACACAGCGTCTGTAGTTGTAGAACCTGTGTCTGGCCATGTGTAGGCTGCTCGCTGGGTTCAGGTGGTCTCTTACCAGTGTGCTCAATTCTTCAAACGACTTGCTTGCTGGTTTCTCGGGTGCCAACAGATCCTTCATTAAAGCGTATGTTTTCGAGCCACAGCTGGTCAAGAGATGGGCTCTTCTCTTCTCTGCCTTATCATCGCCTAACCAGTCTTTGGTTACAAAGCTTTGTTGGAGCCTTTCTATAAAGTCCTCCTAATTGTCTCCCGCATTGTACTTTTCATCTGATCCGTTGTTCACCATTCAGTGGATTCTGTAATCCTGTAACCCGTCGCCACTGTAAAGTCTTGTCCCCTCAGTACAGATTCACACGAGGCATGTAGTGAAGTCAAGGTCACTCTGGACCTGCACCTTTACTTCACAGCTCTGGAATGCCGCACTTGCCTGAGACCTGTCCTTATATACCTGTCTCTTGCAAGTGCACCCCTGGTGGTAAGGTATGCTGGTGGTTACAGGCCATATCTTATTACAGTCATGTATAGCATGTTAGGATACAGTTATATATAATAATGTAAGATACATGACAGCTTCCTCTTCTGCTTTCTCCTCCTCCTCCTCCTGCTCCTCAGCTGATCACTGTATGCCTGGTGGTCAGGGCTGTGCCCTCATGACGGCGAGGTTGTGGAGCAGGTAGCAGACCCGATGAATCCTGAAACATGCTCTGATGAGTACTCCTCCAGAGCTGTCCAGGCAGCGGAAGTGTTATTTAAGGACACCAATGGTCTGCTCTATCAGATTGCGTGTAGCAGCACTACTGTCATTGTACACATGCTGCCCACATGTCGCACAGTAGCCACCCTCTGGTTTGTCTTGGTGGCTCAAAGGCTGAGGGAAGAGCGGACTTGCACATCATGACTGCTGCCAGGATACCGGGCATTCAGCATCATGATGTGCTGAGCATGGTTGCACACCAACTGCACATTCAACAAGTGATAACCTTTGCGGTACATCTCAACATTTAGATGCAGTGCCTGCAAAGCCATGTGCATGCAGTCGATGGCGCCCTGTACCATGGAGAAGGCTGCTATCCTGGCAAAGCCACGTGCTAGCTTGTCCTGATCCTCTCTGGTCAGAGAGGAGACAATGAAGTCCCCTCTCAAGGCATAAAGAGCTATTGTCACTTCTCTTATGCAGCAGTGGATGCAAACTGTGGGATGTTACAGATGTCGCCTGCTCCAGCCTGGAAGGATCCCGACGCAAAGAAATTCAGGGCCATGGTCACCTTCACAGCCACTGGCAGCACTGCGCTTGCCCTGTTGTGAAGCTGCAGGTCTGGTTACAAGAGGTGAGCACCTGACACTGTCAGCTGTGGCTCAGTTGGTAGCACTCTTGCCTCTGAGTCAGAAGGTTGTGGGTTCAAGTTCCAATTCAGAAACTTGAGCACATAAATCCTGGCTGACACTCCAGTGCAGTGCTGGGGAGTGCTGCGTCTGTCGCAGATGCTGTCTTTCGGATGATATGTTAAACCGAGGCTCTGTCTGCTTTCTCAGGTGGATGTAAATAATCCTATGGCACTATATTGAAGAAGAGCAGGTGCTATATAAATGCAATTCTTTCTTTTTTCCTCCATAAAGCGCAGAAGCCTCACACACTGTTCCTGGCTCAGGATGAGGTAAGAGAATTGCTCTAGGAAGATCCTTGGTGGGTAAGGCCTTTCTCCCCCTCCTCTTCCTCCCTCTGCAAGCAGCGTGCCCTCTTCATTGCCTCTGTCCCATCGCCCTGTCATGCTGCAGATCAAGGAGAATGACAATAGAGGACCCATGACTCAGAGCATGTGATCTGACCAGAACCATTGAAATCAGAACCAAGGCTTCTCCACTTGCGGCATCACTCTACGTCACCTCAACAACTTTTGAGCAACTATAGAAAACTCCAAACACTTGCACAAACTTACACAGAGCCAGTAGAAATTATTCAGAAACTAACCTGTAAGTAGGTGATGATCCCATTAAATATCAATGCTCAGGGGTCCTTGCAGCTGCTGAACCTCAGCTGTGCGAGGTTAACACAAGGTGTTAATTCTAGCGTTGAGGACAAAAATGACAGCACTGGCATCAAATTAGGATTGCATGATGATTGACGTCACAATCTGCCTACTCTACATTCATTGGAGTGTCAGCCTAGATTTTTTGTTCTCAAGCCTCTGGAGTGGGACTTGAACCTTCAATGTTCTTACGTAGAGCTGAGAGTGCTACGCACTGAGCCACAGCTGACCCACTGAGCGAGCAGTAGAAACACACTGAGTAGAATTGAGGAATAGAAAAATATATAAGACTTAGGTGGGATTTCTCGATAGGCCTGCTGATAGCAGTAATAAAGTAGCAGGATGCATAAATGCGGAGATCAGAGACAGAGTGGTTATAGTGGGAAACTTTAACTTTCACATAGACTGGGAAAAGTAGAACAGCTGAAGTCCCAAAAGCAGCAAACTTCTTGAGTGTTTTTGAGACAGTTTTCTGGAACAATATGTTCTTGAACCAACAAGAAAACAGGCCATATTAGATTTAGTGATGAGCCTGAATTAGTCAATAATCTTACAGTAAGAGAACACCCAGCTAACAATGACCATAATATGATTGAATTCAGTATTTGATTTGAGAGGGAGAAGGATGAGTCATGAACCAAGGTTTTTGAATTTATGGCAGTAGACTGAGCAGAACTATTAACATGTAAAAATACAGATGAACAGTGGGTGGTGTTCAAGTAGTATTTGGTTCAATAAAAGACTTGTACATACACCTAAAAGTCAAGAGCTCTATTTGAGTAATTAAACAACCTTGGTCAACAAAAGAAGTGAGAGATAGTATAAAACACAAAAAAAGGCTTATGCAAATACAAATAACAGTGCAGATCCTACATTCAGGGAATGATACAAAGAATAGCAAAGGGATACAAAGAACACAGCTGGAGCTGCAAAATGGGAATATGACAAAAATATTGTGCGGGATATCAAGGACAATATTAATGTGTTTTACAAGTATAATAACAAAAAGTGTAATTCCAGAATGAAGCGCATAACCTTAAAATTAGAGCTAGGCCATTCAGGGGTGATGCCACAAAGCACTTCTTCACACAAAGAGTAGAGGAAATCAGGAACTCTCTCCCCCCCAAAAGCTGTTGAGGATAGATTTTTGTTATACATGGTTATTAAGGGATCTAGACCCAAGGCAGGTAAATGGAGTTAAAATACAGATCAGCCACAATCTAATTGAATGGAGGAACAGGTTTGAGGGATTGAATGATCTACTCCTGTTGCTATGTTCCAATGGGCCAGATAGTCCCAACAGCAGCAGAGAGGAATCATTGTACTGCCACTCCCTCTCGGACTCGCACAGCTAGAGGTCGTCCACCACGATCATTCACAGTGCCCTCTTTAGAATAACAGAAGGCTTCTACCAACTATACTGAAGCCTCACAGGCAGCACAACATAAGAGCACTTAAGAGACGTGAATATTAATTTCAGTGGAATTTGTTCACTTTATTAAAGGTAATCAGACTTGTATCTGTCAATTTGTGCAGGACCTTCATTGTGAGGTGGTGTTTCTATATCTCATGCTGTGATTTAATTTGTCTGGGAAGGGTGGAAGGACTGGGCTAGATCGAAGGGAAGAATGGTGGGTTTCGGGAAGTGGCAGTTCAATGGTTAATCACTTGTCTCAGACTACTTGCACGACAAGGTGTTTCTGGTCTTCGAGGTCCACTTCTTTTTCCACCTCCTCCTTGTCAGAGTCCTGAAAGGCTTCCCGCTTGTCCATAATCTGTCTTTGATCAATAGCGAAATTACACAGGATGCAGCATGCCACTACCATGCACGACACTCCTGACGACCTATATTGCAGCACTCCACTTGACTGGTTCAAGAATCTGAAGCACAAGTTCAGCATTCCGAAGATCTGCTCCATGATGACAGGCGTACTTCCACGCTATTGTTGTAGCGGTGTTCAGCAGGAGATTGCATATGTCAAAGTAGTGTCATGAGCCATGTAGGTAGAGCGTAATCCTTGTCACCATGGAGCCATCCACACACTTATTGGTCTTGCTTGAAAAGTACAGGCATTGTGGACTGTCACAGTATGGCAGCATCATGGCACCTGCCTGGAAGGCAGGAACATACATGCATCATTTTCATTGCATGGTCTGTAACTAACGCAGCCTCATGGGGAGGTGGCCTGATGGTAACGTGTCAGCAGTTGATGACTTCCTGGACTTGGGGAAAGCCAGAAATGGCTCTGAAGCTCAAGCTGATTCCTGCGGATTTGATGAAATTGACAGCTCTTTTGAAGGTGGTATGCGTAACCTGCTTGATGCAGGAGACCATGGCTGATAGGCTGATTTATGCCATGTCACCTGCCACAGCCTGAAACAACCCAAGGGGAGAAAGTTTAGATCCCTTGTGAGCCTGATGGCCACAGGCAATGTATGGGCACCTCTAATTGCAGGCTCCCGGTCAGGCAAAACAGGACATTGTCAGCTTCATGGCTGAACTGCAACCTCCTAAAACATTGCTCCTTGGTGCATTTGAGGTACATTATGTGGTTTCTCGACCCTGTTGTGTGAGTATTGGCGCCTTTGTTAATCACCACCCCCTTGTCATTTTTGTACCAGCCTCCTGTGCTGCTTTCTCCTTTCTGCCCTGTTGTTCTTCTTCCTCCACTCCCCAAATAGGAGTTTCCAGAACTAATCCATGCTCAAGAGGACTCTGTTTGGGTCTGAAAAGACTCCTCAATATAAGAAATAAATTCTCCTTCCAAATTTATAGATTAGCAATTACCAGTGCTTACTTACACATGTATTGAATAGTACAGTAAGCTTCAATGTGTGGCACTTTAAATATCCTTGATTTACTTCCTCTATCACCCACTTTTTTGACCAAGTCCTTCACTGAGCAGCTGGCCTGATTATTCCATAAAATTTGCAGCATGGTCGGACATTTATTTAAATAATTAAATAATGTCTGATACAAGCGGAGGATACCTGGATTGCTCGGGCCTTTCTGGTAATCAAAATGGCAACTGAGGTGCAATAGGGCAGTAAGTACACTGAACACATCTCTGTGTGCGTTGTTAGCGCAAGGCAAAGCAGGTGAAAATAGACCAGAATGAATCAGTCCAGGTCATGCCAGTATGATTAGAGAGATAATACCAGAGAATACCAGATACACAGCATATTACAGCTCCAACTCTTTACAGAGTAGTGACATCCTGGTCTGGGCGTTCCTTTCTGTGCATATCAAGTTCATGATTTCTGTCATGACATTTCCAGAGGAACTGTCCCAGCCGCTTTTGTGAGTCTTTTATAGATAATTGCAGACCAATGTTGGCAGAGATATGGTAGCATGTAACATACTTGCCCTCTCAGTGTGGCACAAGGTGACATGGGGATATATTTTTCTTCAGTTATCAATGCAAACAAAAAAGTCAATACTGGCCACTTTGATTGCCAGAAGGGCCCGAGCGGTCTAGGCGTCCGCTTATATCAGGTGGCAACAGTATTTCATTATTTAAATAAGCGTCCTACCATGCAGATAGGAATGTGCTGAAAATGTTATGGAATAATCAACTTTTTCATTCACGTAAACAACTAGAGTAAAACTTACTCACTAGAGAGTAAAAATGAGGAGAAAATGAACCAGGACATTTGAAAAAGAAACTGCAGAGTGAGTAAATTGCCTCCGCCTCTTTTTCTATTAGGTAAATTGCTTGGCATCTTGAAATTTCAGCTATGTGGCAAAATCATAGATTAACGATGGCAAATAAAGTGGAGAATTCAGGTGGCATCATTTGAGAAAGATGTTTTAGTAGCAATATCTGGAACTTTTAACATGGTAAAGTAGAATGAATAATACTTTTTAAAATAATGCACTATTAAGTGTTTAAGTTTAAGGACTACATCAGATAATTTAGGTTATGATGCGTAACAAGAACTGCTTTTGGTAATATTCTTATTAAAATAAAAGCTGAACACAAAAACAATCAATGTCAGTAAATGCTAAATTTCCAGGGAGCATCCATGATGCTTTCATCTTGCGTGAGAGCAGTGTCTCACAGCTGTTTGAGGAGCAGCCAGAAGGTCAGAGCTGGATGCTGGGGGACAAAGGTTACGGGCTCGCCATCTGGCTCATGACCCCACCTCCGCAAACCGCAGACAGAAGGCGAGCGTCACTACAATAACAGCCAGAAAACCACACGCAACATCGTCAAGAAGACAATTGGAATGCTAAAGCAGCACTTCCGATGACTGGGCCACTCTGTAGGCTCCCTGCACTACTCCCCTCAGCAGATCGCTTAGTTCACTGTGGTGTGCAGCATGCTACGCAACGTAGCCATCATGAAGGGGCAGGATTTGCCACTGGAAATTGCAGAACAACCTCAAGAGAGAGAAGGAGGAGGAGGAGGAAGAGAAACCCATGCCACCACTACCAGCCCCCAGGAGGACATGGGAGGAGGCCTCGTGGACCTTATGCCATTGCAAGAGCCTTGCGTCAGCAGCTGATATTTTAGCGCTTTGCATGAAGGCTGAACGGCACGTTTCATCATTGACTGCACACTGTATCCCACCATGTTGACTATTTCCCCCTGTTATTCTGTGAATGAGACACTGCACAAGTTTGGCTTCATTGAAAAAATAATTAGAAATTCATAAAACATTTGTATACTTGTACTTAACATTAATAAAATATTTTAGTATTAAATGAAACTTTTAAATTAGCGTCATTTAAATAACAATAAAGCAAACAACCAACCACAATAACAACAAAACAACAACAAAACAACAACAGCAGCAAGCAAACTTCAGCCGCAGCCACCTCTCCCCCACCCCCTTATTTAAACACCGCTGTGCCGCCCACCTTTCTTGCCCTTGCCCTTGTCATTAGCCTTGCCCATTACCGCAGGATTAGCCCTACTCCTGGTGAGCCCAAGCTTCTTATTAGTTTCTCAGGTACAGCGCTCCACTTGTTGGGGGACAGATGAAGGAGACGCCAATGGAAGCCCTTGAAAACCTCTGGCTGCAGAAGGCCCGGCTTCAGCCTATAGATCAACCTGCACTCTGACTGGTGGGGATGGTCTGGGGATTGGAGTGGCATCACTCGAGACCGTCAGTTGCCACTGGGCAATGACAGCCTGGGTGTTTTCCCGTGTTGCAGCGGCTATCTCAGACATGCCCTCCCGAATGTCAGCAGATAGTGCTGCTATGGCTGCCGACATACCCGCCCTAATTTCACCAGATAGTGCTGCTATGCTTGCCAAGATCCCACCCATGGCCTCAAGGTGTGATTTGGTGAGCTGGACGCCCTCCCCAGTTATTCCTATCAGCTCTACCACCTCCCGTGGAGCCTGCATCTCAGGAGAGCGATCTTCACGTCTCTGCCTCTGTACAGATGGGCCTGCTGCTGCCCCGGTTGTGAGTCCCTCCAACCCACTGGGACCCGGGACCTTGGATGGTGCATAAGCGACATATGTCTCCTCCTGCATAGGGCAGGCTAAAACCCTTTCTAAATCCGTGGCATCAACCTCCTCCAAATTCAATACCATCATCTGATCATCCTCCGTCCCCCCCCCCGCCCCTCCCAAAAACATCAATTGAAGCTCCTTCTCCTCCTGTGGAGGTTCTGCAGGATGGCTGAGTTCGGCGTCATCCACTTACGCTTGTGGCGAGCTGGCGGGGTCTTCTCCATTATTGGATGTTTCTGAAACATCTGCAAAATCTAAAAGAACAGACGACTGGTTAGCAACAGGGAGGGGGCATGGTGACATGAATAGGCTCACATAGTGCATGCTCATTTGAAGGACCACGCTGACTGACAGTATATCACATAAACCGAAGCGTAGCCGACAGAGAGTACATCGCATAAACATCGCATAGCACACAGTACTTAATATTGAGCCAAACCAGACTGTGGATTTTGCAGGACTTAACCTCACTCTCAAACCTGGGCTCAGCATCCGCACCAGTGGTCAATCTCTGTGACATACCAAAGAGACCTGCAATCCGACTTTCCAGGGCTGTGAGTGGGAGCAGTCTTGCTGAACTCCCACAAGTTTAATGCTGCTGTCGCCAGTTTTCAGACAGTTTTCTCTGCAAAGATGGCAATAAAAAATTTTAAGAGAGGGGCATTCTGCTGTTGTGACACACACAGATAGCCATCAAAGCACTAATACCATACTGTGTGTGTTAAGTTCAGAATAAATCCACAAGACTGTGTTGTAAGGTTAAACTTGGTCTCTTTATTCAGACTCCAGATTAGGGAAGCAGCATGGTGAATCACCTTTTATACCTGCTTGCCCCAGGGTGCACAGGTGACCCTTAGGTCTCCTACAGGTGTGTCTCCTAGTTGCAAGTCTTACATACTGGTGAGGTTTACATATATACATAACATCACTCCCCTCCCCAAAGTCTTATGTACAAGTTATTTGCAAGTTGAGGCGATCTGGCACCCTTCATCCCCGGGTCGATTGCCTGAGTTGAAGTCCTGGCATGGGTGAGTTGGTCAGATTGTTGCTGCATGGCCGCGTGGCTGGTCTGATCGGACTGTCGGGCATGGTGGGTTCATCCTTGTGGTTGACACAAGGTCGATTGTGTTAGTGGTTGCTGGGGGCCAGGTCCTTTCACAGTGGTTACTGGTTATCGAGATGAGGAGAAACTTCTTCACCCAGAGAGTGGTGAACCTGTGGAATTCTCTACCACAGAAAGTTGTTGAGGCCAATTCACTAAATATATTCAAAAAGGAGTTAGATGTAGTCCTTACTACCAGGGGGATCAGGGGGTATGGTGAGAAGGCAGGAATGGGGTACTGAAGTTGCATGTTCAGCCATGAACTCATTGAATGGCGGTGCAGGCTCGAAGGTCCGAATGGCCCACTCCTGCACCTATTTTCTATGTTTCTATGTTTCTATCTGTAGTTCGCAGTTTGGTCTGGTCCAAATGCTTTCTGCATTTCCCAGTACATGGTTTCACAACAAACGCTCCATTTTCATCACTAACACGCCATTCCCCTCTTTGGCTAATACAGTGCTAGCAGCCTGTTATATATGTAAACTTGTATTTACTCTATAAAGCCACCAGGGGGCTCATCCCCGGGAGTCCCAAGGGAACCCATAATCCCTTGGGAGCACAGGTATTTAAGGAGGCTTCACAGGTTAAAGAGGTACTCTGGAGAACTGCAATAAAAGACCAAGGTCACACTTTACTTTGAGCTCACAGTGTTCAGTCTGACTCTTTCTCCATACACAACAACTGGCGACAAGATACAGATAGCGAACCCAAAAATGCAGAGAACAGTGGGCACCCTGGAAAAATTCTCGAGGGAGATGATTGGGAAACTTTTGTGGAGCGACTCGACCAATACTTCGTGGCCAACAAGCTAGATGGGGAAGAGAGCACTGCCAAACGAAGGGCGATCTTCCTCACTGTCTGTGGGGCACCCACGTATGGCCTCATGAAGAATCTGCTCACTCCAGCGAAACCCACGGAGATTTGTGCACACTGGTCCGAGAGCATTTGAACCCGAAGGAAAGCGTTCTGATGGAGAGGTACTGGTTCTACACCTACAAAAGGTCTGAAGGCCAGGAAGTGGCGAGCTATATCGCTGAGCTAAGACACCTTGCAGGACATTGCAAATTTGAAGAACATTTGGAGCACATGCTCAGAGACTTTTTCATACTTGGCATTGGCCACGAAACCATACTTCGCAAACTTTTGACTGTAGAGGCCCCAACCTTGAGTAAGGCCATAGCGATAGCCCGGGCGTTCATTGCCACCAGTGACAATACAAAGCAAATCTCTCAGCACACAAATGCTGCTACAAGTAATGTGAACAAAGTGATGATGTTTTTGAATCGTAACGTACAGGGCAGGTCACACAAGCCTGCAGCTGCACATCCGCAAATGTCTCAGAGTCCACCATCAAGGGTGATGAATGCAAGGCCATTAATCCTTGTTGGCGCTGTGGGGGTGATCATTGTTTCCATTCATGCCGATTCAAAGATTATGTTTGCAATTGCTGTGGAACAATGGGACACCTCCAACAAGTGTGCAGGTGAGCTGCAAAGCCTGTGAACCTGCAAACCATCACATTGCAAAGAGGACAGATCCACGGAGGATCACTATGAACCAGAGCCTCAGACCAAGGAGGCAGAGGTACATGGGGTGCACACATTCACCACGAATTGACCCCGATAATGCTGAATGTTGAACTAAATGGACTCCCAGTGTCAATGGAGCTCGACACGGGGGCAAGCCAGTCCATCATGGGCAAAAAGACTTTCAAAAGGTTGTGGTGCAACAAGGCCTCAAGGCCAGTCTTAACTCCAATTCGCACGAAACTAAGAACTTACACAAAAGAACTGATTCCTGTAATTGACAGTGCTACCGTAAAGGTCTCCTACGATGGAGCGGTGCACAAGCTACCACTCTGGGTGGTACTGGGCGATGGTCCCACGCTGCTCGGCAGGAGCTGGCTGGGAAAGATACGCTGGAACTGGATGACGTCTGAACGCTATAACCCGCTGACGACACTTCGTGTGCCCAGGTCTTAAACAAATTTCCTTCGCTGTTTGAACCAGGCATTGGGAAATTCGAAGGAGCAAAAGTGCAGATCCACCTAATTCCGGGGGTGCGACCCATCCATCACAAGGCGAGAGCAGTACCGTACATGATGGGAGAAAGGGTAGAGATCAAGCTAGACCGGCTGCAAAGAGAGTGCATCATTTCACCGATCGAGTTCAACTAGTGGGCCAATCCTATCGTCACAGCCCTCAAGGGAGACGGCACCGTCAGAATCTGTGGCGATTACAAAGTAACTATCAATCGTTTCACCCTGCAGGACCAATACGTACTACCAAAGGCCGACGACCTCTTTGCAACGCTGGCGGGAGGAGAAACGTTCACAAAGGTGGATCTGACTTCAGCCTATATGACGCAGGAACTGGAGGAATCATCGAAGGCCCTCACCTGCATAAACACGCACAAAGGTCTTTTTGTTTATAACAGATGCCCGTTTGGAATCCGATCAGCGGCGGCGATATTCTCGAGAAATGTGGAAAGTTTACTGAAGTCGGTCCCGCACACCGTGGTCTTCCAGGACGACATCTTGTTCATAGGTCGGAACACAGTCGAGCACCTGCAGAACTCCCTTGAGGACTGGGACGATAGGACTGGCCCACTCGTTGAACTCGATCGGTGAAATGATGCCCTCTCTTTGCAGCCGGTCTAGCTCGATCTCTATCCTTTCTCTCATCATGTACGGTACTGCTCTCGCCTTGTGATGGATGGGTCGCACCCCCGGAATTAGGTGGATCTTCACTTTTGCTCCTTCGAATCTGCAGAACCTGGAGGAGGTTTTCAGTCGACTCAACCGCGTGGGGCTCAGGTTAAAATGCTCAAATTTTCTTGGCACCTGAAGTGGAGTTCTTGGGAAGGAGGATTGCGGCGGATGGCATCAGACCCACCAATGCGAAGATGGAGGCAATCGAGAAACCACTGAGGCCACAGATCGTGACGGAGTTGCGGTCGTTTCTGGAACCCTTGAACTACTTTGGTAACTTCTCACCAGGTCTCAGCACACTGTTAGAACCACTGCATGTCTTACTTCGAAAAGGGGGTGAATGGGTTTGGGGCAAAAGCCAAGAAAATGCCTTTGTAAAAGAGAGAAAATTGTTATGCTCAAACAAATTGCTTGTGTTGTATGATACATGTAAGCGTTTGGTAGTAGCATGTGATGCATCGGGTATGTATTGCAACAAGCTAATGATTTCGGGAAACTGCAACCAGTTGCTTATGCATCCAGGAGTCTGTCCAAGGCTGAGAGAGCCTAGAGCATGATTGAGAATGAAGCGTTAGCGTGTGTCTATGGGGTAAAGAAAATGCATCAATACCTGTTTGGGCTAAAATTTTCGAATTGGAAACTGACCATAAACCATTTATATCCCTGTTTTCCGAGAGTAAAGGGATAAATACCAACGCATCGGCCCGCATCTAGAGATGGGCGCTCACGTTGTCCGCATACAACTACGCCATCCGTCACAGGCCAGGCACAGAAAACTGCGCCGATGCTCTCAGTAGGCTGCCATTGCCCACCACGGGGGTGGAAAAGGCGCAGCCCGCAGATCATGGTTATGGAAACATTTGAGAGTGAGCAATCACCCGACACTGCTCAGCAGATCAAAACCTGGACAAGCTAGGACCCCTTAATATCTTTAGTCTAAAGCTGTGTGCTTCACGGGAGCTGCTCCAGTGTCCCAGTGGAAATGCAGGAAGAGATAAAGCCGTTCCAGCAGTGCAAAGATGAAATGTCTCTACAGGCAGACTGCCTTCTGTGGGGCAATCGAGTAGTGGTCCCCAAGAAGGGCAGCGACACCTTCATCAGTGACCTCCACAGTACCCACCCAGGCATCGTAATGATGAAAGCGAGAGCCAGATCCCACGTGTGGTGGCCCGGTATCGATGCGGACTTAGAGTCCTGCGTTCACAGATGTAATACATGCTCGCAATTAAGCAATGTACCAAGGAAGGCGCCGCTAAATTTATGGTCTTGGCCCTCCAAACCGGGGTCTAGGGTACACGTCGACTATGCAGGCCCGTTCTTAGGTAAATTGTTCATTGTGGTTGTAGCTATGTACTACAAGTGGATTGAATGTGAGATAATGTCGGCTAGCACATCCACTGCCGCTACTGAAAGCCTGCGGGCCATGTTTGCTACTCACGGCTTACCCGATGTCCTGATGAGCGACAACGGGCCATGTTTTACCAGTGCTGATTTCAAAGAATTCATGACCCACAACGGGATCAACCATGTCACATCTGCCCCGTTTAAACCAGCGTCCAATGGTCAGGCAGAGAGAGCAGTGCACACCATCAAGCAAGGCTTGAAGAGGGTAACTGAAGGCTCACTGCAGACTCGCCTATCCTGAGTCCTGCTTAGCTACCGCACGAGACCCCACTCACTCACTGGGATCCCACCTGCTGAACTGCTCATGAAAAGAGCACTTAAGACAAGGCTCTCGTTAGTTCACCCTGATCTACATGAACAGGTAGAGATCACGCGGCTTCAACTGAGTGCATACCATGATAGTGCAAATGTGTCATGCGAGATTGAACTCAATGATCCTGTATTTGTATTAAATTATGGACAAGGTCTCAAGTGGCTTCCTGGCACTGTCGTGGCCAAAGAGGGGAACAGGGTGTTTTGGGTCAAACTTTCAAATGGACTCATTCACTGTAAACACTTGGGACCAAATCAAACTCAGATTCACAGACTATCCTGAGCAACCCACCTTGGACCCAACCTTTTTTGATCCCCCAACATACACATCAGTGGCAACCGGTATCACGGTTGACCATGAAGCAGAACCCATCATCCATAGTAACCCAGCAGGGCCCAACACACCAGGCAGCCCAGCAAGGCCAGCTGCACAATAGCTCAACGAGGGCCCAACAAATGATTCAACAACACCAGCTTTCACACCGAGACGATCAACCAGGGCAAGAAGGGCCCCAGATCAACTCACATTGTAAATAGTTACACTATTGACTGTACGGGGGGGGAGTGTTGTTATATATATAAACTTGTATTTACTCGACAGCCACCAGAGGGCTCATCCATGGGAGTTCCAAGAGATCCCATAATCCCTTGGGAGCACAGGTATTTAAGGAGGCTTCACAGGTTAAAGAGACCTGCAATAAAAGACTAAGGTCACACTTTACTTTGAGCTCACAATGTTCAATCTGACTCTTCCTCCATACACAACACAGCCCATCTGGGGCCCTGAACATGGTCTGCATCATTTATTCTGATGTCGCCTGGAGGAGCCGTGCGATCATGGTACATTCTGTGCTGACAGCATAGGGAAGGCTCGGTTCTGAGTAATACTGTCTGATGACTACGTAGCACCCGGGATAGCCGGGTCTGTAGGAAGTCTACCGTGACACATGTGGTGCTTGGCTTTGTGATTTGCGCTGCCCGCTCAGGACTATTGTCGCTGGCCCTAAGGTCTGGCAAGCCCAGAATGGCCGATATGGCCTTGAGGCTTTCAGTAGTGGCGGGAGGCCGCGTGGTTCCTGTGGATCCTGGGCCATGGTATGGAGGCCCCGGACCACCGACTGTGTGTCGCCTCCCTGCCTTTCTTTGCAACGTTGCAGGGTTGCCCTATAAGGGCCAATCTGATGGGATGAGCATTATGCCTTTGCGACGGATAAGCTGCAACATCTCGCCTAGCGGTTCGCCATTGGCAGGCGGTAATGTGGGATCCTGGCTGTTCCAAGTCCTAAACTGGGGGGCCGTTACGGTTGACCCCTCCCTTTCTAGCACTTCCACGACAACGAGTAGGTCTGCAGGCTGCGCCGTTTCCACCCCCGTGGTGGGCAACACTGAGGGATGAGCAGCTTGTCTGACTCGAGCAAATATTGGGACACTCTTTGGTACGTCTCTTTTGTCCCGTGAACCAGGCTACTGCCTTGGTTAACATATTAAATACATGTACAACCGGTTGGGGCTCGCCCGCTACTTTGGCTTGCTGCACAATACGCCCGACCCCGTGTGGTAACACAACACTTGTACGAATACTTTGTTAGATACGTATACAACTGGTTGGGTTCGCCTGCTACTTTGGCTTGATGTACAACACGCCCGACCCCGTGTGATAACACATCACTTGCTACAAGTACTTTGTCAGATACATATACGACCGGTTGGTGTTCGCCGCTACTTTTGCTTGTTGTAAGGCACCCTTGACCCCATGTGATAATACATCATTGACCACGATAGAACGCTCACATGCATTACACAGTGCAAACAACTTATTGGAATGTAGTGGGTTCCTGGCCTTCTCAGCGACCACCCCTTTAACTTTGCCCCAAACCCAGTCATCTTCCTTGCTGGGCAACACATGCCTCTGTTTCGTTGCGGCGACATCCCGTGGTCTGGACGCTCTCTCCTCTCATGGTCTGGGTGCACTTTTGTCCCGTGGTCTGGATGATCTCTCGTCCCATGGTCAGGATACTCTTTCGTTCCGTGGTTTGGACGCACTTTCATCCGTGTCCATGATGTCGACTGCCGCGATCTTCCTCCCCAGGGATTTTTCCTCTGGCGTCGGGAAGATGCATTCGTATTGTTTCAGCCGGAGTCCCGTTCTGCTTGGTCTGAAGACTTTTCCATCGTTGTGAAGAGGTCGTCGACTTTGGGAGGTGGGTACCGCACCTGTACCACTGCTCGGATGATCTTCACCTCCTCATGGTCGTGATGAGTGGCCTATGCCTATGGCCTATGCAAATGGATCTGCACTTCAATGCCTGGTTCAGCTGAAGTTGGGGGCTTGCTCAGCCTTTGAGCAAGGGAGACGTCATTCGCCGGAGAAGGTATGCAGAGTTCTTCCCAGTTCCATCGAATCTTCCCCATCCACCTTGTACCAAGCAGCATTGGCCCATCACCTGAAACAATCCACAGTGGTAAATCGTGCACTGCTCCCTCATGGGATACACATGCCCTCCCTACCAATAACTGTAATCAGTTCCTTTGTGTAGGTGCGCAGCGTTGCCTGAATCGGGATCAGTTTGGGTCGTTGTGCTCTGTTGCCCCACAGCCTCTTGAGTGCCTTCTGGTTCATTAATAATTGACTCGCTCCTGTGTCCAATTCCATGGAGACTTGAGTGCCGTTGAGTTTAACTTTTAACATTATCGGAGGGCTTTTGGTGGTGAAGGTGTGTATCCCATATACTTCCTCTTCATCCTCAGGTGTGGTTGCCTCTCCTGCTCGTTCAGCGTGATCCTCGCTGGATCGGTCGTCCTCTCCTGACTCTGCCATATGGTGAGTCACACTTTTGCACATTCGCTGGAGGTGCCCCATTGTTCCACAGCCCTTGCACACATAGAGCTTGAATCGACATTAATGAGCTCTATGACTGCCCCCACAGCGCCAACATGGTGTTAATGGATACACATTCACGCCCCACGGCGGACTCTGAGTCACCCTAGGCCTAGGTCTGGCCTCTGCGGTTGTGTGGGCCCTGCCCTATACAGTTCTGCCTGTTGAAAACATTATTTTATGCACAGTACTTGCCGGTGAGCTTCGATTCTGTTAAGATATCTATTTTGTGTTATCGCTCGTGGATATGAAAGCCTGGGCTAGCGTGATGGCCTTGCTCAGATCTAGGGATTTGGCAAACGGCAGTTTGCGAAGAATGACCCTGTAGCTGTTTCCAAGCACGAAAAAGTCCCGCAACATTTCCCCCAAAGATCCTGCAAATTTGCACTGTACCGCAAGGTGCCTTAGGTCGGTGACAAAACTCGCCACGCTCTGGCCTTCAGAGCGATGGTGGATGTAAAAGCGATACTTGGCCATTAAGATGCTCTCCTTCGGCTTGAGGTGTTCCCAAAGCAGCATACACAGCTCTGTGTAAGTCTTGTCCATTGGTTTGACCGGTGCCAGCAGATTTTTGAGGAGGCCATATATCGAAGACCCACATACGGTGAGGAGAATCGCCCTGCACTTGATTGCCATCTCAGCCGTGTCCAGCTCGTTGGCCATGAAGTACTGGTTGAGATGCTCAATGAAGGCTTCCCAATTATCACCCTCAACAAATCTCTCAATACCAACTGCAGCCATTACCACGTGAAAGTTCGTGATCCGTTACTCGTCGCCAATTTGTTATGTTCAGAATAAATCCACAAGACTGTGTTGTAAGCTCAAACTGTTGTGACCTTGGTCTCTTTATTCAGACTCCAGAATGGGGAAGCAGCATGGTGGATCACCTTTTATACCTGCTTGCCCCAGGGTGCACAGGTGACCCTTAGGTGTCCCACAGGTGCGCCTCCTAGTGGCAAGTCTTAAATATTGGTGAGGTTTACATACATATATAACAGTGTGCATTTAATTAAGTAATCTGTTTCATGTCCCTTCACTTGCATGTTGTTCATCACGAAAACATCGAAGTGCAGTGCAGAAAAATAGCAGTTTTTATAATGTGTGATGATCAGAAGCCTAGCGATACCAAGATGGGTCACATTTACAATTCAAGTAATTGGAGTGCATAAATAAAAATATTACTTACTGTGGCTGTCCTGCAAAGGTCATGCCACCTCTTCCTACAGATAAGTCCTCCTGAAGGATCCACAGAGGAAACCTACTTGGCAACTTGTCACCAAGCTTCAGCCATTGCAGATGGGTGCAGTTTATCAGGACCCTTCTTCCCAATCTGGCCCCATCCTCTCTCTACAGCGCCTACCAGGGCTTCATTTGCATCCTGGCTAAATTTTCTAGCCCTCTTCTTTCCCGAATCAAGCTCCATTTTTGATCCTGCAAACCTGTGTGTAATTATTGAGAACTTTCCTGCAACTTTCAATTCCCTGTAAAAATGGCTGATTCAGACTAGAAAGTGAACTGCACATGCGCATCACATGAAAAATGGGCGAACAAAAATTTCTGCGCATGTGCAGAACAGGTGTTTTTTTATCGTGAAAAATTTCATTTTTGTTCTTAAAAACGGCGCTTTTTTAATGCTTCACCAAAAGTTACAAACTGTTTGGGGAAATTTAAGCGTTTTTTTTTGCGTTACTTCGGCGACAAAAAAAATGGCATTAATCGAGAATAACGCCAAAAAACAGTGATATCCTTCTTTGTGGAAATTCTAGCCCCAGGTTTCTAGTGGTTGTAAGATTTTGTTAATTATCAGCATGTGGGTGTCAGCAGTTATTAAACATAGTCTAAGAAGACCAAGAAAAAGAGACAAAGTCCTGAAAATGGCTCTACTTACCGTGCCAAGGATTCCAGTGGTAAGTACCACACTAAAAATCATAGGTGCGCCCCTCTCTGGCGCTCCCGAATTTTGACCCCAGTATGTAGTATGGGCTACAAAGCAGTAAAACATTGAGGAGTTTTAACATCATAATCTGTGAGACTGTTGTATAGAAGCTGTGATATTGACTATATCACTCTCTGCCTCATCATGTTGTACAAAATCACTTCCAGCATAGTCATGAGTTAGTTACAGAATCCTGCTGACTGCGACTCTCTGCCTGTTTGAAATGGCGACAATAAAACGTTCCAGAATTTGCTTCAAGACAGTAACAAATCTCAGGGTTCAATGAACATGAATAACCTGCTTGAGCCTTGGTCGCATAGTTTGCAGTGTAAACTCTCAACATGATACAGCCTTGTAACATAATCCAGTTTTAGCGCTCCACTTCCTTCCTGGAGCGAAAACGGCAATTTAAAAAAAAAAAGTTTGAAAACATTGAAAACACGCCTGCCGCTAATTTTTCAAACTTTTAAAAGTTAGCGCCCCAAAGGGGGCATTCCCCAATTTCTCCCCCTTGGTTACTAAAATGTGTCATGGTTTGCACAATCCTTTGGTTCTTAAGGCTACTACATCAATGACTAAAAACATGAAGTCGAATCTCTTTTTGTCTTTGAGGAATGTGATAAATAATCAAATTGTTCTCAGCTCAAATTACACTGTGTGCAAAGAGTAATTAGACTGTATTTGAACCAAGATGTCCTGGATCTGAAGGATTATGATGTTGGGATCCCAGTTGAAAGCAATATCCTGGAAACAGAAATACATACAATAAACTGATTAATATTTGTCACAAGATATTATGAAAGTTCATCTTTTTAAAGGTCAGAACCCTCTGTTGTCAGTTTGCATTTGAAACATTGATAATCAGTCTGGAACTCGTGCAAGCTTACTCCATGGCTGTAATATTGATCTTTTATTAGTCTCCTGCTGAACAGCACATCACAAGACCCCCGCACCCAAATTTTTGTTCTTTATCAATTGTCCTATTTGATCTCATCATTTTTTCTTTGCAGACTCACCCGGTGTGCCTCCAAGTGCCAATGCACACCAGCTTTTCCGAGGTTTCAGTTTTGTCGCCACCAACCTTGGCCAAGAGCAGACACTGCCTGACTCTCGACAGCTGATGGATCATTCCATTGTGCAGGTCAGACAACACTAAAAACACGAGAGCTATTTCAAGGAGAATTCATTCTTTGATGCTATCACAACACTTTCAGTTGGCAGAATGTACCAAGTTATGTTTATCAAGTAACAGATCAGTAACAGAGGCGAAATGTTGTGCATGCTGGATCTTTTACAATGCATGCTAGTTGCAGCTGGGTTGATCCTGTTCTTTCCTAAGGTTATGTGTGTAAATAAATTATGTAGATGCAGACCGAATGTAACAATCCCAGTACATTCTTAAATCAATATGAGCATTTGAATATTACGCAGAATGCTATTTTGTGCCTAGAATAAGTACCCTGCTTATTGTATACAGTACGTACTCAACATCCATATCATTTATCTTTGCAAACCTCAACCAAAGGTACGCCCAAACATTGCTAAAAGAAAAGGTTATAAGCAGCCACCTTTAAACACAAACCTAAATATCAATTACTAAATTTGCATTTTCAAAACCTCACCACTCTTTTTTAATTCACAGAATTAATTGGGAAACTATTCAACATGCAATGAAACCAGACCCTACATCTACAGTAGCAGCATCTTCAATAAAACTTAAATGTTAACACTTAAATATTTCAGTAAAAAAAAACTAACATAAAATCTTTGCTATGGTTGATTGCAATATTTTACTAAATATGCATATCTAGCCTTCCCTTAAATGCATTGATACTATTTGCTTCAACCACTCCCTGTGGTAGTAACTTCCACATTCTCACCACTCTCTGGATAAAGACATTTCTTCTGAATTCCCTATTCGATTTTTTGGTGACTGTTTTATATTAATGGCCTCTAGTTTTGCTCTTCCCCACAATTGGAAACAGTCTCACTTGTATCCACTCTATCAAAACCTTTCATAATTTTGAAGACCTCTATTAGGTCACCCCTCAGCTTTCCTGTTTCAAGAGACAAGAGACCTAGCCTGTTCATCCTATCCTGATATGCATACCCTCGCATTTCTGGTATCATCCTTATAAATCTTTTTGCACACCCTCCAGTGTCTCTATATCCATTTTATAATATGGCAATCAGAATTGTACACAGTACTCTAAGTGTTGTCTAACCAAGGTTCAATACAAATTTAGCATAAACTCCCTACTTTACAATTCTATCCCTCTAGAAATAAACCCTAATAGACACTTTAAAGGCTATTTTTAAAATATATAGTACAGGTATAGTAAAATCCTTTAATATTAAAATCTTGTTTGTTAGAACTTCATTAAATAGAGCTGGAGGGTTAAATAGATAGACTATCTTGCTCGCCATTTGATAAACTAGATAAAGCAAAAATGGCAGGTACAGCAATAATCATGGGTGATTTTAATCTTAATATTGATTGGACAAATCAAATTGGCCAAGGTTGCATTGAGGAAGAGCTCATAGACTATATCCGGGATGGTTTCTTGAACAGTACATTGTGGAACCAACCAGGCAGCAGGCTATCTTAGATCTGGTACTGTGTAATGAGACAGGATTAATTAATGATCTCATAGTAAAGGATCCTCTAGGAAAGAGTGATCATAGCATGGTTGAATTTCAAATTCAGTTGGAGGGTGAGAAAGCTGGGTCTCAAACCAGTGTCCTGATCTTAAATAAAGGTGATTACAAAGGTATGAAGGCAGAGTTGGCTAAAGTGGACTGCTAAAATAGATCAAAGTGTAAGATGGTTGATGAGCAGTGGCAGACGTTTAAGGAGATATTTCATAACTCTCAACAAAAATATATTCCAGTGAGAAGGAAAGACTTTAAGAGAATGGAGAACCATCTGTGGCTAACTAAGGAAATATGGGATGGTATCAAATTGAAAACAATGACATATAATGTTGACAAGATTGGGACATTTTTAAAAACCAGCAAAGAACTAAAAAAATAATAAAGAGAGAGAAGATGGATTATGAGAGTAAACTAGCAAAAAATATAAAAACAGATAGTAAGAGTTTTTACAGGTATATAAAAAGGAAGTAGTAGCTAAAGTAAACATTGGTCCCTTAGAGGATGAGATTGGGGAATTAATAATGGGGAACAGGGAAATGGCAGAGGCTTTGAACAAATATTTTGCATTAGTCTTCATGGTAGAAAACACTAAAAACATTCAATCCTATAATACATAATCAAGGGAGGGGGGAACTTAAAACAATCACTATGACTAAAGAAAAAGTACTCAGCAAAGTAATGGAACTAAAGGTGGACAAGTTCCGTGGGCCAGATGGCTTGCATCCTAGGGTCTTAAAAGAAGTGGCTGCAGAGATAGTGCTTCGGTTGCAATCTACCAAAATTCCCTGGAGTCTGGAGAGGTCCCAGCGGATTGGAAAACTGCAAATGTAGCGCCCCTATTTAAAAAAAGGAGGGAAGCAGAAAGCAGGAAAGGATAGACCAGTTAGCCTAATATCTGTCATTGGGAAAATCACAATCCAGTCAAGCAGAGTCAGCATGGTTTTATGAAAGGGAAATCATGTTTGAAAAATTTGCTGGAGTTCTTTGAAGAGGTAATGAGCAGTGTGGATAAGGGGGAACCAGTGGATGTGGTGTATTTGAATTTCCAGAAGGCATTCGGTAAGGTGCCACATAAAAGGTTACTGCACAAGATAAGAGCTCATGGGGTTGGGGGTAACCTATTAGCATGGATAGAGGATTGGCTAACTAATAGAAAACAGAGACTCGGGATCAATGGGTCATTTTCCGGTTGGCAAATGGTAACTAGTAGGGTGCCACAGGGATCGGTGCTGGGGCCTCAACTATTTGCAATTTATACGAATGACTTGGATGAAGGGACCGAATGTAATGTAGCCAAGTTTGCTGATGATACAAAGATGGGTGGGAAAGCAAGTTGTGAGGAGGACACAAAGAATCTGCAAAGGGATATAGACAGGCTAAGTGAGTGGACAAACATTTGGCAAATGGAGTATAATATGTGAAAGTTGAGGTTATCCATTTTGGCAGGAAGAATAAAAAAGCAAATTATTATTTAAATGGAGAGAGATTACAAACTGCTGCAGTACAGAGGGACCTGGGGGTCCTTGTGCATGAAAGACAAAAGTTAGTATGCAGGTACAGCAAGTAATCAGAAAGGCAAATAGAACGTTGGCCTTTATTGCAAAGGGGATGGAGTATAAAAGCAGGGAAGTCTTGGTTCAACTGTACAGGGTATTGGTGAGACCAGACCTAGAGTACTGCATACAGTTTGGTCTCCTTATTTACGGAGGGATATACTTGCATTGGAGGCAGTTCAGAGAAGGTTCACGACGTTGATGCCTGAGATGAAGGAGCTAACTTATGAAGAAAAGTTAAGTAGGTTGTGCCTATACTCATTGGAATTTAGAAGAATGAGAGGTGATCTTATTGAAACATATAAGATACTGAGGTGGCTCAAAAAGGTAGCTGCAGAGAGGATGTTTCCATTCATAGAAACATAGAAAATAGGTGCAGGAGTAGGCCATTCGGCCCATCGAGCCTGCACCACCATTCAATAAGATCATGGCTGATCATTCTCTCAGTACGCCTTTTCTGCTTTCCCTCCATACCCCTTGATCCCCTTAACCGTAAGGGCCATATCTAACTCCCTCTTGAATATATCCAATGAACTGGCATCAACAACTCTCTGCGGCAGGGAATTCCACAGGTTAACAACTCTCTGAGTGAAGAAGTTTCTCCTCATCTCAGTCCTAAATGGCCTACCCCTTATCCGAAGACTGTGCCCCCTGGTTCTGGACTTCCCCAACATCGGGAACATTCTACCCGCATCTAACCTGTCCCGTCCCATCAGAATCTTATATGTTTCTATGAGACCCCCCTCTCATCCTTCTAAACTCCAATGTATAAAGGCCCAGTTGATCCAGTCTCTCCTCATATGTTAGTCCAGCCATCCCGGGAATCAGTCTGGTGGACTTTCGCTGCAGTCCCTCAATAGCAAGAATGTCCTTCCTCAGATTAGGAGACCAAAACTGAACACAATATTCCAGATGAGGCCTCACCAAGGCCCTGTATAACTGCAGTAAGACCTCCCTGCTCCTATACTCAAATCCCCTAGATATGAAGGCCAACATACCATTTGCCTTCTTCACCGCCTGCTGTACCTGTATGCCAACTTTCAATGACTGATGAATACCATGACACCCAGTTCTTGTTGCACCTCCCCTTTTCCTAATCTGCCGCCATTCAGATAATATTCTGTCTTCGCGTTTTTGCCCGCAAAGTGGATAACCTCACATTTATCCACATTATACTGCATCTGCCATGCATTTGCCCACTCACCTAACCTGTCCAAGTCACCCTGCAGCCTCTTAGCGTCCCCCTCACAGCTCACACCGCCACCCAGTTTAGTGTCATCTGCAAACTTGGAGATATTACACTCAATTCCTTCATCTAAATCATTGATGTATATTGTAAAGAGCTGGGGTCCCAGCACGGAGCCCTGCGGCACTCCACAAGTCACTGCCTGCCATTCTGAAAAGGACCCTTTTATCCCGACTCTCTGCTTCCTGTCTGCCAACCAGTTCTCTATCCATGTCAGTATATTACCCCCAATACCATGTGCTTTGATTTTGCACACCAATCTCTTGTGTGGGACCTTATCAAAAGCCTTTTGAAAGTCCAAATACACCACATCCACTGGTTCTCCCTTGTCCACTCTACTAGTTACATCCTCAACAAAATTCCTGAAGATTTGTCAAGCATGATTTCCCCTTCATAAATCCATGCTGACTTGGACTGATCCTGTCACTACTTTCCAAATGCGCTGCTATTTCATCATTAATAATTGATTCCAACATTTTCCCCACTACTGATGTCAGGCTAACCAGTCTATAATTACCCTCTTTCTCTCTCCTTCCCTTTTTAAAAAGTGGTGTTACATTAGCTACCCTCCATAGGAACTGATCCAGAGTCGATAGACTGTTGGAAAATGATCACCAATGCATCCACTATTTCTAGAGCCATTTCCTTAAGTACTCTGGGATGCAGACTATCAGGCCCCAGGGATTTATCGGCCTTCAATCCCATCAATTTCCCTAACACAATTTCCTGCCTAATAAGGATATCCTTCAGTTCCTCTTTCTCACTAGACCCTCGATCCCCTAGTACTTCCGGAAGGTTATTTGTGTCTTCCTTCGTGAAGACAGAACCAAAATATTTGTTCAATTGGTCTGCCATTTCTTTGTTCCCCATTATAAATTCACCTGAATCCGACTGCAAGGGACCTACGTTTGTCTTCACTAATCTTTTTCTCTTCACATATCTATAGAAGCTTTTGCAGTCAGTTTTTATGTTCCCGGCAATCTTCTTCTCGTATTCTATTTTCCCCCTGTTAATTAAACCCTTTGTCCTCCTCTACTGAATTCGAAATTTCTCCCAGTCCTCAGGTTTGCTGCTTTTTCTGGGCAATTTGTTTGCCTTGTCCTTGGATTTAACACTATCCTTAATTTCCCTTGTTAGCCACGGTTGAGCCACCTTCCCCGTTTTATTTTTACTCCAGACAGGGATATACAATTGCTGAAGTTCATCCATGTAATCTTTAAATGTTTTCCATTGCCTATCCACCGTCAACCCTTTAAGTATCATTTACCAGTCTATTCTAGCCAATTCATGCCTGAAACCATTAAAGTTACCTTTCCTTAAGTTCAGGACCCTAGTTTCTGAATTAACTGTGTCACTCTCCATCTTAATAAAGAATTCTACCATGTTATGTTCACTCTTCCCCAAGGGGCCTCGCACAACAAGATTGCTAATTAGTCCTTTCTCATTACACATCGCCCAGTCTAGGATGGCCAGCTCCCTAGTTGGTTCCTCGACATATTGGTTTTGAAAACCATCCCTAATACATTCCAGGAAATCCTCCTCCACCGCATTGCTACCAGTTTGGTTAGCCCAATCAATATATAGATTAAAGTCACCCATGATAACTGCTGTACCTTTATTGCATGCATCCCTAATTTCTTGTTTGATGCTGTCTCCAACCTACTACTGTTTGGTGGTCTGTACACAACTCCCACTAGTGTTTTCTGCCCCTTGGTATTCCGTAGCTCCACCCATACTGATTCCACATCATCCAAGCTAATGTCCTTTCTTACTATTGCATTCATTTCCTTTTTAACCAGCAATGCCACCCCGCCTCCTTTTACTTTCTGTCTATCCTTCCTAAATGTTGAATACCCCTGGATGTTGAGTTCCCAGCCTTGGTCACCCTGGAGCCATGTCTCCATGATGCCAATTACATCATAACCATTAACTGCTATCTATGCAGTTAATTCGTCCACCTTATTCCGAATACTTTTCGCATTGAGGCACAGAGCCTTCAGGCTTGTCTTTCTAGCACACTTTGCCCTTTTAGAATGTTGTTGTAATGTGGCCCTTTTTGCTTTTTGCCATAGGTTTCTCTGCCCTCCACTTTTACTTTTCTTCTTTTTTCCATCTTTTGCTTCTGCTCCCATTCTACTTCCCTCTGTCTCCCTGCATAGGTTCCCATCCCCCTGCCATATTAGTTTACCTCCTCCACAATTCGTGGGGGAAACTAGAATTAGGGGGCATAGTTTAAGAATAATGGATCGCCCATTTAGAACTGAGATGAGGAGAAATTTCTTCTCTCAGAGTGTCATAAATCTGTAGAATTCTCTGCCCCAAAGAGCTGTGGAGGCTGTGTCACTGAATATATTTAAGGTGGAGATAAGCAGATTTTTGAGCGAGAAGGGAGTGAAGGGTTATAGGGAGCGGGCAGGGAAGTGGACCCGATCCCAGCATCAGATCAGCCATGATCTTATTAAATGGCGGAGCAGGCTTGAGGGGCCAATGGCCTATTCCTGCTCCTATTTCTTATGCTCTTAGGTCAATCAAAGGTCAAACTTAGTTAAATTAAGGAATCGCTTTATCTTAAAATCACTGCCTTTAGCAATGATCCCTCTTAACATTGATCCAGAGGCTCTCTAATTCAAAGCATTTGCTACATTTTTCCATTTCTTCAGAATGAGAAGCTGACTTGACACTGACAGCATCTTTGCAAAAAAAAATCTTGATCTTCTCCTGTTACTGTTTCCTGTAGCTAAACTGAAAGTAACACTGTTTTAAGTTGGAATCAGTTATTCCTGCCCAGATTGATCTTTTAAGACACTGAAGCTCCAATTACCTGTGTGACACAATAAGGTGCTCCCTAAACACAAGTTAGGAGGGGTGGTCTAAGATGGGTTTACAGTGTATGTATGTGAACACACGAAGCGTAGTAAACAAGGTTGGTGAGCTGCAGGCACAAATAGCCACATGGGAATATGATGTTGTGGCAATAACTGAGACCTGGCTCAAAAAGATAAGGTTTGGTATTGAATATTCCTGGTTATAAGGTATTCAGGAAAGAAAGGGAAGGAAATATAGGAGGTGGTTTGGCAGTATTGATTAAGGAGATTGTTACAGTGCTGAAGAGGGAGGATGTCCTGGAGGGGTCAAGGACCGAATCTATATGGCTAGAGTTAAGAAATAATAGAGGTGCCATTACATTACTAGATGTATAGACGACCAAATAATGGTAACGATAAGGAGGAGCAAATTTGCAGAGAAATTACAGAGAGTTGCTATAGAGTGGTAATAATGGGGGACTTCAACTATCTTAATATAGACTGGGATTGTAATAGTGTTAGGGGTAGAAAAGGGGATGCATTTCTGGTATGCTCAGGAGAACTTTCTTGAGCAGTATGTTTCCAGCCCAACGAGGAAGAAGGCATTGCTGGATCTGGTTCTGGGGAATGAGGTGGGTCAAGTGGAGCAAGTGTCAGTAGGGGAACGTTTAGGGAACAGTGGTCATAGTTTCATAAGGTTTAGGTTAGCTGTGGAAAAGGCCAGTGAGCAAACTAGAATAAAAATGTTTAACTGGGGGAAGGCTAATTTCAGTGGGATGAGAACGGATCTGGCCCAGGTAAACTGGAATCAAAGATTGGCAGGCAAAACTGTAGTGGAACAATGGGCTGCCTTTAAAGAGAAAATAGTTTGGGTACAGTCGAGGTACATCCTGCTAGGGGGAAAGTCAGGACTCCCTGAATGATGAAACAGATGGAGAACATGATGAAGCAGAAAAAGAGTGCATATGAGTGCACTAGGGGGGTAGTGCTGGACAGGCTAATGGGGCTCAAGGTAGACAAGTCCCCTGGTCCTGATGAAATGCATCCCAGGGTATTAAAAGAGATGGCGGAAGTTATAGCAGATGCATTCGTTATAATCTACCAAAATTCTCTGGACTCTGAGGAGGTACCAGCGGATTGGAGAGCAGCTAATGTAACGCCTCTGTTTAAAAAAGGGGGCAGACAAAAGGCAGGTAACTATAGGCTGGTTAGTTTAACATCTGTAGTGGGGAAAATGCTTGAAGCTATCATTAAGGAAGAAATAGCAGGACATCTAGATAGGAATAGTGCAATCAAGCAGACGCAGCATGGATTCATGAAGGGGAAATCATGTTTAACTAATTTACTGGAATTCTTTGAGGATATAACGAGCATGGTGGATAGAGGTGTACCAATGGATGTGGTGTATTTGGATTTCCAAAAGGCATTCGAGAAGGTGTCACACAAAAGGTTACTGCAGAAGATAAAGGTAAGCGGAGTCAGAGGAAATGTATTAGCATGGATAGAGAATTGGCTGGCGAACAGAAAGCAGAGAGTCGGGATAAATGGGTCCTTTTCGGGTTGGAAGTCGGTGGTTAGTGGTGTACCATAGGGATCGGTGCTGGGACCACAACTGTTTACAGTATACATAGATGACCTGGAAGAGGGGACAGAGTGTAGTATAACAAAATTTGCAGATGACACAAAGATCAGTGGGAAAGCGGGTTGTGTAGAGGACACAGAGAGGCTGCAAAGAAATTTAGATAGGTTAAGCGAATGGGCTAAGGTTTGGCAGATGGAATACAATGTCTGAAAGTGTGAGGTCATCCACCTTGGAAAAAAAAAACAGTAAAAGGGAATATTATTTGAATGGGGAGAAATTACAACATGCTGCAGTGCAGAGGGACCTGGGGGTCCTTGTGCATGAATCCCAAAAAGTTAGTTTGCAGGTGCAGCAGGTAATCAGGAAGGCGAATGGAATGTTGGCCTTCATTGCGCGAGGGATGGAGTACAAAAGCAGGGAGGTCCTGCTGCAACTGTATACGGTATTGGTGAGGCCGCACCTGGAGTACTGCGTGCAGTTTTGGTCACCTTTCTTAAGGAAGGATATACTAGCTAGATTCACGAGGCTGATTCCGGAGATGAGGGGGTTACCTTATAATGATAGATTGAGTAGACTGGGTCTTTACTCGTTGGAGTACAGAAGGATGAGGGGTGATCTTATAGAAACATTTAAAATAATGAAAGGGATAGACAAGATAGAGGCAGAGAGGTTGTTTCGGGGAGACTAGAACTAGGGAGCACAGCCTCAAAACACGGGGGAGCCAATTTAAAACCGAGTTGAGAAGGAATTTCTTCTCCCAGAGGGTTGTGAATCTGTGGAATTCTCTGCCCAAGGAAGCAGTTGAGGCTAGCTCATTGAATGTATTCAAATCACAGATAGATAGATTTTTAACCAATAAGGGAATTAAGGATTACGGGGAGCGGGCGGGTAAGAGAAGCTGAATCCACGGCCAGATCAGCCATGATCTTGTTGAATGGCGGAGCAGGCTTGAGGGGCTAGATGGCCTACTCCTGTTCCTAATTCTTATGTTCTTATGACATGTCAGGTTGCAAATACATCTGCGAATAAGGCTATAGATAGAAAGGTCAGAGAAAAAGTGAAAAGTAAAATAAAAGGGGCAAAGAGAAGGTATGAGAATAGAATGGCATCCAACATAAAAGGTAATCCAAAAGTCTTCGATAAGCATCTAAATAGTAAAAGGGTAGTAAATGGAAGGGTGGAGCCCAATAGAAGCCAAAAAGGAGAGTTATGCATGGAGGTGGAGGGTATGGCTGAAGTACTAAATGAGTACTTTGCATCTGTCTTCACCAAGGAAGAGGACACTCCCAAACACATAGTGAAGGAGGAGTAGTGGTGACAGTTGAGAGGATAAAAATTGATAAAGAAGATATATTAGAAAGGCAGGCTGGCTATACTTAAGGTAGATGAATTACCAGGAGCGGATGGGATGGATCCTAGATGCTGAGGAAATTAAGGTCGGAAATTGGGGAGGTACTGGCCATAATATTCCAATCCTCCTTGGATACGGGGGTGGTGCCAGAGTACTGGAGAATTGCAAATATTACACCATTGTTGAAAGAAGGATGTAAAGATAAACCCAGCAACTACAGGCCAGTCATTTTAATCCCGGTAGTGGGGAAGCTTTTAGAAACAGTAATCAGGGACAAAATTAACAGTCACTTGGATAGGGGTGGATTAGTTAAGAAAAGCCAGCATGGATTTTTAAAAGCAAATTGTGTTTAACCAACTTGATCAAGTTTTTTGATGAGGTAACAGAGAGGATTGATGAGGGTAATGTGGTTGACGTCGTGTACATGGATTTCCAAAAGGACTTCGACATAGTGCCACATAATAGGCTTGGCAGCAAAGTTGAAGCCCCTGGAATAAAAGGGACAGTGGTAGCATTGATATGAAATTGGCTAAGTGACAGGAAACAGAGAGCAGTGGTGAACGGTTGTTTTTCGGACAGGAGGAAGGTCTACAGTGATGTTCCCCAGGGGTTGGTACTAGGACCACTGCTTTTCTTGATATATATTAATGCCTTGGACATGGATGTACAGGGCACAATTTCAAAATTTGCAGATGATACAAAACTTGGAAGTATAGTGAACAGTGAGGAGGATAGTGATAGACTTCAGGAAGACATAGACAGGCTGGTGAAATGGGCAGACACGTGGCAGCTGAAATTTAATGCAAAAAAGTGATACATTTTGGTCGAAAGAATGAGGAGAGGACTTATAAACTAAAATGGTATAATCCTAAAGGGGGTGCATGGCAGAGAGACCTGGGGGTATGTGTGCATAAATCATTGAAGAAGGCAGGGTAGGTTGAGAAAGCAGTGAAAAAGGCTTACGGGATCCTGGGCTTCATAAATAGAGGTATAGAGGCCGAAATTGCCCCTTTATTAAAGGCCCATTAAGAGGCAGTAATGGGTCGGTGAGACTTTTCCGCCCGGGGGCAGGTGGTGCGTCCGACCTGTCCACAATTACCCCTGAGCCAGGGGCAGCGGATACGGGTTTCCCACCCCGCCCGGCGCACTGACCTCTTACCGACAGACGCCGAACCCTTTTGTGCCCCGCAAGGGGAATTGCCCAGAGGGAGCGCGGTCGGTGTCAGGCTTCGTGGGGTGCTGCTGGTGGCTAGGCACTGCGGCCACCATTAAAAAGGAGGGCATACGGACGCGGCCACCAGCTTGTTTTAATTGTCCAACTCCTGAGTTGGCCCGACAATGGTGGTCGCTGGTTCGGCCGGGTCACCAACCGGCAACCCCCTCTTGGGTGCCAGGCCGCTGTCCCGGCCGAACCTCTCCCTGGTGGCTCAGTGGGGGCCACGGAGATCTCACTCTTGCAGCATCCCTCTCCGTTAAGTGAAGGGGAGGGACATCGCGCTGATGGACACCACCCCGCTCCCATCTCGATCCCGCCCCGCTACCACCTCCAACAGTGCTCGAAAGCGCTGAGAGAGGCATTTTTGATTTAAAGAGCCCAATTTCCCAACTCTTCTCGTCCCCTCCCCCTGCCTCCCGCCTAGCAGTAATGATTCAAATAATTCAAATTATCGGCCCAAAACAGGTCGGAGGGCAATTTACCTTCATCGAGTACAAAAGAGTGGAAATTATGATGAACCTGTATAAAACACTGGTTCGTCCCTAACTGGAGTATTGTGTCCAATTCTGGGCACCATACTTTAGGAAGGTCTTAGAGAAGGTGCAGAAAAGTTTTCCAAAATAATTCCAGGAATGAGGACCTTCAGTTATGTTGATAGACTGGAGAAGCTGGGTTGTTCTCCTTAGACCAAGGAAGTTTGAGAGGAGATTTGATAGAGGTGTTCAAAATCATGAGGGGTCTGGACAGAGTAGATAGAGAGAAACTGTTCCCATTGGCAGAAGGGTTGAAAACCAGAGGATACAGATGTAAGGCGATTGGCAAAAGTACCAAAGGCGATGTAAGAAAAAACTTTTTTACGTAGTGAGTGGTTGTGTTCTGGACTGTACTGCCTGAAAGGGTGGCGGAGGCAGACTCAATCTTATCTTTCAAAGGGGAGTTGGATAAGTATCTGAAGGAAAAAAAATTGCAGGGCTATGGGGATTAGCTGGGAGTCGGCACGGGCTCGATGGGCCGAATGGCTTTCTGCCTTGCTGTAACCATCCCATGATTCTCAGTATTCAGATCTTTACTGTAATTGCACAATAGGTCTACTAGAGGGTTGAAGTGGGAATTCACCTTTTCACAATAGCCAATGTTTACCATATCCAAGTTCACTCTGCGTCTTAGTCATCAGAATACACTTCATTGGTATTTTGTTTCCTTTTTGATTAAAGGAGGATGAAAGTCTAAGGAGCATATCTGTACCATAAATCGCTCCCCATTCAGTTCTGTTTAATGAATATAGTTACAGCAATATCTGTTATTATAGCAATATGTGGTATCTCATACAAATGTGTTGTGTAACAGAGCACTGCCATTAGGCATCCCCTTTCCTTTTCAGGCACACTGTGACATAAAAGCAAAATACTGCGGATGCTGGAAATCTGAAATTAAAACAGAAAATACTGGAAATTCTCAGCAGGTCAGGCAGCATCTGATGTTAGGTCATCGGCCTGAAACATTAACTCTGTTTCTCTCGCCACAGATGCTGCCTGACCTGCTGAGCATTTTCAGCATTTTCTGTTTATTACAACAACAACAACTTTTATTTGTATAGCACCTTTAATGTAGTAAAACTTCCCAAGATGCTTTGCAGCAGTGTTACAGGACAAATCAGATAAATTTGACACCGAGCCACAGAAGAAATTAAGGCAGATGACCAAAAGCTTGGTTAAAGAGGTAGGTTTTAAGGAGCATCAGTTTTAAGGAGCGTCTTAAAAGAGGAAAGAGAGGTAGAGAGGCGGAGAGATTTAGGGAGGGAGTTCCAAACCTTAGGGCCCAAATAGCTGAAGTCATGGCCACCGATAGTTGAGCAGTTATAATGAGGGATGTTCAAGAGGGCAGAATTTGAGGAGCGCAGACATCTTGTGGGGTTGTGAGGCTGAAAAAGATTAGAGATAGGGAGAGGCAAGGCCATGGAGTGATTTGTATACAAGGATGAGAATTTTGAAATCGAGGATTGTAACTTATTACACCGTAACATAAGTTGTGAGGAAAGACTGTATATGCTCCTGAATGGCTTCAGTCACTTTTATTTACTTATAAGTTTCATTTAAACAGCATTGAATATACTTAGAACTTAATTGTGCCAATAATTATTCTATTTTTTTCAACTTTAACTCTTTCAATCCAACATGGGACTCCTAGGTTCTAACTCCTAGATCTAACTCTATGAGTCTTTCAATAAAATAAGAACTGCCA
Source organism: Pristiophorus japonicus (assembly GCF_044704955.1). Lineage (NCBI taxonomy): Eukaryota > Metazoa > Chordata > Chondrichthyes > Pristiophoridae > Pristiophorus > Pristiophorus japonicus. The sequence goes on along the minus strand of NC_091985.1, from coordinate 105,007,076 downwards.
TTGTAACATCTAATAAATTAACAAGTAAATGAAATGCCCATGTCCTGTGTCAGGTGGTTCTCTTTTCAGTCTTGTCCCTCTCTTGGGGTGAAAATGCCTGGGGTCACAGTTTCAGAGTAAAAAGCACATTTTGGCCTGATATCAGTATGTTCTTCTCAATAATGTAATCAATACATGGAATGGACTTCCAGATAGATACTGGATGTGAAAACTAGGGTCATTTAACAATTGGACGTTACATTATAGGGATTTTAGGGTCTTTCTGGATGGATAATTTAAGATAGGCTAAATGATCTTGTGATCTTGTGACTCTCCCTAGTATTTCTCCCTGAAGACCTTTAAAAAATTCACTCTTTGGGAAGTTACAGATGTGTGCCTGTAACCTAGGTCCTGATATTCATTAGGATTCTCGCAACCCTGCTCTATTACTTTGGTGGGAGATAAGCAGAACCTGCAGAGAAACAGCATCGAGGGCCACCTTCAGCCTTTGTTTTAATGGCCTATTGGAGCTCTGGAGCTGCAGTCATCAGCAGGTTTTAAAGGACAGTTTCACCATACAACATAAGAACATAAGAAATAGGAGCAGGAGTAGACCATATGGCCCCTTGAGCCTGCTCCGCCATTTAATACGATCGTGGCTGATCCGATCATGGACTCAGGTCCATTTCCCTGCCTGCTCTCCATAACCCCTTATCCCCTTATCGGTTAAGAAACTGTCTATTTCTGTCTTAAATTTATTCAATGCCCCAGCTTCCACAGATCCACAACCCTCTGAGAGAAGAAATTTCTCCTCATCTCAGTTTTAAACGGGCGAGAAGGAAACCCCAAAGTAAATGTTAACTTTCAGAAAAAGAAACAACCTTATTGCGATTGTCCTTTACTGCTTTACTTTTTTTAAATTAAAGTGCGATTCCTTAGAATGAAGTTGTTCTGAATATTGGCCCCTTACTCTAAGATCATGCCCTCTAGTTCTAGTCTCCTCTATCAGTGGAAACATCCTCTCTGCATCCACCTTGTCAAGCTCCCTCATAATCTTACACGTTTCGATAAGATCACCTCACATTCTTCTGAATTCCAGTGAGTAGAGGCCCAACCTACTCAACCTTTCCTCATAAGTCAACCCCCTCATCCCCGGAATTAACCTAGTGAACATTCTCTGAACTGCCTCCAAAGCAAATATATCCTTACCACATTTGTACAAGGATAAGGACACAATGGCAAGTCACTGTGGGGATAATAATATTGTATCTGCTACTACAGATGTATTAATTTAAATTTTAAACTAAAATAAAATATAATTTTTTTCTTACATACCATTCTGGTTACTGTCAATCCTCTGATTATTTTCCTCTTTTCACTCACAATTCTGTTCCAGCAGTTACACGGAAACAGTATTCATTTCACAGACGGCTATGAGTTGAAAGAGGACGTTGGTGTTGGGTCGTACTCAGTATGCAAGCGATGTGTTCACAAAGCCACGTCCGTGGAGTATGCTGTAAAGGTAAGCATTCACCTGTTGGTGCAGGAATGTATTCATTCAAAGCACCCTGGAAGGGTCCACGCACCAGGTTCTCTATCACAGTAACAGGTGTTTTCCACATAATAACAGGTTGCTATTGAAGGATACACTTCATTCTAAGTCCCCATCTCTCCACCACTCCACTTCCCCCCCATCTCCCCAGTTTTTCCCCCATCTCTCCTGAAGATGCTGACATTTACTCGGATATGGTTGCGTGGCACTAGCTGCTCATAGATACCATGCAAAGCTCCCATTTGTGTATAAGCCTAGACAGTGAATGTTGCCTGACGATTTCAGCACTCAGTCTGATCCTGTCTTTACCCAAGGACATCTCCCAACATTCGCACAGACGTATTTTTCAACAGGAGTCACTGAAAAGCAGTCAGGAGTGGACACCTTGGCTGATCTTTTCCTTACCTAATCTAGGGATGTAATTGTAGCTCCTGACACTACCCTGGCTGAGATCAACTAATGCAGCACAGGCCACTCATCAAACCTGTGATTTTGCTGGGTTGTACGGTGCAGTTCCACACAGTTTTAGTTATTTCGAATGAGTATAATATGCCCACATCACACTTAAGGGCGATTTTAAGGAGTTGGCATGCTGGTCATTTGTGGAGTATCAGACACAGTATCTGGTGCAGCATGTTTGAGATGTGCCTTTCACAGGGCCATGCTCATTTTTGGACACATTTTAGGAAATCTACTCATTGACAAGAACATCATCATCTTGGTGCAGATGGTGCTATTTGTAGCTAGTTAATGCAAATGCATTGGAAGAAGAAAATGGTTTGGATATAATTACAGCCAAACCTCTTGTAGTGGGCACGTTTGTGCGAATGCAATTTGCCTGCTATATGCAATGGGCGATATAATGTGGTACAGTATGAGATTAGAAGAGCAGGACCGTCATTGTAAGGATTCTCTAAAGCTGGATCCTCCCAAAGAAATTGGTGAGATATGGAGCAGAGCTGGGACACAATACCATTAATAAGGTGTGAATGGGCTTGTAATAAATACTTAGGGCTGGAAATTCGGTTGTGTAGCACCTCTGTTAGTGCCCTGGAGGGGCGGTAATGCGCCTGGAATTGTTTACCGCCCAGCCGTGCAGCTTGCAGCGCCCCGCCGGGAAATTTGGTGCTGGTTTTGTGGCGGCGCAAAACGCTACTGCCTCGCTCTGTACTTTCAGTCAGATCATGACGTGCAACGACCCGCGAGCGCCCCACTCGCAAAATTAGGTGTGGCTGCCTCATTTAGCGTCTGTCCCTAATCACGCCCGAGAAACCAGGCAGTCCCACCTTCTGTTAGCACTATCTGCAGCCCTATTTAAAGGGAGGGAGGAGGAGCATAAATCGAAGGTCACATTGAGCGCAACGTTTGCGCACAGCACGCTGCGTTAACCTCTGACTTTAAATCGGAAGATTGATCTGTCATTACAGAGCCCTTACAACTTGAGTGAAATAGTTTAATGGGCGCATTACTAGTTTGCCAGCGTCGCCTACTCTATGCTCTGATTAGGCGACATGAAGATAGAAGGGTGTTTGCCATGTAGGGCATTGAATAAGGAGAGACCGCAGACACCTGGACAAGAGGCCTTACCTCCCATGAGTTTACAGGCAGCAACACTCATACCTCCACCTCTCTGAGGAGCAGTGTGTGAGAAGGCTGCGCTTCCGAAAGGAAGTGCTGAGAGAGATATGCCATCTCCTACAGGCAGACCTGTAGCCTCACACCAGCACTAGGACTGCGCTGCCCGTCGCAGTGAAGGTCACTGAGGCACTCACCTTCTATGCTTCCAGCTCCTTATAATCTGCATCAGGAGATATATGCAGGGTCTCGCAATACGCTGCACATTGCTGCATTCGCCATGTCACAAAAGTACTCTACGCCCACAGAATGAACCTCATAACGTTCCCAATGAGCAGGGAGAGCCAGAATGAGCAAGCGTGTGGGCTTGGCAGGATTGCGGGCTTCCCGAGGGTTCAAGGAGCCATTGAATGCACACACATTCGACAATGCAGAGGTATTCATTAACCTAAAGGGATACCATTCCCTAAACGTGTAGCTGATGTGCGACCACACGCAGTGTATCTTCGCAGTGAATGCCCGCTATCCAGGGAGCGCACATGATGCTTTCATCCTGCGTGAGAGCACTGTGTCACAATTGTTTTGGCCACCACGGGAAGGGCAGAGCTGGCTGCTCAGGGACAAAGCATATGACCTAGCCATCTCACTAATGAACCCACTCCGCAACCCCACTACACAAGCAGAACATCGCTACAATGACAGCCATGCAGCCATCCGCTACATCATTGAGCAGACAATAGGGGTGTTCAAGCAGCATTTCCGATGCCTGGACCACTCTGGAGGCAACCTTCAATACTCCCCTCAACAGGTGTCACTATTCATTGTGGTGTGCTTATTGCTACGCAACTTGGCCATCATGAGGGGCCGGGGATCGCAGTCCCACCTCAGGATGAGGAGGACGAGCCTGGCCAGGCTCCGAATGGTCAGCCACACCAGGAGGAGCACCATCCACGGTGCACGCAGCATGGCAATGCTGCAGGTGCAAGAGCCACATATCAGCAGCTTATAATGCATCGATTCTCTTGAATGGAGGAAGTTGAGAGATGTAGCAAATACTGACCGCGCTATGTGCCATGATAACGGCCCATCTCTGTTAAAGTCCACAATCATACACAAGACACCAATGCAAAACAGTCAAAGTAAAATGTTATTGATGCCACCAACGTAGTCGCCTCAAACTCCACAACCAAACCCCCCCTCCCCAGCAAGTAACAAAACAAAACACAATGTCCCATTGAAAGACCATCAAACACAATGAACTTAAACAATGTATGGACAAAGGCCTCTTCCTTCGTCATCCCACAGCAGCATCCATGTGGCATATCAGGCACACACACTCACAATAGGTTGCGTCAAACAATATAATGACATATTGAGAGCCATTATTTACACGATGATGACATCTGTCCATGGTGGGCAAAGACTTCACTCAGACTTCCTCTGACATTTACCACCCCTTACCTTTACCCCCCTCCCACACCTAGTGCTCCTCAATGTGGCCTCAGTGCCTACAGCAAAGCTGCTTGAGGGCTGCTGTGTGTGTGGGGCATACAGTGCAGAAAACATAGCAGGATGCTGTGGACCAGCTCTGGGCCTGGAAGGCCCGTCTGCAGCCTCAGCATCGGCGGCAGCGGTCTCGGATAGCTCGAGTGTAGATGCGAGGGCGCAATGGCAGCGGTGGGAGCCGGAATGCTGTCATCTTGAGGAAGAACACCACCGCCACTCACGTGGGCCGGAGCCTCAGCATGTGGAGCACGATGTGTGAGCACACATTGCTTGCCTGCTTCGGCATCATCACTTCCCCATTAGACTGTGGGGAACACCGAGAGGATGGCAGCAGCCAGTGATTGCATGGCATAACACTGAGACTGACTCAGAGTACATTGAGCCTGAAAAGCAGCAGTCTGCGAGTTCATGCCAGCAATCACTGACAGCATCACATCACAAAGCCCTTGGGCCTGTGATGTGATTGCTGTTGCCACGTCACCACGGCACACGCCATCCCCCCTGGGACTCCACTGTGACTCATTGAGTCCATCCCCCTCTGTAAGCAGGCAAGGATGGGCTCGATGGATGCCTAAGAGGCACAGGCAATGCTTGCAGTGGCCTCCCTCAACCTCAGAGCAAGTGCATCCATGAGCTTGCGATTCATTTGCATGGACTCCCTGTACATAGCCTCCAAGTCCAGGTCCATCTCTACCTGTCTCTCAGCGGGACTCCTGGGCCGACTCAACCTCCAGGAAGCTGGCCTCTGAGCTTCCACTTGTGCTGTGCGTTGCTGTAGGCCACTGGGCCAGGAGCCTCAGACTCTTCACAGAAACATAGAAACATAGAAATTAGGTGCAGGAGCAGGCCATTCGACCCTTCGAGCCTGCACCACCATTTAATAAGATCATGGCTGATCATTCAACCTCAGTATCCCTTTCCTGCTTTCTCTCCATACCCCTTGATCTCTTTGGCCGTAAGGGCCATATCGAACTCCCTTTTGAATATATCTAACGAACTGGCCTCAACAACTTTCTACGGTAGAGAATTCCACAGGTTAATCACTCTCTGAGTGAAGAAGTTTCTCCTCATCTCGGTCCTAAATGGCTGACCCCTTATTCTTCGACTGTGACCCCTAATTATGGAACTCCCCAGCAATGGGAACATTCTTCCTGCCTCTAACCTGTCCAATCCTGTCAGAATTTTATGTTTCTATGAGATCCCCTCTCATTCTTCTAAACTCCAGTGGATACAAGCCCAGTTGATCCAGTCTCTTCTCATATGTCAATCCTGCCATCCCGGGAATCAGTCTGGTGAACCTTCGATGTACTCCCTCAATAGCAAGGACGTCCTTCCTCAGATTAGGAGATCAAAACTGAACACAATATTCCAGGTGTGGCCTCAGCAAGGCCCTGTACAACTGCAGTAAGACCTCCCTGCTCCTATACTCAAATCCCCTAGCTATGAAGCCCAACATGCCATTTGCCTTCTTCACCGCCTGCTGTACTTGCATGCCAAACTTCAATGACTGATGTACCATGACACCCAGGTTTCGTTGCACCTCCCCTTTTCCTAATCTGTCACCATTGAGATAATATTCTGTCTTCCTGTTTTTGCCACCAAAGTAGATAACCTCACATTTATCCACATTATACTGCATATACCATGCACTTGCCCACTCACCTAACCTGTCCAAGTCACCCTGCAGCCTCTTAGCATCCTCCTCACAGCTCACACTGCCACCCAGCTTAGCGTCATCTGAAAACTTGGAGATATTACATTCAATTCCTTCATCTAAATCATTGATGTATATTGTAAATAGCTGGGGTCCCAGCACTGAACCCTGCGGCACCCCACTGGTCACTGCCTGCCATTCTGAAAAGGACCTGTTTATTCTGACTCTCTGCTTCCTGTCTGCCAACCAGTTCTCTATCCACGTCAATACATTACCCCCAATACCATGTGCTTTAATTTTGCACACTAATCTCTTGTGTGGGACCTTGTCAAAAGCCTTTTGAATGTCCAACTACACCACATCCACTTCACTAGTTACATCCTCAAAAAATTCTAGAAGATTTGTCAAGCATGATTTCCCCTTCATAAATCCATGCTGACTTGGACCGATCCTGTCACTGCTTTCCAAATGCGCTGCTATTTCATCTTTAATAATTGTTCCAACATTTTCCCAACTACCAATGTCAGGCTAATCGGTCTACAATTCCCTGCTTTCTCTCTCTCTCTCTTTTTAAAAAGTGGGGTTACATTAGCTACCCTCCAGTCCATAGGAACTGATCTAGAGTCAATAGAATGTTGGAAAATGATCACCAATGCATCCACTATCATAGAAACATAGAAACATAGAAAATAGGTGCAGGAGTAGGCCATTCAGCCCTTCAAGCCTGCACCACCATTCAATGAGTTCATGGCTGAACATGCAACTTCAATACCCCATTCCTGCTTTCTCGCCATACCCCTTGATCTCCCTAGTAGTAAGGACTACATCTAACTCCTTTGTGAATATATTTAGTGAATTGGCCTCAACAACTTTCTGTGGTAGAGAATTCCACAGGTTCACACTCTCTGGGTGAAGAAATTCCTCCTCATCTCGGTCCTAAATGGCTTACCCCTTATCCTTAGACTATGACCCCTGGTTCTGGACTTCCCCAACATTGGGAACATTCTTCCTGCATCTAACCTGTCTAAACCCGTCAGAATTTTAAACGTTTCTATGAGATCCCCTCTCATTCTTCTGAACTCCAGTGAATACAAGCCCAGTTGATCCAGTCTTTCTTGATAGGTCAGTCCCGCCATCCCGGGAATCAGTCTGGTGAACCTTCGCTGCACTCCCTCAATAGCAAGAATGTCCTTCCTCAGGTTAGGAGACCAAAACTGTACACAATACTCCAGGTGTGGCCTCACCAAGGCCCTGTACAATTGTAGCAACACCTCCCTGCCCCTGTACTCAAATCCCCTCGCTATGAAGGCCAACATGCCATTTGCTTTCTTAACCGCCTGCTATACCTGCATGCCAACCTTCAATGACTGATGTACCATGACACCCAGGTCTCTTTGCACCTCCCCTTTTCCTAATCTGTCACCATTCAGATAATAGTCTGTCTCTCTGCTTTTACCACCAAAGTGGATAACCTCACATTTATCCACATTATACTTCATCTGCCATGCATTTGCCCACTCACCTAACCTATCCAAGTCGCTCTGCAGCCTCATAGCATCCTCCTCGCAGCTCACACTGCCACCCAACTTAATGTCATCCGCAAATTTGGAGATACTACATTTAATCACCTCGTCTAAATCATTAATGTACAGTGTAAACAGCTGGGGACCCAGCACAGAACCTTGCGGTACCTCACTAGTCACTGCCTGCCATTCTGATAAGTACCCATTTGCTCCTACTCTTTGCTTCCTGTCTGCCAACCAGTTCTCAATCCATGTCAGCACACTACACCCAATCCCATGTGCTTTAAATTTGCACATTAATCTCTTGTGTGGGACCTTGTCGAAAGCCTTCTGAAAGTTCAAATATACCACATCAACTGGTTCTCCCCTGTCCACTCTACTGGAAACATCCTCAAAAAATTCCAGAAGATTTGTCAAGCATGATTTCCCTTTCACAAATCCATGCTGACTTGGACCTATCATGTCACCATTTTCCAAATGCACTGCTATGACATCCTTAATAATTGATTCCATCATTTTACCCACGACTGAGGTCAGGCTGACAGGTCTATAATTCCCTGTTTTCTCTCTCCCTCCTTTTTTAAAAAGTGGGGTTACATTGGCTACCCTCCACTCGATAGGAACTGATTCAGAGTCAATGGAATGTTGGAAAATGACTGTCAATGCATCCGCTATTTCCAAGGCCACCTCCTTAAGTACTCTGGGATGCAGTCCATCAGGCCCTGGGGATATATCAGCCTTCAATCCCATCAATTTCCCCCAACACAATTTCCCGACTAATAAGGATTTCCCTCAGTTCCTCCTTCACACTAGACCCTCTGACCCGTTCTATATCCGGAAGGTTGTTTGTGTCTTCCTTAGTGAATACCGAACCAAAGTACTTGTTCAATTGGTCAGCTATTTCTTTGTTCCCCGTTATGACTTCCCCTGATTCTGACTGCAGGGGACCTACGTTTGTCTTTACTAACCTTTTTTTTTTTACATATCTATAGAAACTTTTGCAATCCGTCTTAATGTTCCCTGCAAGCTTCTTCTCGTACTCCATTTTCCCTGCCCTAATCAAACCCTTTGTCTTCCTCTTCTGAGTTCTAAATTTCTCCCAGTCCCCGGGTTCGCTGCTATTTCTGGCCAATTTGTATGCCACTTCCTTGGCTTTAATACTATCCCTGATTTCCCTTGATAGCCACGGTTGAGCCACTTTCCCTTTTTTATTTTTACGCCAGACAGGAATGTACAATTGTTGTAGTTCATCCATGCGGTCTCTAAATGTCTGCCATTGCCCATCCACTGTCAACCCCTTAAGTATCATTCGCCAATCTATCCTAGCCAATTCACGCCTCATACCTTCAAAGTTACCCTTCTTTAAGTTCTGGACCATGGTCTCTGAATTGTCTGTTTCATTCTCCATCCTAATGTAGAATTCCACCATATTATGGTCACTCTTCCCCAAGGGGCCTCGCACAATGAGATTGCTAATTAATCCTCTCTCATTACACAACACCCAGTCTAAGATGGCCTCCCCCCCTAGTTGTTTCCTCGACATATTGGTCTAGAAAACCATCCCTTATGCACTCCAAGAAATCCTCCTCCACCGTATTGCTTCCAGTTTGGTTAGCCCAATCTATATGCATATTAAAGTCACCCAAGATAACTGCTGCACCTTTATTCCATGCGCCCCTAATTTCCTGTTTGATGCCCTCCCCAACATCACTACTACTATTTGGAGGTCTGTACACAACTTCCACTAATGTTTTTTGCCCTTTGCTGTTCTGCAGCTCTACCCATATAGATTCCACTTCATCCAAGCTAATGTCCTTCCTAACTATTGCATTAATCTCCTCTTTAACCAGCAATGCTACCCCACCTCCTTTTCCTTTTATTCTATCCTTCCTGAATGTTGAATACACTTGGATGTTGAAACATAGAAATATAGAAACATAGAAAATAGGTGCAGGAGTAGGCCATTCGGCCCTTCTAGCCTGCACCGCCATTCAATGAGTTCATGGCTGAACATGCAACTTCAGTACCCCATTCCTGCTTTCTCACCATACCCCTTGATTCCCCGAGTAGTAAGGACTTCATCTAACTCCTTTTTGAATATATTTAGTGAATTGGCCTCAACAACTTTCTGTGGTAGAGAATTCCACAGGTTCACCACTCTCTGGGTGAAGAAATTCCTCCTCATCTCGGTCCTAAATGGCTTTCCCCTTATCCTTAGACTGTGTCCCCTGGTTCTGGACTTCCCCAACATTGGGAACATGCTTCCTGCATCTAACCTGTCTAACCCCGTCAGAATTTTAAACGTTTCTATGAGGTCCCCTCTCATTCTTCTGAACTCCAGTGAATACAAGCCCAGTTGATCCAGTCTTTCTTGATAGGTCAGTCCCGCCATCCCGGGAATCAGTCTGGTGAACCTTCGCTGCACTCCCTCAATAGCAAGAATGTCCTTCCTCAGGTTAGGAGACCAAAACTGTACACAATACTCCAGGTGTGGCCTCACCAAGGCCCTGTACAATTGTAGCAACACCTCCCTGCCCCTGTACTCAAATCCCCTCGCTATGAAGGCCAACATGCCATTTGCTTTCTTAACCGCCTGCTATACCTGCATGCCAACCTTCAATGACTGATGTACCATGACACCCAGGTCTCTTTGCACCTCCCCTTTTCCTAATCTGTCACCATTCAGATAATAGTCTGTCTCTCTGCTTTTACCACCAAAGTGGATAACCTCACATTTATCCACATTATACTTCATCTGCCATGCATTTTCCCACTCACCTAACCTATCCAAGTCGCTCTGCAGCCTCATAGCATCCTCCTCGCAGCTCACACTGCCACCCAACTTAATGTCATCCGCAAATTTAGAGATACTACATTTAATCACCTCGTCTAAATCATTAATGTACAGTGTAAACAGCTGGGGCCCCAGCACAGAACCTTGCGGTACCCCACTAGTCACTGCCTGCCATTCTGATAAGTACCCATTTGCTCCTACTCTTTGCTTCCTGTCTGCCAACCAGTTCTCAATCCATGTCAGCACACTACACCCAATCCCATGTGCTTTAAATTTGCACATTAATCTCTTGTGTGGGACCTTGTCGAAAGCCTTCTGAAAGTTCAAATATACCACATCAACTGGTTCTCCCTTGTCCACTCGACTGGAAACATCCTCAAAAAATTCCAGAAGATTTGTCAAGCATGATTTCCCTTTCACAAATCCATGCTGACTTGGACCTATCATGTCACCATTTTCCAAATGCACTGCTATGACATCCTTAATAATTGATTCCATCATTTTACCCACGACTGAGGTCAGGCTGACAGGTCTATAATTCCCTGTTTTCTCTCTCCCTCCTTTTTTAAAAAGTAGGGTTACATTGGCTACCCTCCACTCGATAGGAACTGATTCAGAGTCAATGGAATGTTGGAAAATGACTGTCAATGCATCCGCTATTTCCAAGGCCACCTCCTTAAGTACTCTGGGATGCAGTCCATCAGGCCCTGGGGATATATCAGCCTTCAATCCCATCAATTTCCCCCAACACAATTTCCCGACTAATAAGGATTTCCCTCAGTTCCTCCTTCACACTAGACCCTCTGATCCGTTTTATATCCGGAAGGTTGTTTGTGTCTTCCTTAGTGAATACCAAACCAAAGTACTTGTTCAATTGGTCAGCTATTTCTTTGTTCCCCGTTATGACTTCCCCTGATTCTGACTGCAGGGGACCTACGTTTGTCTTTACTAACCTTTTTTTCTTTACATAATCTATAGAAACTTTTGCAATCCGTCTTAATGTTCCCTGCAAGCTTCTTCTCGTACTCCATTTTCCCTGCCCTAATCAAACCCTTTGTCCTCCTCTGCTGAGTTCTAAATTTCTCCCAGTCCCCGGGTTCTCTGCTATTTCTGGCCAATTTGTATGCCACTTCCTTGGCTTTAATACTATCCCTGATTTCCCTTGATAGCCACGGTTGAGCCACTTTCCCTTTTTTATTTTTACGCCAGACAGGAATGTACAATTGTTGTAGTTCATCCATGTGGTCTCTAAATGTCTGCCATTGCCCATCCACTGTCAACCCCTTAAGTATCATTCGCCAATCTATCCTAGCCAATTCACGCCTCATACCTTCAAAGTTACCCTTCTTTAAGTTCTGGACCATGGTCTCTGAATTGTCTGTTTCATTCTCCATCCTAATGTAGAATTCCACCATATTATGGTCACTCTTCCCCAAGGGGCCTCGCACAACGAGATTGCTAATTAATCCTCTCTCATTACACAACACCCAGTCTAAGATGGCCTCCCCCCCTAGTTTTTTCCTCGACATATTGGTCTAGAAAACCATCCCTTATGCACTCCAAGAAATCCTCCTCCACCGTATTGCTTCCAGTTTGGTTAGCCCAATCTATATGCATATTAAAGTCACCCAAGATAACTGCTGCACCTTTATTCCATGCGCCCCTAATTTCCTGTTTGATGCCCTCCCCAACATCACTACTACTATTTGGAGGTCTGTACACAACTTCCACTAATGTTTTTTGCCCTTTGCTGTTCTGCAGCTCTACCCATATAGATTCCACTTCATCCAAGCTAATGTCCTTCCTAACTATTGCATTAATCTCCTCTTTAACCAGCAATGCTACCCCACCTCCTTTTCCTTTTATTCTATCCTTCCTGAATGTTGAATACCCTTGGATGTTGAAACATAGAAATATAGAAACATAGAAAATAGGTGCAGGAGTAGGCCATTCGTCCCTTCTAGCCTGCACCGCCATTCAATGAGTTCATGGCTGAACATGCAACTTCAGTACCCCATTCCTGCTTTCTCACCATACCCCTTGATTCCCCTAGTAGTAAGGACTTCATCTAACTCCTTTTTGAATATATTTAGTGAATTGGCCTCAACAACTTTCTGTGGTAGAGAATTCCACAGGTTCACCACTCTCTGGGTGAAAACATTCCTCCTCATCTCGGTCCTAAATGGCTTCCCCCTTATCCTTAGACTGTGTCCCCTGGTTCTGGACTTCCCCAACATTGGGAACATTCTTCCTGCATCTAACCTGTCTAACCCCGTCAGAATTTTAAACGTTTCTATGAGGTCGCCTCTCATTCTTCTGAACTCCAGTGAATACAAGCCCAGTTGATCCAGTCTTTCTTGATAGGTCAGTCCCGCCATCCCGGGAATCAGTCTGGTGAACCTTCGCTGCACTCCCTCAATAGCAAGAATGTCCTTCCTCCGGTTAGGAGACCAAAACTGTACACAATACTCCAGGTGTGGCCTCACCAAGGCCCTGTACAATTGTAGCAACACCTCCCTGCCCCTGTACTCAAATCCCCTCGCTATGAAGGCCAACATGCCATTTGCTTTCCTAACCGCCTGCTGTACCTGCATGCCAACCTTCAATGACTGATGTACCATGACACCCAGGTATCTTTGCACCTCCCCTTTTCCTAATCTGTCACCATTCAGATAATAGTCTGTCTCTCTGCTTTTACCACCAAAGTGGATAACCTCACATTTATCCACATTATACTTCATCTGCCATGCATTTGCCCACTCACCTAACCTATCCAAGTCACTCTGCAGCCTCATAGCATCCTCCTCGCAGCTCACACTGCCACCCAACTTAATGTCATCCGCAAATTTGGAGATACTACATTTATTCACCTCGTCTAAATCATTAATGTACAGTGTAAACAGCTGGGGCCCCAGCACAGAACCTTGCGGTACCGCACTAGTCACTGCCTGCCATTCTGAAAAGTCCCCATTTACTCCTGCTCTTTGCTTCCTGTCTGACAACCAGTTCTCAATCCATGTCAGCACACTACCCCCAATCCCATGTGCTTTAACTTTGCACATTAATCTCTTGTGTGGGACCTTGTCGAAAGCCTTCTGAAAGTCCAAATATACCACATCAACTGGTTCTCCCTTGTCCACTCTACTGGAAACATCCTCAAAAAATTCCAGAAGATTTGTCAAGCATGATTTCCCTTTCACAAATCCATGCTGACTTGGACCTGTCATATTACCTCTTTCCAAATGCACTGCTATGACATCCTTAATAATTGATTCCGTCATTTTACCTACTACCAATGTCAGGCTGACCGGTCTGTCATTCCCTGTTTTCTCTCTCCCTCCTTTTTTAAAAAGTGGGGTTACATTGGCTACCCTCCACTCCATAGGAACTGATCCAGAGTCAATGGAATGTTGGAAAATGACTGTCAATGCATCCACTATTTCCAAGGCCACCTCCTTAAGTACTCTGGGATGCAGTCCATCAGGCCCTGGGGATTTATCAGCCTTCAATCCCATCAATTTCCCCAACACAATTTCCCGACCAATAAAGATTTCCCTCAGTTCCTCCTTCTTACTAGACCCTCCGACCCGTTTTATATCCGGAAGGTTGTTTGTGTCCTCCTCAGTGAATACCGAACCAAAGTACTTGTTCAATTGGTCCGCCATTTCTTTGTTCCCCGTTATGACTTCCCCTGATTCTGACTGCAGGGGACCTACGTTTGTCTTTACTAACCTTTTTCTCGTTACATATCCATAGAAACTTTTGCAATCCGTCTTAATGTTCCCTGCAAGCTTCTTCTCATACTCCATTTTCCCTGCCCTAATCAAACCCTTTGTCTTCCTCTGCTGAGTTCTAAATTTCTCCCAGTCCCCGGGTTCGCTGCTATTTCTGGCCAATTTGTATGCCACTTCCTTGGCTTTAATGCTATCCCTGATTTCCCTTGATAGCCACGGTTGAGCCACCTTCCCTTTTTTATTTTTACGCCAGACAGGAATGCACAATTGTTGTAGTTCATCCATGCGGTCTCTAAATGTCTGCCATTGCCCATCCACAGTCAACCCCTTCAGTATCATTCGCCAATCTATCCTAGCCAATTAACGCCTCATACCTTCAAAGTTAGCCTTCTTTAAGTTCTGGACCATGGTCTCTGAATTAACTGTTTCATTCTCCATCCTCATGCAGAATTCCACCATATTATGGTCACTCTTCCCCAAGGGGCCTCGCACAACGAGATTGCTAATTAATCCTCTCTCATTACACAACACCCAGTCTAAGATGGCCTCCCCCCTAGTTGGTTCCTCGACATATTGGTCTAAAAAACCATCCCTTATGCACTCCAGGAAATCCTCCTCCACCGTATTGCTTCCAGTTTTGTTAACCCAATCTATATGCATATTAAAGTCACCCATTATAACTGCTGCACCTTTATTGCACGCAACCCTAATTTCCTGTTTGATGCCCTCCCCAACATCACTACTACTATTTGGAGGTCTGTACACAACTCCCACTAACATTTTTTGCCCTTTGGTATTCTGCCCTTTGGTATTCTGCAGCTCTACCCATATAGATTCCACATCATCCAAGCTAATGTCCTTCCGAACTATTGCCTTAATTTGCTCCTTAACCAGCAATGCTACCCCACCTCCTTTTCCTTTTATTCTATCTTTCCTGAATGTTGAATACCCCTGGATGTTGAGTTCCCAGCCCTGATCATACTGGAGCCACGTCTCCATAATCCCAATCATATCATATTTGTTAACATCTATTTGCACAGTTAATTCATCCACCTTATTGCGGATACTCCTTGCATTAAGACACAAAGCCTTCAGGCTTGTTTTTTTAACACCCTTTGTCCTTTTAGAATTTTGCTGTACAGTGGCCCTTTTTGTTCTTTGCCTTGGGTTTCTCTGCCCTCCACTTTTCCTCATCTCCTTTCTGTCTTTTGCTTTTGCCTCCTTTTTGTTTCCCTCTGTCTCCTTGCATTGGTTCCCATCCCCCTGCCATATTAGTTTAAATCCTCCCCAACAGCACTAGCAAACACTCCCCCTAGGACATTGGTTCCGGTCCTGCCCAGGTGCAGACCGTCCGGTCTGTACTGGTCCCACCTCCCCCAGAACCGGTTCCAATCCCCAGGAATTTGAATCCCTCCCTGCTGCACCACTGCTCAAGCCACGTATTCATCTGCGCTATCCTGCGATTTCTACTCTGACTATCACATGGCACTGGTAGCAATCCAGAGATTACTACTTTTGAGGTCCTACTTTTTAATTTTGCTCCTAGCTCCTTAAATTCGTTTCGTAGGACCTCATCCCTTTTTTTATCTATGTCGTTGGTACCAATGTGCACCACGACAACTGGCTGTTCTCCCTCCCTTTTAGAATGTCCTGCACCCGCTCCGAGACATCCTTGACCCTTGCACCAGGGAGGCAACATACCATCCTGGAGTCTCGGTTGCGGCCGCAGAAACGCCTATCTATTCCCCTCATCACTATTGCTCTCCCACTCTTTTTCCTGCCCTCCTGTGCAGCAGTGCCAGCCATGGTGCCATGAACTTGGCTGCTGCTGCCCTCCCCTGATGAGTCATCCCCCTCAACAGTACCCAAAGCAGTGTATCTGTTTTGCAGGGGGATGACCACATGGGACTCCTGCACTACCTTCTTGCACTACTCTTCCTGCTGGTCTTCCATTCCCTATCTGGCTGTGGACCCTTTCCCTGCGGTACGACCAACTCGCTACACGTGCTACTCACGTCATTCTCAGCATCGTGGATGCTTCAGAGTGAATCCACCCTCAGCTCCAACTCCGCAACGCGGACCGTCAGGAGCTTGAGGTGGATACACTTCCTGCAGATATAGTCGTCAGGGACACTGGTGTCGTCCCTGAGTTTCCACATGGTATAGGAGGAGCATAACACCCGACCGAGCTCACCTGCCATGACTTAACCCTTAGATACACTTAAATTGGCAACAACAATGTTAAAAGTTACTCACTGATATAGAAGAGAAAAAAGAAAAACTACTCACCAATCACCAGCCAATCACTTACCCTCTTGGCTGTGATGTCACCTTTTGATTTCTTTCTACTTCTTTTTTGCCTTCTCCCTGTAGCTGCACAAATACGCCTTTTATAGGCCTCTCCACGCACCTCCGACGCTGGGCCCCGGACTCCCTGCTGTGCCTTTTATAGGCCTCTCCACGCACCTCCTCGACGCTGCTCCCGACTGCCGCCAATGCTGGGCCCCGGACTCCCTGCTGTGCCTTTTATAGGCCTCTCCACGCACCTCCTCGACGCTGCTCCCAACTGCCGCCGGCGCTGGGCCCCTGACTCCCTGCCTTCCAGCCCTGATCATCCTGGAGCCACGTCTCTGTAATCCCAACCACATCATATCTGTTAACATCTATTTACACAGTTAATTCATCCAGCTTATTACAGATACACCTTGCATTAAGACAGAAAGCCTTCAGGCTTGTTTTTTTAACACCCTTTGTCCTTTTAGAATTATGATGTAGTGTGGCCCTTTTTGTTTCTTGCCTTTGTTTACTCGGCCTTCCACTATTGCTTTTTACCTTTCTGCCATCTGTTTCTGGCTCCATATTACTTTGCCCTGTCTCGCTGCATAGGTTCCCATCCCCCTGCCATGTTAGTTTAAACACTCCCGAACTGCATTAGCAAATGTTACTCCCAGGACATCAGTTCCAGTCCTGCCCAAGTGCAGACCGTCCCTTTTGTACAGGTCCCACTTCCCCCAGAACTGATTCCAATGTCCCAGGAATTTGAATCCCTCCCTCTTGCACCACTGCTCAAGCCACGTATTTATTCTAACTTCCTGCTCCCTCTACTCTGATTAGCACGTGGCACTGGTAGCAATCCAGAGATTACTACCTTTGAGGTCCTACTTTTCAATTTAACTCCTAGCTCCCTAAATTCAGCTTGTAGGACCTCTTCCCGCTTCTTACCTATATCGTTGGTACCTACATGTACCACGCCAACTGGCTGTTCACCCTCCCTCTCCAGAATGCTCTGCAGCCACTCCGAGACATCCTTGACCCTTGCATCAGGGACGCAACATACCATCCTGGAGTCTCGAAACTCCTATCTATTCCCCTTACAATAGAGTCCCCTATCACTATTGCTCTCCCATTCTTTTTCCTGCCCTTCTGTGCAGCAGAGCCACCCATGGTGCCATGAACTGGCTGCTGGTGCCTTCCCCTGCGAAGTCATCTCCCCCAACAGTGTCCAAAACAGTATATCTGTTTTGGAGGGAGATGACCGCAGGGGACGCCTGCACTACCTTCCTGCTCTTGCGTTGTCTCTTGGTCACCCATTCACTATCTGTCCTAACCTTTACCTGGGTGTGACCAACTCACTAAATGTGCTATCCACAACATTCTCAGCATTGCGCATGCTCCAGAGTGATATTTACTTTGTTGAAGCCATCTGCTCTCTACCTGTTCATGTAGATTAGAGTACTTAAGTACTTCCTTCAAACCCCTGGAATTCAAGGTCCTTAACCGATGTGGTGTCCCCACTCTGTGGGACTGATGAAGTGTCCCATTCAGTGACCATACTGTCGTCCCCTCCCTGGTCACCTCTCCTGTTATGTATGGAGAAAGAGTCAGACTGAACACCGTGAGCTCAAAGTAGAGTGTGACCGTAGTCTTTTATTACCGGTCTCTAGAGTGCCTCTCCAACCTGTGAGACCTCCTTAAATACCTGTGCTCCCAAAGGAGCTGTACAGAGTAAATACAAGTTTTTGTATATAACAACACTTCCCCGCGCCCCCCCCCCCTCGCCCCCACCGCCCCAAAGTCAATCGTGTAACTATTTACAATGTGAGTCGATCTGGGGCACCGCTTGCCCTGGTTGATCGTCTCGGTGTGAAGGCTGGTTTTGTTGAATCATTTGTTTGGCCCTCGCTGGGCTGCTGTGCAGCTGGCCTTGCTGGGATGCCTGGTGTGTTGGGTCCTGCTGGGCTGCTGTGGATGATGGGTTCTACTTCGTGGTCAACCATGGTGCCAGTGTTGGGGGATCAAAAAATGTAGGATCCAAGGTGGGTTGCTCAGGATAGTCCATGAATCTGAGTTTGATTTGGTCCAAGTGTTTCCAGTGAATGAGTCCATTTAAAAGTTTGACCCGAAACACCCTGCTCCCCTCTTTGGCCACGACAGTGCCGGGAAACCATCTGGAACCTTGTTCATAATTCAATACACATACAGGATCATTGATTTCAATCTCGCGTGACACATTTGCGCTATCATGGTATGCACTTTGTTGAAGCTGCCTGCTCTTTACCTGTTCATGTAGATCAGAGTGAACTAACGACAGCCTTGTCTTAAGTGCTCTTTTCATGAGCAGTTCAGCAGGTGAGTGAGTGGGGTCTCGTGTGGTAGCTAAGCAGGACTCGGGATAGGTGAGTCTGCAGTGAGCCTTCAGTTATCCTCTTCCAGCCTTGCTTGATGGTTTGCACTGCTCTCTCTGCCTGACCATTGGATGCTGGTTTAAATGGGGCAGATGTGACATGTTTGAACCCATTACGGGTCATGAATTCTTTGAACTCAGCACTGGTAAAACATGGCCCGTTGTCGCTCACCAGGATATTGGGTTGGCCGTGTGTGGCAAACATGGCCCGCAGGCTTTCAGTAGTGGCAGCAGGCATGCTAGCTGATATTATCTCACATTCAATCCACTTGGATTACGCATCTACAACCACAAGGAACATTTTACCCAAGAATGGGCCTGAATAGTTGACGTGTACCCTAGACCACGGTTTGGAGGACCAAGACCATAAACTTAGTGGCGCCTCCCTGGGTACATTGCTTAACTACATCTGTGAACGTAGGATTCTAAGTCTCTAAGTCCGCATCGATACCGGGCCACTATACGTGGGATCTGGCTATCGCTTTCATCATTACAATGCCTGGGTGGGTACTGTGGAGGTCATTGATGAAGGTGTCTCTATCCTTCTTGGGAACCACGACACGATTGCTCCACAGAAGGCAGTCTGCCTGTATAGACATTTCATCTTTGCGCCGCTGGAACGGCTTTATCTCTTCCTGCATTTCCACTGGGACACTGGACCAGCTCCCGTGAAGCACACAGCTTTTGACTAGAGATAATAAGGGGTCCTGGCTCATCCAGATTTTGATCTGCCGGGTAGTGACGGGTGATTGCTCACTCTCAAATGCTTCCATAACCATGGCTAAATCTGCGGGCTGTGCCATTGCCTGGCCTGTGGCGGATGGCGTAGTTGTATGCGGGCGGATGCGTTGGTATTCATCCCTTTACTCTCAGAAAACAGGGATATGAGTGGCTTATGGTCAGTTTCCAATTCGAATTTTAGCCCAAACAAGTATTGATGCATTTTCTTTACCCCATAGACACACGCTAACACTTCTTTCTCAATCATGCTGTTGGCTCTCTCAGCCT
This sequence comes from Pristiophorus japonicus, assembly GCF_044704955.1. Taxonomy (NCBI): domain Eukaryota; kingdom Metazoa; phylum Chordata; class Chondrichthyes; family Pristiophoridae; genus Pristiophorus; species Pristiophorus japonicus. The sequence continues at coordinate 104,987,067 of NC_091985.1, read as the reverse complement.
TAGACAGACTCCTGAATACATAAGCAACCGGTTGCAGTTTTCCGAAATCATTAACTTGTTGCAATACACACCTGACGCCATATGATAACGCATCACATGCTAGTACCAAACGCTTACATGGATCATACAACACAAGCAATTTGTTTGAGCATAACAATTTTCTTGCTTTTACAAAGGCATTTTCTTGGCTTTTGCCCAAATCCATTCATCCCTATTTTCGTAGTAAGACATGCAATGGTTCTAACAGTGTGCTGAGACCCGGTAAGAAGTTACCAAAGTAATTCAGGCATCCCAGGAACGACCGCAGCTCCGTCACGTTCTGTGGCCTTGGTGCGTTCTCGATTGCCTCCGTCTTCGCATTGGTGGGCCTGATGCCATCGACCGCAATCCTCCTTCCCAAGAACTCCACTTCAGGCACCAGGAAAGTGCACTTCGAGCATTTTAACCTGAGCCCCACACAGTTGATTCGACTAAGAACCTCCTCCAGGTTCTGCAGATGCTTGGCTGTGTTCCGACCTGTGACCATGATGTCGTCCTGGAAGACCACAGAGTGCGGGATTGACTTCAGTAAACTTTCCATGTTTCTCTGGAATATCGCCGCCGCTGAATGAATTCCAAACGGGCATCAGTTCTAAATAAAAAGACCTTTGTGCGTGTTGATGCAGTTGAGGCCCTTCAATGATTCCTCCAGTTCCTGCATCATGTAAGCTGAAGTCAGATCCAGCTTCGTGAATGCCTTTCCTCCCGTCAGTGTTGCAAAGAGGTTGTCGGCCTTTGGTAGTGGGTATTGGTCCTGCAGGAAGAAACGATCGATAGTTACTTTGTAATCGCCACAGATTCAGACGGTGCCATCTCCCTTGAGGACAGGAACGATCGGGCTAGCCCACTCATTGAACTCAATCGCTGAAATGATGCCCTCTCGTTGCAGCCGTTCTAGCTCGATCTCTACCCTTTCTCTCATCATGTACAGTACTGCTCTCACCTTGTGATGGATGGGTCGCGGCCCTGGAATTAGGTGGATCTGCACTTTTGCTCCTTGGAATTTCCCAATGCCTGGTTCGAACAGCGAAGGGAACTAGTTTAAGACTTGGGCACACGAAATTCGTTAGCGGGCGATAGCACTCGGATGCTGTCCCAGTTCCAGCATATCTTTCCTAGTCAGCTCCTGCTGAGCAGCATGGGACCATTGCCCTGCACCACCCAGAGTGGTAGCTTGTGCGCTGCTCCGTCAAAAGAGACCTTTACGATAGCACTACCAATTACAAGAATCAGTTCTTTCGTGTAAGTTCTTAGTTTCGTACGAATTAGAGTTAAGACTGGCCTTGAGGCCTTGTTGCAACACAATCTTTCAAAAGTCTTTTTGCCCATGATGGACTGGCTCGTGCCCTTGTCCAGTTCCATTGACACCGGGAGTCCATTTAATTCAATGTTCAGCATTATCGGAGGACAATTCGTGGTGAATGTGTGCACCCTATGTACTTCTGCCTCCTCGGTCTGAGGCTCTAGTTTGTCGTGATCCTCCGTGGATCTGTCCTCCTCTGCAACACGGTGATTTGCAGGTTTAACAGGATTAACAGCTCGTCCGCACATACATTGGAGGTGTCCCATTGTTCCACAGCCCTTGCAAAAACATACCCTTTGAATTGGCATGAATGGAAATGATGATCACCCCGCAGCACCAACAAGGTGTTAATGGCCTTGCATTCATCACCCTTGGTAGTGGATTCTGAGACATCTGCAGACGTGCAGCTGCAGGCATGTGTGACCTGCCCTTTACGTTGAGATTCGAAAACAACATCACTTTATTCACAGTACTTGTAGCAGCACTTGTGTGCTGAGAGATTTGCTTCGTATTGTCACTGGTGGTAATGAACGCCTGGGCTATCGCTATGGCCTTACTCAAGGTTGGGGTCTCTACAGTCAAAAGTTTGCAAAGTATGGTTTCGTGGCCAATGGCAAGTGCGAAAAAGTCTCTGAGCATGTGCTCCAAATGTCCTTCAAATTCGCAATGTCCTGCAAAATGTCTTAGCTCGGTGACATAACTCGCCACTTCCTGGCCTTCAGACCTTTTGTAGGTGTAGAACCGGTACCTCGCCATCAGAATGCTTTCCTTCAGGTTTAAGTGCTGTCGGAGCAGTGTGCACAAATCATCGTACGATTTCTCCATGGGTTTTGCTGGAGTGAGCAGATTCTTCATGAGGCCAAACGTTGGTGCCCCACAGACAGTGAGGTGGATCGCCCTTTGTTTGGCAGCGTTCTCTTCCCCATCTAGCTCGTTGGCCACGAAGTATTGGTCGAGTCGCTCGACAAAAGTTTCCCAATCATCTCCCTCCGAGAATTTCTCCAGGATGCCCACTGTTCTCTGCATCTTTGGGTTCGCTATCTGTATCTCGTCGCCAGTTGTTGTGTATGGAGAAAGAGTAAGACTGAACACTGTAAGCTCAAGGTAGAGTGTGACCTTAGTCTTTTATTGCAGGTCTCCAACCTGTGAGGCCTTCTTAAATACCTGTGCTCCCAAGAGATTATGGGATCCCTTGGGACTCCAGGGGATGAGCCCTCTGGTGGCTGTACAGAGTAAATACAAGTTTACATATATAACATCTCCCATCTGTCGATGTGGAAGGATCCGGGGCAGTCTGCCATGCTTCTGGCTCGGCATCTGAAAACACAAAGCAACAGCTGTGTGGTTAGCAGCAGGGGATGGGGGGGGAGATAAGAGGAAGGTGGCATTGTACATTTATATGTAAAGGGGGTGGGCCACTTGATATCAAGGGTCACGGAACGCACATAAGTCGCTTACACCATTCACATACCATCACTCCCCATAGGGGGCTCTGTCTCGCCAGATGCCACCATGCCAACTGGTGTGCCCAGGAGGGCCAACACTCGCTGCTCCACCTCAGTGAGGTCCTGTAGATCAGGCTCCCCACCCCTTGATGCGCTGTTGCTCCCGACATTTATGAGCTAATTTCGCCTGCAATAAGAAAAAGGTGTGAGTGAGTGTGCATCTCATCAAGTCACACATGTGCCTTCCATAGTAGAATAGCTCCTACTGTCTGGAAGTGTTTAGATATGCATTATCATCTGCGTGGCTGCACACAGAGCACGTGGGAAGTGTGGGAGGAGGTGAGAGCCACCTAGGATTATGGATCAGGCTGACGTTTTGCAAGTGCATATCAGGAGTCAAAGGGTAGTGTGAGGAGGGGAGAGACTGAGTAGGGTACAAGAAGGTGCATGACACTTGCATGCGCAGGGCATGGCTGGTGAACTGAGCCTCCACTTTTCAGGTGGCTTCACCAACCCAGACCATGGCCTGGAACACATAGAGAAGGGACAGGTACTGCAAATACTTTACATTGTGTGAGACAGTGAGGTTCACATCATGACATTGGTGTATTAATATAAAGGGTACTCGCCCTGATGACCCTCGTGAGGTCGTTAAACTTCTTCCAACATTGTGTCGCAGTTCACGGCACCATATCTCTTGCTGAGACATCCTGAGCCACCTCCCTCCAAAGCTTGCGATAAATTTGTGGGATGGACCTCCTTCCTCCGGGAAGCTGCAACACATGCCACCTCCTTTCAACAGCTTCTATCAACGCCTCAGTGGCCATGGCTGAGAAGCGACGTGCACGCTGGCATCCTTCCTGCTCCTCCATTTTCCCACCCTGCTCAGAGTGCACAGTTGGAACTGCGCATGCGCATACCTATCGTGCCATGCCTTTAAGAATCAGCTGGGCTTGGGATCCATCGCGGACTTTGGAGCATAAACATTTTGCCTTCCATTTTAGTGCTGAGATTTTTGGTTGGAGCGCCTGAGCACAGGTGTGGAACGCCTGATTTGGTGCCCATTTCCCTCTTGCTGCATTTCAAACAAATTTCCCTGCAGGAAGTGCAAACTTTTAGAGGGCGCTATACTTTCTGCCCCGACAGGAATAACACCTCAAAATGACCGGAACCGAATTTACAGCCCCTAAAATTGTTGAATATGTTATATATTAACTGGGAGTTTAGTAAGTGCAATAGACATCTAGAAAGAATCTCAGGTTCTATTTCAATCACCTTCCTGTTATGCCATCTTTCAATTAATTTAATTTTTTTCTGAATGAGAAATCCTCACTGTTATCTATGTAACACCTTGTAACCAGCATTCTACTGCCACCAGAGGGCGCATCTGTTGGAGTCACAAGGGATCCCAGCATCTCTTGGGAGCACTCTATAGAAGCAGGCCTCCCATTCAGCACTCTGGAGTCAGAATAAAGAGACTAAGGTCACACTTACTCAAGTCTACAGTACACATTGCTTTATTTGAGACATAACAACTGGCGACGAGTAATAGATAACGAACCATCACGCGAAAATGCAGAGAATTGTAGGTATCCTGGAGAAATTCTCAGAAGGTGACGATTGGGAAGCCTTCGTGGAGCGACTCGACCAATACTTCATGGCCAACGAGCTGGAAGAGAATGTGAACGCTGCCAAACGAAGAGCGATTCTCCTCACCGTCTGCAGGGCAACAACCTATGGTCTCATGAAGAATCTTCTTGCTCCGGTGAAACCAACAACCAAATCGTATGAAGAACTGTGTACGCTGGTCTGGGAGCACCTAACTCTGAAGGAGAGCGTTCGGATGGCAAGCTATTAATTTTATACATGTCAACGGTCTGAAGGCCAGGAAGTGGCGAACTATGTCACCGAATTAAGGCGCCTTGCAGGTCATTGCGAATTGTATGGATTCCTGGAGCAAATGCTAAGAGACTTTTTTGTGCTTGGCATTGGCCATGAGATTATCCTTCACAAACTATTGACTGTTGAAACACCGAACCTGAGCAAAGCCATAATGATAGCCCAGATATTTATGTCCACCAGCGATAACAGCAAGCAAACTTTGCAGCATAAAGATGCATCGGCAAGTACTGTACACAAAGTTACATCGTTTTCAGGCAGGAATGCATATGGCAGAACATACACGCCCACAGCTGCACGACCTCAGATGACCCAGAGTCCGCCATCAAGTGTGAATGCGAGGCAATTAACACCTTATTGGCGCTGCAGAGGTGATCAGCGAGCCCATCAATGCCGCTTCAAACACTATGTGTGCAAAGGCTGTGGAACAATGGGACACCTCGAGCAAGTGTGCAGACGAGCTGCAAATTCTGTAAACCACCACATTGCAGAGGAAGACCGATCCATGGCAGATCAAACTGAACTAGAGACTCGAACCAAGGAAGCAGAAGTACGGGGTACACACCTTCACCATGAAATGTCCACCGATCAGGTTAAAAGTTGAAGTGAACGGAATTCCAGTATCCATGGAATTGGACACGGGTGCGAGTCAGTTTATCATGAGCAAACAAGCCTTCGAGAGGCTGTGGTGCAACAAGTCACAAAGGCCCAAGCTGAGCCCTATTCACACCAAGCTGAGAACTTACACTAAAGAGCTGATCCCTGTAATTGGCAGTGCAGCAGTAAAAGTCTCCTGTGATGGGGCCATGCATGAACTACTATTCTGGATTGTACCAGGAGATGACCCCACACTGTTTGGCAGAAGCTGGCTGGGAAAAATCTGCTGGAACTGGGACGGCATCCGAGTGCTTTCATCCATCGACGATGCCTCATGTGCCCAGGTTTTAAGCAAGTTCCCGTCGTTGTTTGAGCCAGGCATCGGAAATTTCTCTGGGGCGAAGGTGCAGATCCACTTGGTTCCCGGTACACGACCCATCCACCACAAGGCACGTGCGGTGCCATACATGATGCGAGAGAAAGTGGAGATCGAACTGGACAGGCTGCAACGAGAGGGCATCATCGCGCTGGTTGAGTTCAACGAGTGGGCCAGTCCGATTGTTCCGGTTCTCAAGGGCGATGGCACGGTCAGAATTTGTGGGGATTATAAAGTAACGGTTAACCATTTTTCGCTGCAGGACCAGTACCCGCTACCCAAGGCAGACGACCTATTTGCGACCCTGACAGGAGGGAAGATGTTCACCAAGTTAGACCTGACCTCGGCCTGCATGACGCAGGAGCTGGCGGAATCACCTGCATCAACACGCACCAAGGTCTGTTCATCTACAATAGATGTCTGTTTGGGATTCGATCGGCCGCGGCAATTTTTCAAAGGAACAAAGGAACAAAGTCAGTTCCGCGCACCGTGGTTTTCCAGGATGACATATTGATCACAGGTCAGGACACCATCGAACACTTGCAGAACCTGGAAGAGGTTCTAAGTCGGCTAGATCGTGTGGGACTCAGGTTGAAACACTCGAAGTGTGTTTTCCTGGCACCAGAGGTCGAGTTCTTAGGGAGAAGAATCGCGGCAGACGGCATCAGACCCACCGACGCCAAGACAGAGGCCATCAAGAACGCGCCGAGATCACAGAACGTGATGGAGCTGCGGTCGTTCCCGGGATTCCTCAATTATTTTGGTAATTTCCTACCCGGGATAAGCACCTTGCTAGAACCTCTACACCTGTTGCCATGCAAGGGAGATGACTGGGTATGGGGGAAATCACAAGAGACTGCTTTTGAGAAAGCCAGAAATCTGTTATGTTCCAACAAACTGCTTGATCTGTATGACCCATGTAAACGTTTAGTGCTAGCCTGCGATGCGTCTTCGTACGGGGTCGGGTGTGTGTTACAACAAGCAAACGAATCGGGAACATTGCAACCGGTCGCTTATGCGTCCAGGAGTTTGTCCAAGGCCGAAAGGGCCGACAGCATGATTGAAAAAGAAGCGCTGGCATGCATTTACGGGGTAAAAAAAATGCACCAGTATCTGTTTGGGCTTAAGTGCAAGTTAGAAACTGACAATAAGCCGCTCATATCGCTATTCTCAGAGAGCAAAGGTTTTAATACCAATGCCTCTGCTCGCATCCAAAGATGAGTGCTCATGCTGTCTGCACATAACTATGTTATTCGCCACAGACCAGGCACAGAGAACTGCGCTGATGCTCTCAGTCAGCTACCATTGCCCACGACCGAGGTGGAAATGGCACAGCCTGCAGACTTGTTCTTGGTGATGGATGCATTTGAAAATGAAAAGTCACCCGTTACGGCCCGCCAGATCAGGACCTGGACCAGCCAGGATCCTTTACTGTCCCTTGTAAAAAACTGTGTCCTCCATGGGAGCTGGTTCAGCGTCCCAGCGGAGATGCATGAAGAGATCAACCCGTTCCAGCAGCGCAAAGACGAAATGTCTATGTGGGCGGACTGTCTTTTGTAGGGTAATTGCGTGGTTTTGCCTAAGAAAGGCAGGGAAATGTTTATATGCGATCTACGCAGCACCCACACAGACATAGTAAAGTTGAAAGCTATAGCCAGATCCCATGTGTGGTGGCCCAGCATCGAATCAGATTTGGAGTCTTGCGTGTGCCAATGCAACACTTGCTCTCAACTGAGCAATGCACCCAGGGAGGCGCCGCTAAGTTTGTGGTCATGGCCCTCCAAACCATGGTCTAGGATCCATGTTGACTTCGCTGGCCCGTTTCTAGGCAAATGTTTTTGGTTGTTGTGGATGCTTATTCAAAATGGATTGAAGGTGTAATAATATCTGTAAGCACGCCCACTGCCACCAGTGAATGCCTACAAGCCACTTTTGCCACGCACGGCCTGCCTGATGTCCTTGTCAGCGACAATGGGCCGTGCTTCACCAGTGCTGAATTCAAGGAATTCAAGACGCACAATGGGATCAAGCAAGTCACATCTGCCCCGTTCAAGCTCGCAATCTAACGGCCAGGCAGAATGGGCAGTCCAAACCATCAAGCAAAGCTTGAAACGCATATCGGAAGGCTCCCTGCAGACCCGCCTGTCCCAAGTCCTGCTCAGCTACCGCACAAGACCTCATTCGCTCACCGGGGTTCCTAGTGTTCCTAACACAGATGAGGCTGCACACAGGGAGGTTAAAGTAACAGTGACCTCAGTCTTTAACAAGACACTCCAGAGTGAGGAACAGGCCTTAGGGGTTAGCTTATATACAGTGCTCCCAAGGGATGCTGGGATCCCTTGGGACTTCAGGGGATGAGCTCCCTGGTGGCGGAACATGGGAATGCATGCTTTATAGATACATAACAATACTCCCCCCGCAAAGTCAAAGTGAAAACGATTTACAAGGTGAGGCGGTCGGGAGCCTTTCTTTCCCTGGTGGACCGCCTCGGTACAAATGTCTGTTCTGGTGTGTTGGCTGTGCCCTCGCTGGGCTGGCATGTTGTTGGTCCTGCAGGGATGCTAGGTGAGCCTGGCCTTGCTGGGCTGTTGGGCATGATGGGTTCGATTTCCTGGTCCGGGGTGGTGTTGTTGATCCTTTGGGTGTGTGTTGTGGGCTCGAAAAAGGTGGTGTCTGCTGTGGGTTGTTCAGGGCAGTCTGTGAACCGCAGCCTTGTTTGGTCCAGGTGCTTTCTGCAAATTTGTCCATTATCTAGTTTGACTACAAACACCCTACTCCCTTCTTTAGCTATCACTGTGCCCGCGATCCACTTGGGACCATGTCCATAGTTTAGCACATACACAGGGTCATTCAGATCAATTTCCCGTGACACAGTGGAGTGACCATCGCTGACATTTTGTTGCTGCCGCCTGCTCTCTACCTGATCTTACAGGTTGGAGTGAACCAGTGAGAGTCTGGTTTTAAGTGTCCTTTTCATGAGTAGCTCAGCCGGGGGCACCCCTGTGAGCGAGTGGGGTCTCATGCGGTAGCTGAGCAGTACTCGGGACAGGCGGGTTTGGAGTGAGCCTTCTGTGACTCGTTTAAGGCTCTAGTTGATGGTTTGTACTGCCCGCTTTGCCTGCCCATTGGAGGCTGGTTTAAACAGGGCCGAGGTGACATGTTTGATCCCATTGTGGCTCATGAATTCTTTAAATTCGGCACTGGTGAAACATGGCCCGTTGTCACTGACCAGTATGTCAGGCAGGCAGTGGGTGGCAAACATGGCCTTCAGGCTTTCAATGGTGGCGGTGGCGGTGCTTCCCGACATTATTTCACGTTCAATCCATTTTCAAAAAGCATTCACCACCACCAGGAACATTTTACCGAGCAACGGGCCCGCATAGTTGACATGGATCCTCTACCATGGTCTGGAGGGCCAGGACCACAAACTTAGTGGTGCCTCTCTGGGCACGTTGCACAACTGAGCACATACGCTGCATTGCCGTACACAGGAATCAAAGTCAGAGTCGATACCGGGCCATCACACGTGGGATCTGTCTATCACTTTCATCATTACTATACCCGGGTGTGTGCTGTGGTGATCCGAGATGAACGTCTCACTGCCCTTTTTTGGTAGCACTACGCGGTTACCCCACAACAGGCAGTCTGCCTGAATGGACAGCTCGTCCTTTCGCCGCTGGAACGGCTTGATTGGCTCTTGCATTTCAATGGGGATGCTGGCCCAGCTCCCACGCAGTACACAGTTTTTTATTAGGGACAGCAGAGGATCTTGGCTGGTCCAAGTCCTAATCTGGCGGGCTGTGACAGGTGATTTATCATTTTCAAACACTTCCGTGACCATCAACAAGTATGCGGGCTGCGCCACCATCAACAAGTTTGCAGGCTGCGCCATTTCCACCCTCGTGGTGGGCAATGGTAGCCGACGGAGAGCATCCACACAGTTCTCAGTGCCTGGCCTGTGGCGGATGGTATAGCTATACGCTGATAGCGGGAGTGCCCACCTTTCTATGCGGGCTGAGGCATTAGTATTTATCCGCTTGTTTTCAGCGAACAGGGATGTGAGGGGCTTGTGATCGGTTTCCAGCACAAATTTGAGGCCAAACAGGTACTGATGCATTTTCTTTACCCCGAACACACATGCTAATGTCTCTTTCTCAATCATGCTGTAGGCCCTTTTGGCCTTAGACAAGCTCCTGGAAGCATAAGCGACAGGTTGCAACTTCCCCACAATGTTAGCTTTTGTAATACACACCCGACTCCATACGACGACGCGTCACATGCTAGCACAAGTCTTTTACACGGGTTATACAATACAAGCAGCTTGTTGGTGCATAAAATGTTTCTGGCTTTCTCAAAAGCAATAACTTGGGTTTTTCCCCATACCCAGTTCTCATCTTTGCATAATAACACATGTAGGGGCTCTAAAAGGGTGCTTAATCCTGGTAGGAAGTTACCAAAATAGTTGAGGAGTCCCAGGAACGACCGCAGCTTTGTGATGTTCTGTGGCCTGGGCGCGTTCCTGATAGCCTCTGTCTTGGCGTCTGTGGGCCGAATGCCGCCCGTCGCGATCTTTCTCCCCAAAAACTCCACTTCTGTTGCCATGAAGACGCATTTCTACCTCTTCAGGTCCCGCCCTACGTGATCCAGTCGCTGAAGGACCTCCTCCAGGTTTTGTAGGTGCTCGGCGGTGTCCCGACCGGTGACCAATATGTCGTCCTGAAAGACCACCGTGTGTGGTACCGACTTGAGTAGGCTCTGCATGTTTCTCTGGAAGATCGTTGCAGCCAACCGAATTCCAAACGGGCATCTGTTGTAGATGAACAGTCCCTTGTGCGTGTTGATGCAGGTGAGGCCCTTCGAAGACTCTTCCAGCTCCTGCGTCATGTAGGCCGAAGTCAGGTCAAGCTTGGTGAACGTCTTGCCTCCTGCCAGTGTCGCAAATAGGTCGTCTGCCTTAGGTAGCGGGTATTGGGCCTGTAGCAAGAAACGATTAATAGTTACTTTATAATCGCCGCAAATCCCGACCGTGCCATCACTTTTGAGTACTGAAACAACCGGGCTGGCCCACTCGCTGAATTCCACTGGGGAGATGATGCCCTCGCGTTGCAGCCTGTCCAGCTCGATTTCCACTCTCTCTCTCATCATGTGAGGTACCGCTCGCGCCTTGTGGTGAATGGGTCATACCTCTGGGACCAAGTGGATCCGCACCTTCACTCTGGAAAAGTTTCCAATGTCTGGCTCAAAAAGGGAAGGAAATTTGTTCAGAACCTGGGTACCTGAGGCCTCATCGACATATGATAGCGCTCGGATGTCATCCCAGTTCCAACGGATTTTGCCCAGACAGCTCCTTCCAAGCAATGTGGGGCCATCGCCTGGGACAATCCAGAGTGGCAGTTCCTGCACCGTGCCCTCGTAGGTGACCTTGACCATGGCGCTGCTCAGGACAGTGATAAGCTCTTTGGTGTACGTTCTCAGTTTCGTGTGGATGGGGCTCAGGGCTGGCCTGAATGCCTTGTTGCACCACAGTCTCTCAAACATCTTTTTACTCATGATGGATTGGCTAGCGCCAGTGTCCAGTTCCATGGCTACGGGTAAGCCATTCAATTTTACGTTTAGCATTATAGGTGGACATTTCATCGCAAATGTGTGCACCCCATGTACTTCAGCATCTGCCTCCTCTCTCTGAGGCTCGAAATTGCTTTGATCCACCATGAACCGGTCTTCCTCTGCCACGTGGTGGTTAGCAGGTTTTGCAGAGCTTGCAGCTCGTTTGCAAGCTCATTGGAGGTGCCCCATTGTTCGACAGCTCTTGCAAACATACCCTTTGAAGCGGCATGAATAGGCTGAATGGAAGCCTCCACAACGCCAATAAGGTGTGAATTGCCTTGCATTCATCCTTTGTTGGGGACTCTGAGTCATCTGGGTCACCTGAGGCCTGCTGGCAGTTGCAGACTCGTGGGTTCTACCCTGTACATTTCTGCTCGCAAACACAGTTCGAGTTAATTTATGAGCATTGCTAGCACTTGTGTGCTGAGAGATTTGTTTGGTGTTATCACTGGTGGACATAAACGCCTGTGCTATCGCGATGGCCTTACTGAGGGTCGGTGTCTCTACAGTCAAAAGTTTTCGAAGGATGGTCTCGTGGCCAATGTCCAGTACAAAAAAGTCTCTGAGCATTTGCTCCAGGTAGCCATCAAACTCACATTGTCCTGCAAGTCGCCTTAGCTCGGCGACGTAGCTCGCCACTTCCTGACCTTCAGATCGCTGGCACCAGTAGAACCGATACCTCGCCATCAGCACACTCTTCCTCGGGTTAAGATGCTCCAGAACCAGTGTACACAACTCCTCATACGACTTATCTATGGGTTTCACCGGAGCCAGAAGATTCTTCATGAGGCTGTAGGTCGGTGCTCCGCAGACTATGAGGAGGACCGCTCTCCTTTGTGCAGTGCTTCCTTCTCCGTCCAGCTCGTTGGCTACAAAGTATTGGTCTAACCGTTTGACATAGGCTTCCCAGTCCTCACCCTCAGAAAACTTCTCCAGAATGCCCACAGTTTGCTGCATCTTTGTGTTGGATTCGTATTTTCGTCGCCAGTTATTGTGTTCCTAACACAGATGAGGCTGCACACAGGGAAGTTAAAGTAACAGTGACCTCAGTCTTTAATAAGACACTCCAGAATGAGGAACAGGCCTTCGGGGCCGACTTATATACAGTGCTCCCAAGGGATGCTGGGATCCCTTGGGACTTCAGGGGATGAGCTCCCTGGTGGCAGAACATGGGAGTGCATGCTTTACAGATACACAACAGTTCCCCCAACCGAACTGCTCATGAAAAGGGCACTTAAAACAATGTTCTCTCTCGTCCACCCTGATCTCCATGATCATAAGAACATAAGAACATAAGAATTAGGAACAGGAGTAAGCCATCTAGCCCCTCGAGCCTGCTCCACCATTCAATAAGATCATGGCTGATCTGGCCGTGGACTCAGCTCCACTTACCCGCCCTCTCCTCGTAACCCTTAATTCCCTTATTGGTTAAAAATCTATCTATCTGTGACTTGAATACATTCAATGAGCTAGCCTCAACTGCTTCCTTGGGCAGAGAATTCCACAGATTCACAACCCTCTGGGAGAAGAAATTCCTTCTCAACTCGGTTTTAAATTGGCTCCCCCATATTTTGAGGCTGTGCCCCCTAGTTCTAGTCTCCCCTACCAGTGGAAACAACCTCTCTGCCTCTATCTTGTCTATCCCTTTCATGATTTTAAATGTTTCTATAAGATCACCCCTCATCCTTCTGAACTCCAATGAGTAAAGACCCAGTCTATTCAATCTATCATCATAAGGTAACCCCCTCATCTCTGGAATCAGCCTAGTGAATCATCTCTGTACACCCTCCAAAGCTAGTATTTCCTTCCTTAAGTAAGGTGACCAAAACTGCACGCAGTACTTCAGGTGCGGCCTTACCAATACTGTATACAGTTGCAGCAGGAACTCCCTGCTTTTGTACTCCATCCCTCTCGCAATGAAGGCCTACATTCCATTTGCCTTCCTGATTACCTGCTGCACCTGCAAACTAACTTTTTGGGATTCATGCACAAGGACCCCCAGGTCCCTCTGCATCTCAGCATGTTGTAATTTCTCCCCATTCAAATAATATTCCCTTTTACTGTTTTTTTTCCCAAGGTGGATGACCTCACACTTTCCGACATTGTATTCCATCTGCCAAACCTTAGCCCATTCGCTTAACCTATCCAAATCTCTTTGCAGCCTCTCTGTGTCCTCTACACAACCCGCTTTCCCACTAATCTTAGATTCATCTGCAAATTTTGTTACATTACACTCTGTCCCCTCCTCCAGGTCATCTATGTATATTGTAAACAGTTGTGTTCCCAGCACCGACCCCTGTGGCACACCACTAACCACCGATTTCCAACCCGAAAAGGACCCATTTACCCCAATTCTCTGCTTTCTGTTCGCCAGCCAATTCTCTATCCATGCTAATACATTTCCTCTGACTCCGCGTACCTCTATCTTCTGCAGTAACCTTTTGTGTGGCACCTTATCGAATGGCACCTTTTGGAAATCTAAATACACCACATCCATCGGTACACCTCTATCCACCATGCTCGTTATATCCTCAAAGAATTCTAGTAAATTAGTTAAACATGATTTCCCCTTCATGAATCCATGCTGCGTCTGCTTGATTGCACTATTCCTATCTAGATGTCCCGCTATTTCTTCCTTAATGATAGTTTCAAGCATTTACCCCACTACAGATGTTAAACTAACCGGCCTATAGTTACCTACCTTTTGTCTGCCCCCTTTTTTAAACAGAGGCGTTACATTAGGCGTTATCATGTTGCGGGCAGGCAGCATCAACAAAGCGTGTACCATTATCGCGCAAATTTGTCACGCGATATTGAAGTCAATGACCCTGTATTTGTACTCAACTATGGACATGGTCCCAAAAAACCCTTGCTGGCACTGTCGTAGCCAAAGAAGGGCGTAGCGTGTTTGAGGTCAAACTTGCAAATGGACTAACTTGCAGAAAGCATTTGGACCAAATCTAATTGCGATTCACAGACAGCTACGAGCAACCTGAAGAGGACACCACCAACTTCGACCCCCCAATACATGCACAAGTGGCAACCGGCATCACGTTGACCACGAAGCTGAATTTATCATCCCCAGTAGCCTAGCAAGGCCAGCTGCACAGCAGCCCAGCAAAGGCGTAACCAACTCACCTGCACCTGTGTTTGTATTGAGATGATCGACTAGGGAGCAGAAAGCCCCAGATCATCTCACCCTGCAAATAAGTGTACTATTGACTTTGGGGGGGCGGGGGTGGGGAGTGATGTTATGTATGCAACACCTTGTAACCAGCATTCTACCACCACCAGAGGGCGCATCTGTTGGAATCCCAAGGGATCCCTTGGAAGCACTGTATATAAGCAAGCCTCCCATGCTGTGCCAGCACTCTGGAGTCAGAATAAAGAGACTATGGTCACACTTACTCAAGTCTACAGTACTCAGCCACATTGCTTTATTTGAGACATAACACTCATCATTCATGCTTTTAAATATCGTTTGTTGTCCTTTTCTGTTTTTAGTCTGAGGAACATGCCTGTCTGTTCCTGTTCCTCGGCCCTCTCAGTGATTGTTAACAGCCGCGGCTGCACTGGCAGCTAATCCCCAGTAAAAGCAGGTTTTGGTTCAATTGAATTTGGAATTTTGGATAATTTCATGATAAAGACCTCACACAGAGTGTTATGGGTCACTGGAGTAAGGGAGTTAACTTCACCCTAGAAATGTCACTGACAGGAAACAGGCAGCATTGCGTCAGGCTATGGCTGCAGCTGATCTTAAGGAGCAACCCAGAATTTAAATACTCATTCAGTTCTTCTGAATACAATACAAGAATATAGCAAGAATGTTGTTGATGAAGACTGTGGTGTGAATCAGTGAGTACATCTTCTCCATTGTATGTATGGTTTTTCTGTGCTGAGGTGATCAGATTTAAACACTGTATGCTACGCAGTGAGTCGGCACTTTGTAATGAAAGGTTTTGGCATGTTAAATTAATAAGATTTAGTCATCTTTTTAAATTATTCAGCTCCTTGTTTCCACCCTGCTCTGCAAGAAGTAAGGGTGGGAGGCTTAGCAGGTTTTACATGCATTGATTCTAGGAACTGCAGAAATTTCATCGCTATGGATACCAGTGGTCTCTTATTGCTGAATTTACTGTGAAGCCATGGCCCAACATGATTTCTTTCCAGGGAGCAAGCATGTAAAGGGAGAAAATCTGAAAGAAAATTAGTGGAGAAAAGAAATGAAGTGCACGTTTGTTATGTATGTAACCTTCATGTAACTGTAACCTTCATGTAACAACACTGTACGTTGTATACACCTAAGAAATGCATACCTTGACCACAGGGGGTGAACTTGTGGGAGACACTCCTCACCTGGCCATCCAGGTATATAAAGGGAGGCCCCATGCAGCGTCATCACTTCTTGGTCCTGTGAATAAAGGTTCAGGTCACAGAGTGACCTTGTCTCCAGTATGTGCCTCGTGTTGATTTACAGTAGAGTGTAAGGACACAACATTTGGCGACGAGAAACGGGAATCAACGACTCACGAGAATGGCAACCGGTAGCACAGAGGAACGGTACTGTGTTGGTGAGGACTGGGACGATTTCATTGAGAGGCTCCAGCAGAGCTTTGTCATGAAGGACTGGCTGGGAGCGGCAGTGGCTGACAAGCAAACGGCACATCTATTGACCAGCTGTGGACCTAAGACGTATGCGATGATGAAAGACCTGCTCGCACCCGAGAAACCAGCAGACAAGACCTTTGAGGAACTCAGCAAACTGATCCGTGAGCACCTCAAACCAGCGAGCAGTATATACATGGCCCGACACCGATTCTATATGCACCGACGTCAGGAAGGGCAGAGCATACCGGACTTTGCTGCGGACCTTCGGCGCTTGGCCAGCCTCTGTAAGTTCACAGACACCTGCAGGGGGGAGATGTTACGGGATTTCTTCATTGAGGGCATTGGTCATGCCGGGATTTTTAGGAAGCTAATTGAGACCAAGGACTTGACCTTGGAAGCAGCAGCGTTGATGGCTCAAACCTTCATGGCGGGGGAGGAGGAAACCAAGATCATATACTTGGTTTCCTCCTCCCAACGTGGCGATGGAGCAGGAAGTTAACATGGTAAATGCGAATCAGAACCCCACAGGCAGGCAAGCGCAATTCGACACCAACCAGGCAGTAACAGACTCTAGGGTGGGCCCACAACAGAGACAATGGCAGGTTGAACGGACATTTACACCATCACAAGGGACAATACGTCCTGGGATGGGACCATTGACACCCACTAACAGAGTGCGCAAGAGTAATCAAAGAGATAATCAGAGAGGAATGCCTGGTAACAGCTCTTTTGTTCACAACAATCTCAGCTCCTGCTGGAGGTGTGGGGGCAGACATGCTGTGAAAACGTGCAGGTTTCAACAATTTATCTGCAGAAATTGTAACTTCAGTGGACATTTAGCCAGGATGTGCAGGAAGCCCGCAGCGAGTTTATGAAGCGGATGAACCACAAGAGAGGTCTGCAAGGCAGGGTGATGCTTGGGACACAGTAATGGACGCTGAAGTTCAGCGGGTTCAGGTGGCAAACATCCACAGTTCATACACAAAGACGCCACCTATGATGATGAGAGCACTGTTAAATGGCATCCCGGTCCACATGGAGCTGGACACAGGAGCCAACCAGTCACTTAGGAGTGTCCAACAATTCGAGAAACTATGGCCGCTCAGAGCTAGCAGACCCAAACTAGAATGCATTGATACGCAATTACGGACGTACACCAAAGAGATCATCCCAGTGCTAGGCAATGCAATGTTGGTGGTCTCACATAATGGATCAGAGAACCGGCTGCCACTCTGAATTGTCCCGGGAAATGGTCCCGCGCTTTTGGGGAGGAGCTGGCTAGCCGAGATTAACTGGAAATGGGGGGATGTGTACGCCATTTCATCTGTGGAGCGAAGTTCATGCTCACAGGTCCTACAAAAGTTTGAGTCACTATTTCAACCTGGTGTCGGGACTTTCAAAGGTACCAAAGTAGTGATACGCATCACCCTGGACGCCATACCAGTACATCATAAAGCCAGAGCTGTGCCGTATGTGATGCGGGAGAAAATTGAGAGTGAGTTGGACAGGTTGCTAAGAGAGGGCATAATTTCACCCGTTGAATTCAGCGAATGGGCAAGCCCCATCGTCCCTGTCCTAAAAACGGATGGCTCGGTCAGGATCTGTGGCGACTACAAGGCCACCATCTACCGAGTATCACTACAAGATCAATACCCGCTTCAGAGAGCGGAGGATCTTTTTGCCACGCTGGCAGGTGGCAAGCTGTTCACCAAGTTGGACCTCACTTCGGCTTACATGATCCAAGAACTGGCCGAAGAGTCCAAGCTACTGACCACCATCACCACGCACAAGGGGCTGGTTGTCTACAACAGGTGCCCGTTTGGCATTCGTTCAGCAGCCGCAATCTTTCAAAGGAACATGGAAAGCCTGCTCAAATCCATCCTCGGAACAATCGTATTTCAGGACGACATCCTTATCACAGGTCGAGACACCGAGGAACACCTCCACAACCTGGAGGAGGTGCTACGCCGACTGGACCGGGTAGGCCTGCGACTAAAGAAGTCCAAGTGTGTGTTTTTGGCTCCAGAGGTCGAATGTTTGGGCAGGAGGGTTGCTGCAGACGGGATCCAGCCCACCGAATTCAAAACAGAGGTGATCCGTCGCGCGCCCAGGCCCGGCAACACATCAGAGTTGCCTTCATTTCTGGGACTATTAAACTATTTCGGGAACATTCTGCCGAATTTAAGCACATTGTTGGAGCCGCTACTCGTGCTCCTGCATAATTGTTGCGATTGGTTTTGGGGGGACTGTCAGGAACAGGCTTTCAATCTGGTGCGGAACCTGCTTTGTTCTAATATGTTATTGACCCTGTATGACCCCTGTAAGAAATTGGTTTTGACATGCGATGCATCACCTTATGGGGTTGGGTGCGTGTTGCAGCAGAGAAATGATGAGGGCCAATTCCAACCTGTGGCTTATGCTCCCAGGTCACTCTCCCAAGCAGAAAGGGGATATGGGATGGTTGAAAAGGAAGCACTCGCATGTGTCTACGGGGTGAAAAAGTTGCACCAGTAACTTTTTGGCAGAAGGTTCGAGTTAGAAACGGACCACAAGCTGTTAACATCCCTGCTGTCCGACAGCAAAGCTGTCAATGCCAATGCGTCAGCTCGCATACAGCGATGGGCTCTCACGCTGGCTGCGTATGACTACACCATACGGCACCGGCCAGGCACCGAAAATTGCGCTGACGCACTCAGCAGGCTTCCACTGGCCACCACTGAGGGGGCAGCGGAGCAAAGCGCGGCGATGGTCATGGCCGTCGATGCTTTCGACAGCGCAGGCTCCTCCATCACAGCCCACCAGATCAAAACATGGACAAACAGAGATCCCCTCCTATCTCTGATTAAGAAATGTGTCCTGACTGGGGATTGGGCACCCGCACACGGAGCATGCCCTGAAGAGGTCAGACCGTTTCACAGACGGATGGATGAACTCTCCATCCAAACCGACTGCCTACTATGGAGCAGCCGGGTAGTCATGCCCCAGAAGGGAAGGGAAGCATTCATCAGGGAACTCCACAGCGAGCACCCAGGCATTGTGCTAAGGAAGGCCATTGCCCGGTCACATGTACGGTGGCCAGGAATTGATCCAGACCTGGAACACTGTGTTCGCAGGTGCACGACGTGTGCCTAGCTGGGCAATGCCCCCAGGGAGGCCCCACGCAGCCTGTGGCCCTGGCCCACCAAGCCATGGTCACGTATTCACATAGACTACGCGGGCCCATTCATGGTGAAAACGTTCCTCATTGTTGTTGATGCGTTCTCGAAATGGATCGAGTACATCATATTGAATTCGTGCACGACATCCACCACAGTGGAGAGTCTGCGTGCGGTCTTTGCGACCCACGGCTTGCTTGACAGCCTGGTTAGCGACAACAGCCCGTGCTTCACTAGCTATGAATTCCGGGAGTTCATGTCGGGTAATGGCATCAAACATGTCAGGATAGCACCGTTCAAGCCGGCTTCTAATGGCCAGGCGGAACGTGCGGTCCAAATCATAAAACAAGGCATGCTCCGGATTCAAGGACCCTCCCTTCAATGCCGCATATCGGGTCTCCTGCTGGCCTACAGGTCCCGACCGCATTCGCTCACGGGAGTCCTGCCAGCAGAACTACTCATGAAATGCACACTTAAAACTCGGCTGTCCCTCATTCACCCAGTCTTGTCAGACATTGTTGAGGGTAAGCGCCAGTCCCAAAATGAGTGCCATGACCGTAACACAAAGGGGAGATGGATAGAAAGCGATAACTCTGTGTTTGTTCTTAATCACGCTTTGGGGCCCAAGTGGCTTGAGGGTACTGTAATTGGTAAAGAGGGGAATAGGGTTATAGTGGTCAGACTTAACAATGGACAGTTAGGCCGCAAGCCTCTGGACCAAGTAAAAAAATGGTTCAGCATGGACACTGAGGAACCTGAGGAAAATCATGAGATGCTGCCCACACCACCGCCAGTGAACGAGCAACAAGAACCTTCAGCAGCATGCACAGTCCCTGCGGGCAGCCCGGACAGGCCGGAATCACCACAGGTGACAAAGATGCATGCTAAGGCTCAACAACCAGAGCCCCAACTGCAGCGCTCCACGAGAGAGCGTCGACCGCCTGAAAGACTCAATCTTTGACCCAAAGACGTTGGGGGGGGGGGGGGGGGAGGTGATGTCATGTATGTAACCTTCATGTAACTGTAACCTTCATGTAACAACACTGTACACTGTATACACCTAAGAAATGCACACCTTGGCTACAGGGGGTGAACTTGTGGGAGACACTCCTCACCTGGTCATCCAGGTATATAAAGGGAGGTCCCACGCAGAGTCAGCACTTCTTGGTCCTGTGAATAAAGGTACAGGTCACAGAGTGACCTTGTCTCCAGTCTGTGCCTCGTGTTGATTTACAGTAGAGTGTAAGGACACAACAACGTTGGTCACACAGAAGGTTTTCTGATATTATAAGTTGATGTGATTAATAAAACTGCTTTCACTGTGTTATTTCCAGATTATTGATAAAAGCAAAAGAGATCCATCAGAGGAAATTGAAATTTTGCTGCGATATGGACAGCATCCAAATATTATCACCTTGAAGGATGTGAGTAGATCAGACACATTGTTACTCTGCAGTAATGGGACACATCTGTCACTTGGCAAATGTTCTTACAACAGACATAATAGAGATTGATGTGAACATTTGTTAAACTTTAAGGAAAATGCTTGACCAAGTTTTTCCCTCCCACCTCACTTCCTCTTCATCAGAGTTTGTTAGTATTTGTAAATGTGGGATTTGACACTGGATTTTGATTGGTTCTTTAGTTACAATACATGAACATATAGGCTGGGAAATTGGGCCCGTTTGCGCCGGCCTTTAAGGCCAGTTTGGAAGACAAAATGGTGGCTGCTTTGCTTCCACTCACTTCCATCGCGGAACACGGAGGCCACCATTTTGGGCAAGTCACCAATGCTGTTGTTGTCAGTGCTCGTTCCAGATATTTACTTGCAATGGTAATATTATGTTGTTTCAAATACTTTTCCATTTTAAAGTAATTTACTCACACCGTATTATCGATCAACTTTGTTGAGGATGTCTGTGTTGTGCAGTAGCACATAGTTGCCAGAATGACAAAAACGCAAAATGTGTTCTCCAGGTAATGTACATGTATATTTGTATTTGCTTTTCCTTGCTCTCTATGACAACCGTGACCTTATGCAGTGCATATTTGCTGAGTTTTCAGGCACTGTAAACAAGAAGTAGTTTCTACAGTTATACTCGATAACAGGACCGGCCTTCGGAAAATTAGTGCCGTGGGAGAACTTAGACCATAAGAATATAAGAAATAGGAGCAGGAGTCGGCCACAGGTTCCCTCGAGCCTGCTCCGCCATTTAATACGATCATGGCTAATCTGATCATGGACTCAGGTCCGCTTCCCTGCCAGCTCCCCATAACCCCTTATCCTCTTATCAGTTAAGAAACTGTCTAACTCTGTCTTAAATTTATTCAGTGTCCCGGCTTCCACAGCTCTCTCAGGCAGCGAATTCCACAGATTGACACCCCACTGAGAGAAGAAATTCCTCCTCATCTCAGTTTTAAATGGACAGACCCTTATTCTGAGACTATGTCCCCTAGTTCTAGTCTCCCCTATCAGGGGAAACATCCTCTCTGCGTCCACCTTGTCAAGCCCCCTCATAATCGTGTACGTTTCGATAAGATCACCTCTCATTCTTCTGAATTCCAATGAGTAGAGGCTCAATCTATTCAACCTTTCCTCAAAAGTCAACCGCCTCATCTCTGGAATCAACCTAGAGAACCTTCTCCGAACTGCCTCCCAAGCAAGTATATCCTTTCGTAAATATGGAAACCAAAACTGCATGCAGTATTCCAGGCGTGGCCTCACCAATACCTTGTATAGCTGTAGCAAGACTTCCCTGCTTTTATACTCCATCCCCTTTGCAATAAAGGCCAAGATACCATTGGCCTTCCTGATCACTTGCTGTACCTGCATACTAACCTTTTGTGTTTCATGCACAAGTACCCCCAGGTCCCACTGTACTGCAGCACTTTGCAATTTTTCTCCATTTAAATAATAAGTTGCTCTTTGATTTTTTCTGTCAAAGTTCATAACCTCACACCTTCTAACATTATACTCCATTTGCCAAATTTTTGCCCACTTACTTCGTCTGTCTATGTCCTTTTGCAGATTTTTTGTGTCCTCCTCACAAATTGCTTTTCCTCCCATCTTTGTATCATCGGCAAACTTGGCTATGTTACACTTGGTCCTTTCTTCCAAGTTGTTAATATAGATTGTAAATAGTTGGGGTCCCAGCACTGATCTCTGCGGCACCCCACTAGTTACTGATTGCCAACCCGAGAATGAACCATTTATCCTGACTCTCTCTTTTCTGTTTGTTAGCCAATCCTATATCCATGCTAATATATTACTCCCAACCCTGTGAACTATTATCTTGTGCAGTAACCTTTTATGTGGCACCTTGTCAAATGCCTTCTGGCAGTCCAAATACACCACATCCACTGGTTCCCCTTTATCCACCCTGTGCATTACCTCCTCAAAGAATTTCAGCAAATTTGTCAAACATGACTTCCCCTTCATAAATCCATGCTGACTCTGCCTGACTGAATTATGTTTTTCCAAATGTCCTGCTACTGCTTCTTTAATAATGGACTCCAACATTTTCCCAACCACAGATGTTAGGCTAACTGGTCTATAGTTTCCTGATTTTTGTCTGCCTCCTTATTTAAATAGTGACGTTACATTTGCAGTTTTCCAATCTGCTGGGACCTCCCCAGAATCCATGGAATTTTGGTAAATTCCAAGCAATGCATCCACTATCCCTGCCATTACTTCTCTTAAGACCCTGGGATGCAAACCATCAGGTCCAGGGGATTTATCCGCCTTTAGTCCCATTCTCTTACTGATGTCGGGGGTGGTGGGTTTGTCAGCCTTTTCTGACCTTGACAGTTCGAATCGTCCCACTCCCTGGTTATAGGGCTTGGAATTATTTAGGGGATGTGATAGATGTAGACAGACAACTGTTTGGTACAAGAACATATATTTTATTGAGCATATTGCACACCACACTTATTAACTTAATAGCATATAACAAAATGTACAGAAAAAGGGGGAAAACGTATAAGCAACAGGTACAGAGGTTATGCAGTGAAAAAAAACCACCTCCCACCAAAACACTAACTAAGTTAGGCTCTGAAATTGCAGGGACTATGCTCACCAAAGGATTTCTCTACAGTTTAGACCAGTTGCACACTGCTTTCTCTTTCCTCAATCTTGTGGATTCTTTGGCTGGTTGTGGTGTCTTCAGTATTAGCACTGGTCGACGTTTTGATGGTAAATAAGTTTTTTCCTTGAGTCCGCGCTGGATGATTGTTGGTTTTTCAGTGACTCCGGGGCTTCTTGTTAGGTTCTTCTTGTTGCGTTGCTGTAACCTCGTGTGGCAAGTTAGATGTTTCAAAGCCAGAGTCAAAGAGCCCAGAGTCCAAGTGCTTTTCCAGAGTGTTCTCGGATACGTTTCTTTAAAAGTGTTTCCTCAGCCCAAAGTTTATTACCCAAGCTACCAGCAAGGCCCCCAGTTAACCTGAGAGGCTGCTTAAAATTTTGCGCCACAGCTCGGGTGCACAATTAATTTTTGATGACTGCTTTTTGCGATTTTGGCAGGCTGATCAACTCTAATGTGATCCCGTGGTGAGAATTTTGGTGGGCTGATTGAGCATTAGCATGATACAAGATTCCCAAAGGTGCTGATGGGGTTTTCGAATGGTGCTGTTCGAATGTAATCAGGTCTTGATACTGTCCATTGTGTGTTTTGCAGATGCCAGGGTTTTTCTGTATAGCCGTTTTAAGAACTATTAAACTATGTATGTATCTGGGTCCCTGGTAAGTGGGCTTTTGTTAGATTGCTGTTGTCTCCCTGGGGCCTGCCTCCCAGGTGGGTTAGCAGCCCTATAAGGATTCCATTTCCCTATGCAGACCCAGCATACAATTTAAAATGTCCAAACTCAATCTAAAAGGCCCCAGTTTAGTCCAAAGGCGCCTAATAGTGAGGTATTTCTGTCCACATTTCTCCTCCAAAAGTCTAACACAGTTCCCTTTTAAATTCCAGACACATGTCCATTGAGTAAGAGGTCCCAGAATTTTGTGAATCCTGCACTGAGTACCACCTCCTTAGTGAGTGCGATTGTGTTAAGTTCCTCCCCCCCTCCCCATAGCTCCTTGACTATCCATTGTTGGGATATTGTTCGTGTTCTCTACCGTTGAGACTGTTACAAAATATTTGTTCAGAGTTTCTGCCATCTGCATGTTCCCCATTACTAATTCCCCGGTCTTGTCCTCTAAGGAACCAACATTTACTTTAGCCACTCTTTTCCTTTTTATATACCTATAGAAACTCTTGCTATCTGTTTTTATAATTTGTGCTAGTCTACTTTCATAGTCTATCTTCCCTTTCTTAATCAGTTTTTTATTAATTCTTTGCTGGCTTTTAAAAGCTTCCCAGTCTTCTGTCCTCCCACTAGTTTTGGTCACTTTGTATGCCCTTGTTTTTAATTGGATACCGTCCTTTATTTCTTTAGTTAGCCACAGATGGCTATCTTTTCTTTTACAGCCTTTCCTCCTCACTGGAATATATTTTTCTTGAGAGTTGTGAAATATCTCCTTAAATGTAAGCCACTGTTCATCAACCATTCTACACTTGAATCGATTTTCCCAGTCCACTTTAGCCAACTCAGCCCTCATACCTTCATTTAAGCTTAGTACACTGGTTTGAGATCCAACTTTCTCACCCTCCATTTGAATGCTATGATCACTCATTCCAAGGGGATCCTTTACTACGAGATTGTTTATTAATCCTGTCTCATTACACAGGACCAGATCTAAGATAGCCTGCCCCCTGGTTGATTCCGTTACAGACTGCTCAAGGAACCCATCCCTTATGCACTCTGCAAACTCTTCCTCAAGGCTACCCTGACCAATTTGATTTGTCCAATCAATATGGAGGTTAAAATCACCCATGATTATTGCTGTTCCCTTTTTACAAGCCCCCACTATTTGCTGTTTTATACTCCGACCAAGTGTTGCTCCTGTTAGGGGGCCTATAGACTACGCCCACCAGTGACTTTTTCCACTTATTATTCCTTATCTCCACCCAAACTGTTTCAACATCCTGATTATTTGAGCCAATATCATTTCTTAATATTGCAGTGATTCCATCCTTTATCAATAAAGCTACCCCACCTGCTTTTTCTTTCTATCTATCCTTCCGGATTGTCAAATATTCCTGAATATTTAATTCCCAGTCCTGGTTACCTTGCAACCACTTGTATTTTGAGTTTAAATATGTAGTGCTTAAATATTTTTAAAACTACCCTCTCTTGAATAAGGCTGAATTCAATTGGCACCCACCATCAGCCTTGGTAATTGTGGGTCCACTTGGCGATCTGTGTGCCACTCTCAGCACTCCTCCATACCCACTCCCCTCCTAGGTGAGACGTCCAGCTCACTCTGTGCTTAACGTGTGGCGGTTGTATTATACTCCCATCTCCCGGCTTGCACCAAGCCCGCCTCCAGCTGCCACACATTTGCTTACTTTTGACCACGGTGACCTGAACAGTCGCTCACATCGCCCAACCTTAAGGCTGGCCCTGCTTGGTAAGCACTTTCACATTATTTCATGGATCCCCTGGAAATTCTCTATGGACCCCAGTTTGTGAACCACTGCTCTACCCCATTTAGACTCTTATTTTACAAGGAACACCCTTAGCCCCTACTCTTTTGTCTGTTTTGTTGTGAGCTTGCCATCCATTCTGCTACTCAGACCCTGACTCCATAGGCTCGGTTCTTAGAGGTGTATAAAATTATGAGGGGCCTGGATAGAGTGGATAGGAAGGACCTTATTTCCCTTAGCAGAGGGGTCATCAACCAGGGGGCATCGATTTAAAATAATTGTGGGGAGGTTTAGAGGGGATTTTAGGGGAAATATTTTCAACCAGAGGGTGGTGGGGGTCTGGAACTCATGCCTGAAAGTGTGGTAGAGGCAGAAAGCCTCACCACATTTAAAAAATACTTGGGATATGCACTTGAAGTGCCATAACCTATAGGGCTACGAACCAAGAGCTGGAAAGTGGGATTAGGTTGGATAGCTCTTTGTCAGCTGGCATGGACACGATGGGCTGAAATGACCTCCTTCATGCGGTAAATTTCTATGATTCTATGTTTCTATGATAAGGATCCGGAGGCAAAAATGTTGAGGATGGTGACTTTGACAGCCACTGATAATGCATGGTCACCAGGTCCAGCAGGGGGCAGGTCTTCTTCCAGGTCTGTCACCACCTAATGTGACAACCTGACCCTCCTGAAGTATTGCTTTTCAGATATGTCAAGGAAACTCGGCCTCTGCCTGTACACCCTATGCTGTGGTTAGTGCCTCCTGTGAGTTGCTCCCCTTTCTAATGTCCAGCTGCAGGTCTTTCAACAGCAGGCTGCTGCTGTTGGTGATGGTCATATTGCTCCTGGTCCAAGGTCCAATCTAAGGCAGCCAAGGCCAAGGTGCCACCTATCCTAATGTGATTCAGAAAACCTTCAAAGTGTAGACAGTAAACTCTCAGCAAAGTTGCTGTGAACAAAACCTTCCACTAGTAGGTAAGAAAGTAGATGTTAATGGGCAACCTGCCTCTCCCGAGAGAGTGGCGCTCGTGTTAAACGTGGAAGTTGGCAGGTTGATGCCAGCTTCCAGTTGTGCTCGCATTTTTACCACATTTAATCCTCCACAAACCCATGCACTCCTTCAGGTTAAAATGGCCCCCATGGTTTCAGAGCTAATTAAAGATCAGAAGTACTATTTTGTGATTTACACCAGAAAGATTGTCTTGCAAGTATATTGAGAAGTTAATACACCATTCCTCCCTCTTTATTAATAACAAATATGTAAATATATAAATTACTACTATGGGAAAGATAAACTCTTACCTCTTCAGGTTGGAGATGTTGGCTTTGAAATTGGCCTCCTTAGCGTCTCCCGTTGTCGCCTCCGGGGGGTGATAATGAGGCGCTAATGACTTACCGACCGGACACGGCAAGAAGATTGACTCCCACTATATTCGGTGGGAGGTTTGCGGTGCTAGAACGGCGTTGCGCTCCAATCTCCTGCACTGGGAGATCGTGACATCATTGCCGTGCGCATCGCCCCAGTCGCGTCCAGGACCTGGACTTTGGTTCCGCCCCCTGCAGCATCACCAGGTGAAAACACCGGCAGCTGCGGGAGGCGTTCATCGGGAGGCTGACTCTTCAGGGGCGATGCTTAAAGGTGAGGTGGCCGAGGTGAGTTTAAAAAAAAATTGTAATTTCCCTCTTTGATTTTTTTTACCAGCTTTCTCCCCGGCGATCGATCAGCCCGGCACTCTGCCGTAGTGCATCGGGCTGATCGGGCCGGATCACGGCTGCCGTCGGTGTGCAGGTAAGTTCTTCTTTTGCAGAGCCTACAGTGATGGCCCTTCCCTTTAAGGGAGGGAAGGAGCCTTCCAACACGGCAGTGCTGCACGGCCCAGTGTGGAACACTGCAAACCTACCGCCCCACCTGCTGCCTCTTACGCTCCAGGAAGGAAGTGGATCGCTTGATTTAGTGCTCCACCTCCTTCCTGGAGCGCAAACGGTGCATTTTTTTAAAGTTTGAAAACATTAATGCCTGCCGCAAATTGTTCAAACTTTTAAAAGTTTGCAATCAAACGGGGCGCTCCCGAATTTCACCCTCATTAATTTTTATTCTGAAGTGGAAAGCAAACAGTTGGCATGACAATGGGACTCTGAGACCATGTTTTATATATCATGATTCTAAAGTTGCCACAACAACTGAAAGAGATAGGTAACTGAGTCAAAGGATATATTTTACGAGTCCTTGTTTCCTGGCCTCCTGGGAGTGCAGGTGGGATATTTGGGAGCCTGCTGCCCACGTGCCCGAATTTCCAATATGCATTCCCATTGGGCAAAGCTCCATACTAGGCACATGATCTCATAAAATGACCCTCCTAAATGTAAGCATTTTATAGTCATCATCTTTATCTCCGACAGGGTTACTGATGGTTAGTAGTAAGTTACAAGGCAACAACTCCAGTGATCTCTTGACTGAGTGCAATTTATTTGTTGTTCCTTATAATATAGAGTCTGCTCTAGCACTGAGGAGTCTCACCTACAAGGAGCACATTACAGAAAATCGGGTGTTTACTGTGCATAATTTTTGAATCAAAATGTGTGGACTTGTAAAATTACTCCCATAGTGTATCATTTAATCTTTTTTAATTTGTTACTTTTTGCTGTTGTGCAGCATTCATGCTAAGGTCAGTAGAGCTGACATTATTTTAGATAAAATTATAATAGTAATATTTATGACATGGGGGCAGTAGGCATATGGCATCACATGCTAGTATTGCATCAATACCGGTCTCTATTTTCCTCGAATATTACCAGAAAACAGATCATACACTGTATATTAAAAATGGCTCTACACAAGGAATATGAGTTTGAGGTTCTGAAATGTGCCATTTGGCCTGTGAACCTTTGCTGCATTGTGTAGTTATTTTAAACAAACCTATCTTACCTGGCCTTGATTTTGTTTGTGTTGATTATTCAGGTTTATGATGACGGAAAATATTTGTATCTTGTCATGGAGCTAATGAGAGGAGGAGAACTGCTTGATCGGATTCTACGGCAGAAGTGTTTCTCGGAGAGAGAGGCCAGCGCAGTGCTTTATACAATCACGAAGACAATGGAATACCTACATTCACAAGGAGTATGTTCCATTTGTTAATCTGGAAGGTTTCAATTTCACAATATTTCAAAAGTGATGTACAACAAAAGCATGGAACTACACAGGGGCCGAAATTGCCCTCCGACCGATAGGGGGCGCACTCACCGATCTTAAGATTTTTCTCCGTCCCAATCCATGGGGCGGAGAGTAGAGCGAAATTCTGCTCGTTGTACTTTTATTTTGTTCCGGGCAGTGAAGTCGGGTTGTGGAGGGGCGGAAGTTAAAGGGGAGGGCCGCTGTGAACTCTGCAGCCACTTTAGTGGCACCCACAGGGCCACCAGGGAGGGCTTCAGGCGGGCCAGCAGTCCGGCACCCAAGAAGGGGTGCTGGGTTGCCAGCCGACAATTAAAATAAAACCCTGCATGCAGGCCTTGGAACACCCACATTTTCTGGGCAGGTTGTTATCCCGGCCTGGTTGCATCCCAATGCAGACCTGCCCCCTGGGAGTAGGACAGCAAAGTCTGCTGCTGCTGCAGGCCTGAGAGTTTGCGGAACAGCAGGCAGAAGGCCAGAAGACCACTGGGGATGCTGTAAGCACCTTGGCACCCAATTGGCAAAGGCAGAAGGGCCAAGAACGGCCCGGCCCACATCATTTAGGTGGGAATGTTTGGCCAGGCACAGATCCTGCTCCAGCCCTTGGGAGAAGTTCCATGAATTCCGGGGTGATATAAAGGGGGTGGAGGCCCTGTGCTGACCCAAGGAACATCAGTTCCTTAAACACTACATTCTGTAAGAAACTGTGATTGGCTGTGAAGTAAATGCAACACAGCAAAGAAGAATGAAAGCCTGCACAAAGCCTCAACTGTGACCATGGGGAGGATAAAATAAAGTTGATGGGTACAGAGGATGAACAATGGGCACTAATTGAAAGTGATATCTATTGTGTATGTAGGCACCTTTGGTGATGATTCCACGAGGCAGGGTATGGTACTTAAACTGTGTGGACTGCAGTCGTTTATTTGCAGCTCCTCGAGTGAGGACACCAAGCTGTGAGCTCCCTTTTATACTGGGTTACCTGCAGTGTGCAGGTAACTCTTAGGTCTCCAGCAGCAGCACTCTCAGGTGTACAGGTAATGTGTGTACAGTGTAAGGTACATTCAGTGTTACAGACATCATATAACAATACAAGCATGCATACATAACAACACTCACCCCTAAACATTTTTCAAGTCCTTATTGTATTGACCTGGGGAGGTGATCAGTGGTGGGCTGTGGTGAGGGTTGTGTGGGTGCCAGGTGTGACCCCTGTACTTTAAGCTGGCCTCATACATTCCCCCCCACACAGACTATGTGGGTGCCACTGTTGTGGGATCCCTCAGTGGGGTAGCCATTGCAGCAGTGGGTAGGGTGCATACTCTGTGATGTGGGTAGTTGTGTGGTGGTGGGCAGGGCCACCGGACTGTGTGGGCTCCTTGTCCTCCAGTTGGGATGAGGTGGTCATCCCAGGGTTTGCCAGGAAAGCTGGAGGGTATTGGCCTCTCACTCCTGGTGTTAGCCCTCGTGGCCAGGGTGTGTAGGGCTGGTCTGGGGCAGATTGCCAGTGGTGGTGGCTGTGCTGCCCATTGACCACTGACCCTGTCGTGGGTCTGCTCCCACTGGGTGTGTGTGGATCTTTCCTGGGGCATCACACTAATTCCAAAGGTCCAGGCTACATGGTCTGGTAGCCAGCTGGACCTGGGGGTCTCCCACAGGGGGATTCCTCTAGCATTTGCATGGTCCCTGTAGAACCCAGTGTCCTTTAACAGTGTTCTACCTGTATACATGACACCACGGCTTTGATCATACATAGTCGAGTCTACATTATTGACTGCCTTTACATTGTTAATAACAGCATGTGCATCACTTTTTGGTACCATGGTCTCACCAGACATGGTTACATTAGGCATTTCAAACTCTCTGTCATAATCATCACACATAACAAGCTTGTTCTTAACCTTACTTATACAAGCATTCATTTCATTTTTCACATTAGTTACACCAGCATCACAATTCATGGTTACATTATCATACTTGCACCCTTTTACTGCATTTTTAACTTTAAAGTCCCTGTCATCTTTAAGTTGAAACTGTCCCTTTAAATTATTTTGGTTACCGGTCTAAGGGAGCCTTCCAATCTGATTGGCCACTCGGTGTCACGTGTCGCTCCTCCAATGCTGCCCCTCATGGTCTGGTCGCGGCAATTTTGATTCCAGGTTCTTCTCCTCGTGGTGCAGCCGCCATCTTCTGGCTCTCCTCCAGGTAGGCTGTGGTGGTCTTTTCTTCCTCAGGTTCAGCCATGGATGTCAGGAGTCCACCTTTCTCAATGATTTTCGCCTCTTGGAGTTCTGCCCCAGCCCGGAAGGAGAAGTTTGGGTTTTTGGTCCTGTTGATTTCGCCGCGGTGTAGTCCTGGAGATTTTGCCGCGCAGTCGAGCTGGACAGTGGGATCTCTAGATGCAGTGATGAATCCATGTTCGATGTCAATTGCTGGAGCCCGAAGGCCGTCGCTACTTCGACTGATTTGGACCCGGTTCACCCAATTCCTTCCCAGCAGCATGGGACCATCGCCGGCAACGATCCACAGGGGGAGTTTGCTCAACATGCCACCCTGGGAGACCTGGACGTCCACGCTGCCAACGATTTGGATTTTACCTTTGGTGTAGGTGAGCAGCTCTGCTTGGGCAGGAGACAGTTTTGGTCGAGTGGCGGGATTCATCCAAATGTTTTCAAAGGTCGTTTGGCTCATCACAGACTGGCTCACCCCTGTGTCGATTTCCATGGAAACTGGGACCCCGTCGATGTCTACTTCCATCTTCCACGGGGAACTTTCGATGGAACAGGTATAAATTCCATACTCATCTTCCAGGGGTTGAGCAGCTTCATCTTCATCTGTGTCGGAGCCCTGGTGATTAGTCAACTCATCAGTGACACGGTGAGCAAAGCTTTTTCTGCCCATTCTCTGAAGGTGCCCTTTTTCTTTGCAGCCTTTGCATATATAGTCTTTGTAGCTCCACTGGTGGGCCTTGTGGTTTCCACTGGGGCCATCCAGTTTGCCCCATATGGTGGACTCAGGGTTGCGGGACTCGGGGCAGCATTTCTGCCTTTAGAAGTATCCATGCGGTGCACTGCGCTCGCCAGTTTAGAGTCCTGGGTCAGTATTCGCCTGGAGTCGCCGGCCAAAACCATGTAGGTCTGGCTCACTTGAATTGCTTTCTGCAGGGTGACTGTGATGTCCGCAGAGAGCAATTTGTGTTGGAGGTCTTCGTGGCTGATCCCAATGACAAATATGTCCCTTAGTGCTTCATTAAGGTGGTCTCCAAAATCACATGATGCAGCTAGTCTTCTTAAATGTGCAGCATACTTAGTAATTTCTTGGACTTCGGGTCGCCGGTAATGTCGAACCGGTGCCTGGCTGTGAGGATGCTTTCTTTTGGTTTTAGTTGCTCCTGTATTAGTGTTACAAGTTCCTTATAGCTCTTGGTGGTTGTCTTCTCCGGGGCTAGCAAGTCCCTGACGAGACAATGAATTGTGGGCCCACAACTGCTAAGCCGATGGCCCTGCGCTTTTTTGGTCGTGTAGCCAGTGTGTCCCCGTCCAGGTCGTTAGCTATGAAGAAATGTTCCAATCTTTCTACAAAAGTGTCCCAATCTTCCCCATCGGTAAATTGCTGAAAGTTGCTGAGATTCGACATGCTGAGCGTGTAGCTCGTGACCTCGTCGCCAGTTATTGTGTATGTAGGCATCTTTGGTAATGACTCCACGAGGCAGGGTTTGGTACTTAAACTGTGTAGACTGTAGTTTAGCGTAAGGACCATGCTTTCGTACGCTTCAGTAAATACGTCAACTATGTCCTGGAGTTCAGCTTCTGTATGTGCACAGACGCAGGCGTCAACCGTTTATTGTAGCTCGATGGCAGAGGTTGGAGTGGTCTTGGACCTGGCCTGGAGATGGCGACGGGTGAACAGGTTTCCAATGGTTCTGTAGTTTAGTTCCACTCCAGCGTGGAGCTTGTTGACTGTAAGGTGGAGCATGGTAGTGAGGAAGATTGTGAAGAGGGTTGGGGCAATGACGCAGCCCTGTTTGACCCCGGTCCGGACGTGGATTGGGTCTGTGAAAGATCCGTTGGTAAGGATCACGACCTGCATGTCGTCATGGAGCAGGCGGAGGATGGGGACAAACTTTTGGGGGCATCCGAAACGGAGGAGGATGCTCCATAGATCCTTGCGGTTGACAGTGTCAAAGGCCTTTTTTAGGTTGAAGAAGGCCATGTATAAGGGCTGGTGCTGTTCCCTGCATTTTTCCTGCAGCTGTCGCGCTGCAAAAATCATGTCCATTTTGCCCCATAGGGGATGAAATCTGCACTGTGACTCCGGGAGGAGCTCCTCGGCCACAGGGAGAAGACGGTTGAGGACGACTCGAGCGACGACTTTCCCAGTGGCTGATAGCAGGGAGATTCCTCTGTAGTTGCCGCAGTCGGACTTGTCCCCTTTTTTAAAGATGGTCATGATCACTGCATCTCCGAGATCTCCCGGATGCTCTCCTCCCTCCAGATGAGAGAGATGAGCTCATGTATCCACGCCAACAGTGCCTCTCCGCCATACTTCAGTACCTCAGCAGGGATTCCATCCGCACCTATAGCCTTGTTGTTTTTAAGCTGTCTTACGGCTTTTTCTACCTTGTGCAGTGTTCGGGACTCACTGAGGTGGTGGCGGATAGCATGCTGCGGGATGGAGCCGAGAACACTCGAGTCAAAGGCAGAGTCTCAATTGAGGAGATCTTCGAAGTGCTCCTTCCAGCGGGCCCTGACAGCCTCGGTGTCCTTGATGAGTGTTTCCCCGTTCTTGGCCAACAATGGGGTGGGGCCTTGGGTGTTTGGACGGCAGGTGGCCTTGACTGCGATGAAGAATCCTCGCACATCATGGCTGTCGGCCAGCTGCTGTATCTCCTGTGCTTTCTCCATTCACCACCTGTTCTTTAGGTACCGGGTTTTTTGTTGGACCTCAGCATTGAGTCGTCTGTAATGCTGCCTTGATGCTCCCGAGTTGGGTTGTTGTTTAAGGCTCAGAAATGCCCTGCACTTGCGATCCATTAGCTCTTGGATCTCCTCATCATTCTCATCAAACCAGTCCTGGTGTTTCCCGGTTGAATGATCGAGCGTCTCTTCGCAGGCACTGGCTATGGAGGCCTGGAGGGCAGACCAAGCGCTGTGGGCATTCTGCATCTCGGAGTCATCAAGACACGCCAGGTTAGCTGTGAGGGCTTTCTTAGCTGGATCTTTGAGTGCCCCGGCATTGACTTTTTTGCGGCACTGCTTCTGCTGCCCTCTCCACTTTGGGGCTATGTTGATGTCAATGATGGATCAGATTAGGCGGTGGTCCATCCAACAGTCATCAGCTCCTGTCATGGCGCGGGTGATGCGCACATCCTTATGATCCCTGGCTCGGACAATGTCATAGTCGAGCAGGTGCCAGTGTTTGAAGCGGGGGTGTTACCACGATGCCTTGTATTTGTCCCTCTGGCGGAACAAGGTGTTGGTGATGAGGAGTTCATGTTCTAGACATTTTGTCAGGAGTAGGGTACCGCTGGAGTTGGCTTTCCCTACCCCCTCTCTGCCAATCATGCCTCCCCAGAGATCTGTGTCCTTGCCAACCCTGGCGTTGAAGTCACCGAGGAGGATCAGTTTGACACCCATGGGGACGTGGGACAGGGATTTTTCGAGGTTGGAGTAAAATCCCTCTTTGGTCTCATCTGTTGCATCAAGTGTTGGGGTGTACGCACTGATGACTGTGACACACTGGTTCCAGGATAGGGTGAGTCGAAGAGTCATGAGGCATTCGTTATCCCCACAGGGGGAGTCTTTGAGGTGGTCGGCCAGCTCATTTTTGATGGCGACGCCGACTCTGTGGAGGCGCCGCTCTTCCTCTGGTTTCCCTTTCCAGAAGAAGGTGTAACCTCCACCTTGTTCCTTGAGCTGGCCTTCCCCTGCCTGGTGGGTCTTGCTTAGGGTGGCGATGTTGATATCAAAGAGTCTAAGTTCCTGGGCAACTATGGTGGTGCGGCATTCCAGCCTGTCACTGTTGGAGTTGTCCATGAGGGTCCTGACGTTCCAGGTCCTGAACTTCAAGTTAGAGGAGTGGAAGATGCCTGTGCGTGAGTTCTTTTAACGTGGGGTAGCTGTTGCACATCGGCTACCACACGGGCTTAGCTGAGCAAGGTCTTGGTCCAGTGGCAAGGGGGTCCAAGACAACTGGAGACCAGGCACTGCTGTATGGGCCTAGTTGCCTACGGCGAGATGTTGGCCGCATGCTCGGCATTGGATAGCGCCCTTGATGGTAGGTGTTCTGAAGCCTGGTTGGGGGCAGGCATTGGAATGGTCAGTGGCCCACCGGGGTTCAGGGTGGGAGGGCAGGGGGGTCACTGCCATGGAACTCACCACGTGTTGGAGGTGGAGAAGAGGCCAGGTTGCCGGTGGGGAAGGAGAGCTCCAGTCATCGCTGAAGGGGGAGGGGAGGCCAGCCGCTGTCGTAGGAGTGGAGGACCCGGTCGCCGTTGAGGAGGAGGTCACCTGTCGCCGCAGGAGGTCCAGCCATCGCCGAGGAGACCCAGATTCTATTGTGGAGGAGAGGCCCATCTGCCGTCGCTGGAGATGTTCCGATCATCGCTGGGGGGGGGGGTAGGGGAGTGGAGGCCCGATAGCCAGATCCAGGTCGCCATCGCAAGAGGTCCAGTTGTTACAGGAGGCCCAGTCACCTCAGGAGGCCCAGTCGCCCAGTCGCCGTCGCAGGAGGCCCACTCGCCCACTCGCCACAGGAGGTCCAGTCACCACAGGAGGCCCAGTCACCACAGGACGCCCAGTCGCCACAGGAGGCCCAGTCGCCCAGTCACCTCAGGAGGCCCAGTCGCCCAGTCGCCGTCGCAGGAGGCCCAGTCGCCCACTCGCCACAGGAGGTCCAGTCACCACAGGAGGCCCAGTCACCACAGGACGCCCAGTCGCCATAGGAGGCCCAGTCGCCAGGAGGCCCAGTCACCACAGGAGGCCCAGTCGTCGCAGGAGGCCCAGTCGCCATAGGAGGCCCAGTCGCCGTCACAGGAGGCCCAGTCACCACAGGAGGCCCAGTCACCACAGGAGGCCCAGTCGTCGCAGGAGGCCCAGTCGCCACAGGAGGCCCAGTCGCCACAGGAGGCCCAGTCGCCACAGGAGGCCCAGTCACCCACAGGAGGCCCAGTCGCCACAGGAAGCCCAGTCGCCATCGCAGAAGGCCCAGTCGCCCACAGGAGGGCCAGTCGCCACAGGAGGCCCAGTCGCCACAGGAGGCCCAGTCGCCCAGTCGCCCACAGGAGGCCCAGTCGCCATCGCAGAAGGCCCAGTCGCCCACAGGAGGCCCAGTCGCCACAGGAGGCCCAGTCGCCACAGGAGGCCCAGTCGCCCACAGGAGGCCCAGTCGCCACAGGAGGCCCAGTCACCCACAGGAGGCCCAGTCACCACAGGAAGCCCAGTCGCCATCGCAGAAGGCCCAGTCGCCCACAGGAGGCCCAGTCGCCCACAGGAGGCCCAGTCGCCCAGTCACCACAGGAGGCCCAGTCGCCACAGGAGGCCCAGTCGCCACAGGAGGCCCAGTCGCCCACAGGAGGCCCAGTCGCCCACAGGAGGCCCAGTCGCCCACAGGAGGCCCAGTCGCCCAGTCGCCATCGTAGGAGGCCCAGTCGCCACAGGAGGCCCAGTCACCCACAGGAGGCCCAGTCGCCACAGGAAGCCCAGTCGCCATCGCAGAAGGCCCAGTCGCCCACAGGAGGCCCAGTCGCCACAGGAGGCCCAGTCGCCACAGGAGGCCCAGTCGCCCACAGGAGGCCCAGTCGCCACAGGAGGCCCAGTCGCCACAGGAGGCCCAGTCACCCACAGGAGGCCCAGTCGCCACAGGAGGCCCAGTCGCCACAGGAGGCCCAGTCACCCACAGGAGGCCCAGTCGCCACAGGAAGCCCAGTCGCCATCGCAGAAGGCCCAGTCGCCCACAGGAGGCCCAGTCGCCACAGGAGGCCCAGTCACCCACAGGAGGCCCAGTCGCCACAGGAGGCCCAGTCACCCACAGGAGGCCCAGTCGCCACAGGAAGCCCAGTCGCCATCGCAGAAGGCCCAGTCACCCACAGGAGGCCCAGTCGCCCACAGGAGGCCCAGTCGCCCAGTCGCCATCGTAGGAGGCCCAGTCACCACAGGAGGCCCAGTCGCCGTCGCAGGAGGCCCAGTCGCCCAGTCGCCGTCGCAGAAGGCCCAGTTGCCCATTTTCCACATGAAGCCCAGTCTTTGCAGGAGGACCAGTCATCGCAGAAGGCCCAGTCGCCACAGGAGGCCCAGTTGTCACAGGAGGCCCAGTCGCCACAGGAAGCCCAGTCATCGCAGGAGGCCCAGTCATCACAGGAGGCCCAGTCGCCACAGGAAGCCCAGTCACCACAGGAGGCCCAGTCACCACAGGAGGCCCAGTCACCACAGGAGGCCCAGTCATCACAGGAGGCCCAGTCGCCACAGGAAGCCCAGTCACCACAGGAGGCCCAGTCACCACAGGAGGCCCAGTTACCACAGGAGGCCCAGTCACCACAGGAGGCCCAGTCATCACAGGAGGCCCAGTCACCACAGGAGGCCCAGTCACCACAGGAGGCCCAGTCGTCACAGGAGGCCCAGTTGTCACAGAAGGCCCAGTTGCCACAGGAAGCCAGTCATTGCAGGAGGCCCAGTCATCACAGGAGGCCCAGTCACCACAGGAAGCCCAGTCATCGCAGGAGGCCCAGTCATCACAGGAGGCCCAGTCGCCACAGGAAGCCCAGTCATTGCAGGAGGCCCAGTTGCCCAGTCGCCGTCACAGAAGGCCCAGTCGCCACAGGAGGCCCAGTCGTCGCAGGAGGCCCAGTCGTCCAGTCGTCGCAGGAGGCCCAGTCGTCCAGTCGTCGCAGAAGGCCCAGTCGTCGCAGGAGGCCCAGTCGTCCAGTCATCGCAGGAGATCCCAGTTGCCCAGTCGCTACCACCGTAGTGAATAAAGGAATTTTATACGAGTGTATTAACCAGTGCACTACCGGGGAAATTTTTGCCCTTTTTAACTCTGTCTGGTCTCCTTTGTTCACCTTCATCCACAACATTACACTGCGCTGACTCCGGCCCCACCACAAACAATTATTTATATTCAGATTTGCTGATCTGTCCTGGGTGACAGTATTTTACAGAGACATGATGAACAAGCAATTAACAATGTGTAATGAAACTGTGGTAAACTATTATTACAGTATCTGTTCTGTCATTTGTAATGAATGTTTGGATGTGTGATATGCCTGAACAAGAGACAGAGACATCTCTTGTTTCAAAAGGAAACATGTTGGAATATTCATACTAGGTTTGTATTTATCTAAAATTTCAGATCTATTCTTAGAATGAACTCATTGGTTTTCATCTGCTATGAATGGAATCTTGGAACACTCATTAACACCAGGCTAGTGATGCTGAGCAGTGGGGCACTAATTATTTAATCATAAAATAGGATGGCATAAGTTCAATTTACCACTCCATTCAATTTCTGATCTGAACTGTGCAAGACAGGAACTGACAGAAGCCAAAATAGCTCTTTGCAAAGAGAAGGAAATATCAGATGTGGTGTTGGCACTGGCTCATTCTGGCATGGCTTCTGGTGGTCTAGAGATCTGTTTGGGCCCATCAAATAGCTTCTTTTCATTAAATGTTATATTATGGATGGTATTGTTTACTTCACAACCTTACAATATATCATCTATAGGAGATTTTTTTAAAAGACACCATTCAACTCTTCATTCACTTTACATTTTAAAGTACTCTTCTAGTAGGTTTCCCACTTTGGGTGGTGCTAGTACACTGTCCTTTCACATTTTGGACTTAGGTTTGAATCCAAACTAATGGAAAGAAAATCTCTTGTATCTGCTATTGAGGCTGGGATTCTTCCCACTGGGCTTCAGATAACCCTGCAAACCCTAACGTATAGCATGGTCCTGGTTGGTTGAGCAATGAAGAACTTATCACAGGTCTATGCCAGTCAGATGTAGGGTTTTAATTGGTTAAACCCCAGTAATATCCCAATGTGCAATTGGGGTCCATAGGCCTCAGCATTTCCAACTGTACCTAAGCTCGCTGGACTTACCTAAGTAGGATGTGTGCCTACGGAAAGAGAGTTGGGGGGATTTTAATCCTACCCAGCCGGTGAAAACTGGGCAGAATGGCAGTTAAGATTTACTTACTTGCCGGAAAGCCACCTGGATTGCGCTGTTTCTGATTTGACGGATTCTTGTAGAAAAGTGACTAAGCTGCCCACCTTAAGCCAGCCTAATTCACATATGCTAATTCAAATCCAATGGTGTAATCGAGTCCCAACAGTGATTTTAACTTTGGCCTGAGCAGGGAGGCCCCGAGACTTTGGCACCAGGTGAAGGCCAGCGTGAAGAGAATCTGGAAACTTAAGAGGCCTTCCGAGTCAGATTTTTCTTTCCTTTTTGATGCCAGGACTGAGCGCCACATGGAATGTTTAAGCTGCCCCTGCCCCGAGACTGCATCCCATCCCCTTCCCCTACTGCAAGACATTCTCTGGTGCATCTTCCCAACACTTACCCAAGTGCTGGCAGGAGGCCAAGGGATTCCCGCTTTCCCCTCCCGAAATGTTAGAGTCCTGGTGGTTAAAATTATCGTGGCCTCATATTGCTATGGGCAGATGGAAAAGCAAGTGAAACCAGTGGTTTCCCGTTGAAAACCAACCGGCAATTAACATTCCCCCCTCACACACCTCAGTCTTAGCTCACTTGTAGCATTCTCGCCTCTCAGTCACAAGATTGTGGTTTCAAGTCCAGCTCCAGAGATTTGAGCACAAAAGCTAGGCTGACACTTCAATGTAGTACTGAGGGAGTGCTGCACTGTCAGAGGTACCATCTTTTGGATGAGCTGTTAAACCAAGGCCCAGTTTGCTCCCTCGAGTGGACGTACAAAATCTCATGGCATCATTCAAAGAAATGCAGGGGAGTTTCCCTGGTGTCCTAGCCAATATTTATACCTCAACCAGCATCACTAAAACAAATTATCTGGTCATTATTATATTGCTGTTTGTGGGACCTTGCTGTGCATACATTGGCTGCTGAGTTACCTACATTACAACAGCGACTACACTGCAAAAGTATTTCATTGACTGCAAAGCACTTTGGGATGTCCTGAGGTTGTGAAAGACATGTTCTTTCTGTCTCTAGCTTAGTTTGGAGATTGTTAACCACGCTGAGGGGTTTCCATGCACTCCATAGTTTCCATCTGACAACAAACTCCTGTGTGAATTGAGTATGGACAATCTCAACTCAATTTCTGCTAGATGTAGTCAGGAGGATGTCACACTGGTGTAACTGTGTCAATTTAGTGTTACTTTGGGGTAGGCTAGATGGAGATTTATTCTATATCTCATCCAGGTTATACATGACCTAGGCCTGCATGATGCTGACACTGGGTATTCAAAATGAAAAGCGTTTCCTTCACTGGAAGTGACATCCTTTACCCTGATAAGCATAAGATTGGCCAACAAAAACAATATGGGGCAGAATTTCCTTCGGAGTTGAAATTCCTCTGTGTGTTATTTTCAGCATGCTGGTTAATACATTTGTGTAAAATTCTCCTATGCACTATTTAAAAAAAAATCATGAACGACTTAATTTAGAAGTGGCATTCACAAGAACTTGATACTAAGATGTTGGGGGTAATTTTCACCATCACTGCCTGGGATGCACATTGACTGGTATGTATAGAGGGTGGGCAATCCCTTCCATCAGATTACTGCCTGGATGGCAGAGGTGCAAATTACCGAATGCAGACTCTCCACAAGACTGGCCAACACTATGTATAAGGGGTGATTATGGAATCCAGCACTCCCAGTAAGGAGCAACACTCACAGGGACCACACATCGGGAAATTACGGGCCTGAAGCTGATCGTTTATGAATTATAGTTGGTGATTCGGTGCTGCTTTCTCACTCCTGTTAGGTTGTTCATCGAGACCTAAAACCAAGTAACATTTTGTATGTGGATGAGTCGGGAAACGCGGAATCCATTAGGATATGTGACTTTGGTTTTGCAAAGCAGCTCCGGGCTGAGAATGGCCTTCTAATGACTCCATGTTACACTGCCAACTTTGTAGCGCCTGAGGTAAGGAGCTTCATAATTCCACATGTTGTTTGTCTGAAGAGTTTAACAGGAAGCCACCAATGCTGTAAGCTCATGCACGTTTCCAATGGCATTTTGTCCAATCCTGTTGATACTCTAAACCTATTCTTCAAAATGGGTCCTATTAGAAAAGGATTGATGCATTTGAGTACAATGCATTAGA
Source organism: Pristiophorus japonicus (assembly GCF_044704955.1). Classification (NCBI taxonomy): domain Eukaryota; kingdom Metazoa; phylum Chordata; class Chondrichthyes; family Pristiophoridae; genus Pristiophorus; species Pristiophorus japonicus. The sequence goes on along the minus strand of NC_091985.1, from coordinate 104,946,041 downwards.
ACAATAATAATATTTTTACTCTATTGAGATCTTTTACAAAGTGCATTATCAGATGCTTTTTCTGGAATACATTACTCATTACTCTGTGGGAGTTAGCTGCTTGTACAGTCTGGATAATCACTTGGGATAATGGAACATGTTTATAACATTTCTACAGTTACAAAAATAGGTATTTTTGTGACCTGAGTGATAAACAAAAATAATTACCTTTTAGATATTTTAAAGGCCAGATGTACCAATCTACATTGAGTGCATTGGAAAAGGTTCCATTTTGGGGTTTTCAAACATTTTTCTATGGAAAGGATTTGGATATGAGTAATATTGAAGTGTTACTTTAAAGCTAAATTAAGTTCACAATGCTTTAAAATCCATCTTACAGTCATGTGCTGGAGCGATAGGGACAAAGAGGGAATTAGTATGATAATATGTTTACCCAAGAGGTAATGAGAAGCCAGTGAAACTGTGACCTATAATGACATGGAACACTTCAGATGCTTCTAGTGGGCATTCACAATTAAGGAAGCTAGCCTAGGATTACATGAGTGGTCAGGTTTCTGAGAAAAAGACTGTCCAATGAATGTAAATATATTTTAGACCACAAATAAGGGTCAGTGTGGCATATTTACTTATTTTTCTGACTGTAAAAATAAAGCAGCTTAACAATTCGTATTTGATCGTGTCGAAATGTAAATGTTACTTCATTTGACTTTCAGAAGATTGGGGAAGTGCATGTAAGGAGGACCTCATCCTCACATTTATACTCCATTTCCTGCCAGGCAGCCGAACAGGTTGAGTCAGCCAGTGATAGAAGGTTGCAGCTGGGGACCATTGGGAACGGGTTGGTGGGGAGGAGTCAGACTGGCAATCAGGAGGGAGGGGTGACCGGGAGAGATGGTGGGGTTGGTAGAGGGGTGGGGGTTGGTGCAGGGAGGGGGTTGGTGGAGGGGTGGAGGTTGGTGGAGGGTTGGGGTTGGTGGAGGGGTGGGGGTGGTGGGGTTGGTGGAGGGGTGGGGGTTGGTGGGGGGGTGAGGTTGGTGGGGGGGTGGGGGGTGGGGTTGGTGGAGGGTTGGGGTTGGTGGAGGGGTGGGGTTGGTGGGGGGGTGGGGTTGGTGGAGAGGTGGGTGTAGGGGAGGGGGTTGGTGGAGGGGTGGGTGTTGGTGGAGGGTTGGGGTTGGTGGAGGGGTGGGGTTGGTGGGGGTTGGTGGGGGGGTGGGGTTGATGGAGGGTCGGGGTTGGTGGAGGGGTGGGGTTGGTGGAGTGGTGGGGTTGGTGGAGGTGAGGGGGTTGGTGGAGGGGTGGGGTTGGTGGAGGGGTGGGGGGGTGGGGTTGGTGGGGGGGTGGGGGTTGGTGGGGGGGTGGGGTTGGTGGAGGGATGGGGTTGGTAGAGGGGTGGGGATTGGTGGAGGGGAGGGGGTTGGTGGAGGGGAGGGGGTTGGTGGTGGGGTGGGGTTGGTGGGGGGGTGTGGAGGGGTAGGGGTTGGTAGAGGGGTGGGGGTTGGTGGGGGGGAGGGGGTTGGTGGAGGGGAGAGGGTTGGTGGGGGTGTGGGGGTTGGTGGGGGGGTGTGGAGGGGTAGGGGTTGGTAGAGGGGTGGGGGTTGGTGGGGGGGAGGGGGTTGGTGGAGGGGAGGGGGTTGGTGGGGGGGTGGGGTTGGTGGGGGGGGTGTGGAGGGGTAGGGGTTGGTAGAGGGGTGGGGGTTGGTGGGGGGAGGGGGTTGGTGGAGGGGAGGGGGTTGTTGGTGGGGGGCTGCAGGGTGGGGGGGGTCAACTGATTTTGTCAGAAGGTTTGCTTGAGGGGCCGGGGGAAGCACTTCAGCTCCTCCTGGCTGACAAGCAGTACTCTTTAAAAAAAACGCTTACCTGCTGGATCCAGCTGCTGCCGCCTCCCTTTTATTTTCCAAGTCCGAAGAAACCCAGCCGTCCAGCGTTAAATTCAAATGGCTCCCAAAATCTGAGGTATGGAGCCTCATCTAAATATTCTAATCATGGACCCTCCTCACCAGAGCGGGTTACTCGTACACCCCCTGGACTGGAAGTAGGCGCCTTCGCAGTGGGTTGGGGTCGGGTTTTGCACATTTGCCGATTTAATACCCCAACCCTCTCCCACTCGTCGTGTGTGTGTGGGGTGGGGTGGTGTGTGGGGGTTTAAAATTCACCCCATATATTCTGATAATGCATCATGGTTTTCCTAGCAATTTGATTGAGTTAATTCAAACTTTTATTAATGATCCATTTTATTGCCTTAAGCTGACTAATAAATCATTTCTTATACTATTTCTGCTCTAGGTACTCAAGAGACAAGGATATGATGCGGCCTGTGACATGTGGAGTTTAGGGATTCTACTCTACACTATGTTGGCAGGGTAAGACAGCTATTGTTTTCACCAACAGGTGATTGGCTGCCAGGAGGGTGCGATAAGTACAAGTGAAACAAGCAGCAATGGGTTTTCTTTTTCTCTCTCTCTAGCCCTCGCCCAAAGTGCATTGTTCAACTATCATAGAGCCCTCGAGTCTCCTCACCCTCACCATTAACTGCAGCTGAGACATAGAAGTGCCAGGCAGCACTGGCACTCTGACCTGTGACCTCATTGCACAACTCTGAGCATCACTAGCAAAGGGTTTGTAGGTACACACAGCCCAAATAATCGTAATTCAGTTTAGTGGCCACGTGTGTCTTGCATAGAAGATTGGAGGTACATGTGGAGGATTTAGGAGATGTACAGTTGGCCCTTAATGTATGTAATATGATTGTTTATGAACAAGTGTGGATTGCTCTGTGGGCTTTCTGTCTTGTAATTTTTTCTTGCAATGACACAAAACTTTGAACGGATAGGACCATTATGAATAAGTGTTTGGCAAACTTTTTATGTTGGAGAGGGTGAAGAGCCAAGCACCCTTGTGATATCGCACACATCTATCATGCTGATATCTTTCAACCCGAATGACATCTTGTGTTGTGAAGAAATGAAATACCCAAACATTTTATTATTATAAACATGGCACCCTTTTTAGCTTCTGAAGTGTGAGAATGTTTCTGAAAATTACTGAGGCTGCTTTGAAATGCTTCTGAGTGTTCTTTACTGGATTGCCTGAAAGGAAGTGTCTGAGTGAAGAGTAAATTACAGGAGTGGAGTCCAGTGTACTCATGGAATTGACTGTTCACACCTTGCATATACAGTGGAAGTGTTTGTGGTTGTGCAATTTCCCATCATTTATACTGTTCAGTTTTGGGTTAGACAAATGCTCAGAAGCTGTCTCTGGCACTTTAAACAGCTTCGACTAAAACCCTTTCAGTGAGACACTGTATCCCATCCAACCCCCACCCTTTCACACACACACTGTACCCCATCCAACTCCCCACCCTTTCACACACACTGTACCCCATCCAACCCCCACCCTTTCACACACACACTGTACCCCATCCAACTCCCCACCCTTTCACACACACTGTACCCCATCCAACCCCCACCCTTTCACACACACTGTACCCCTTCCAACTCCCCACCCTTTCACACACACACTGTATCCCATCCAACCCCCACCCTTTCACACATACACTGTATCCCATCCAACCCCCACCCTTTCACATACACACTGTACCCCATCCAACTCCCCACCCTTTCACGCACACACTGTACCCCATCCAACCCCCACCCTTTCACACACACACTGTACCCCATCCAACCCCCACCCTTTCACACACACACTGTACCCCATCCAACTCCCCACCCTTTCACACACACACTGTACCCCATCTAACTCCCCACCCTTTCACACACACACTGTACCCCATCCAACCCCCACCCTTTCACACACACACTGTACCCCATCTAACTCCCCACCCTTTCACACACACACTGTACCCCATCCAACCCCCACCCTTTCACACACACTGTACCCCATCCAACCCCCACCCTTTCACACACACACTGTACCCCATCCAACTCCCCACCCTTTCACATACACACTGTACCCCATCCAACCCCCACCCTTTCACACACACACTGTACCCCATCCAACTCCCCACCCTTTCACACACACACTGTACCCCATCCAACCCCCACCCTTTCACACACACTGTACCCCATCCAACCCCCACCCTTTCACACACACTGTACCCCATCCAACCCCCACCCTTTCACACACACTGTATCCCATCCAACTCCCCACCCTTTCACATACACACTGTACCCCATCCAACCCCCACCCTTTCACACACACTGTATCCCATCCAACCCCCACCCTTTCACACACACACTGTACCCCATCCAACCCCCACCCTTTCACACACACTGTACCCCATCCAACCCCCACCCTTTCACACACACACTGTACCCCATCCAACTCCCCACCCTTTCACACACACACTGTACCCCATCCAACCCCCACCCTTTCACACACACACTGTACCCCATCCAACCCCCACCCTTTCACACACACACTGTACCCCATCCAACTCCCCACTCTTTCACACACACACTGTACCCCATCCAACCCCCATCCTTTCACACACACACTGTACCCCATCCAACTCCCCACTCTTTCACACACACACTGTACCCCATCCAACCCCCACCCTTTCAGTGAGACACTGTATCCCATCCAACCCCCACCCTTTCACACACACACTGTACCCCATCCAACTCCCCACCCTTTCACACACACTGTATCCCATCCAACCCCCACCCTTTCACACACACACTGTACCCCATCCAACTCCCCACCCTTTCACATACACACTGTACCCCATCCAACCCCCACCCTTTCACACACACACTGTACCCCATCCAACTCCCCACTCTTTCACACACACACTGTACCCCATCCAACCCCCACCCTTTCACACACACACTGTACCCCATCCAACTCCCCACTCTTTCACACACACACTGTACCCCATCCAACCCCCACCCTTTCAGTGAGACACTGTATCCCATCCAACCCCCATCCTTTCACACACACACTGTACCCCATCCAACTCCCCACCCTTTCACACACACTGTACCCCATCCAACCCCCACCCTTTCACACACACGCTGTACCCCATCCAACTCCCCACCCTTTCACACACACTGTACCCCATCCAACCCCCACCCTTTCACACACACACTGTACCCCATCCAACTCCCCACCCTTTCACACACACTGTACCCCATCCAACCCCCACCCTTTCACACACACACTGTACCCCATCCAACTCCCCACCCTTTCACACACACTGTATCCCATCCAACCCCCACCCTTTCACACACACACTGTACCCCATCCAACTCCCCACCCTTTCACACACACTGTACCCCATCCAACCCCCACCCTTTCACACACACACTGTACCCCATCCAACTCCCCACCCTTTCACATACACACTGTACCCCATCTAACTCCCCACCCTTTCACACACACACTGTACCCCATCCAACCCCCACCCTTTCACACACACATTGTACCCCATCCAACTCCCCACCCTTTCACATACACACTGTACCCCATCCAACCCCCACCCTTTCACACACACACTGTACCCCATCCAACTCCCCACCCTTTCACATACACATTGTACCCCATCCAACTCCCCACCCTTTCACATACACACTGTACCCCATCCAACCCCCACCCTTTCACACACACTGTACCCCATCCAACCCCCACCCTTTCACACACACACTGTACCCCATCCAACTCCCCACCCTTTCACATACACACTGTACCCCATCCAACCCCCACCCTTTCACACACACACTGTACCCCATCCAACTCCCCACCCTTTCACACACACACTGTACCCCATCCAACCCCCACCCTTTCACACACACACTGTACCCCATCCAACTCCCCACCCTTTCACACACACTGTACCCCATCCAACCCCCACCCTTTCACACACACACTGTACCCCATCCAACTCCCCACCCTTTCACACACACACTGTACCCCATCCAACTCCCCACCCTTTCACACACACACTGTACCCCATCCAACTCCCCACCCTTTCACATACACACTGTACCCCATCCAACCCCCACCCTTTCACACACACACTGTACCCCATCTAACTCCCCACCCTTTCACACACACACTGTACCCCATCCAACTCCCCACCCTTTCACACACACTGTACCCCATCCAACCCCCACCCTTTCACACACACTGTACCCCATCCAACTCCCCACCTTTTCACAGTGACACTGTACCCCATCCAACTCCCCACCCTTTCACAGTGACACTGTACCCCATCCAACTCCCCACCTTTTCACACAGGAAATAAGGAATGGATAGTTAGTTAAGCGGCTGAGACATTCTGCTGGGTTACACTTCAAGTTTTTTGCTGATGTCCATAAAATAAAAATATGAGTAAAATCCAAAGTTTGTGTGATTTTCTTCATTCTGATTAGCTTCACACCATTTGCAAATGGTCCTGAGGATACTCCTGAAGAAATCCTGGCACGCATTGGGAGTGGGAAATATGCCCTGACTGGGGGAAACTGGGACACTATTTCTGATGCTGCCAAGGTGAGTGGGAGTAATGTAGGTTAACAGAAAGTAAACAATTGTAATTGTGGAGTCTCATAATTTCAGGTTGTGAATTGTTTTAGGAGTTTTAAAAAATGTCAACTTCTAAATATTATTTTTTCTCTTCTATCTTTTTTCTCTCTCTCTTAATCCAATCTTTTTTTACTTCTCGATGACCCCAATCTTTACTGGGGAGGGATTTCCTAGCGGGGGGTGGGGGTGGGGGGAGGATTATGGTTGAACCCAGAAGTCTGGGTTTCTATGAATCCTGGGCACGTGCTGGTTACTGGTCCCTGTCCCTGTCTCCATTAAAACCAGAAGTGGGTGGGTTAGAAGCGGGTTGGGTTCGGGTTTGAGATTTAAAATCTTTTTACATCCCACCTGACACAAACCCACCCATTTTTGGGGGTTTAAAATTCCTCTCTTTATTTCTCTTTCTGTAGCTAATTTGACATTGAATTGACCCATTCTAATTCATCCTCCTTCTCAGCCCTTCCTCTGGTTATTTCTCAATCCTTAAGTCTCATTGCTCAAGGAGATGCATGCTTTGCCCTGTTGTTCACCAAAGTCCCAGATGCCCTGTTGCCATCGCTCAGGCATTATCAGCTTGCAGTTCCGGCAGCTTTGTGGGCAAAAATTCTTAAAACCTAAATATGCCGAACAAGTCTAAGTAACGGGACATGCTATTGCAGCAAAATCTGGCCCTGCAACTGCACAAGTGGGTTTTATTCTCATTTTTTTTTTTTCTCCAATATCTTAATGGAGTGGTCATTATATGTGTGTCAACCTGGTTAGTGAACATTTGCAGACCATTTTACCATAGCAATAGGGAGGAGGGGTTTGGAAAGGGAGGGATCCCTGCTGAAGCCAATCCTATTTTCATCCAACATTACATCCATTCTCTTTCCGGTAGATATGACCAAACAATAACCAGAATGAAAACCAAGGATAATTCAATACTGCCACTAACAGAGATCAGATACTCAACACAGACCAGGGATCAGTACTACACTATGAGGTGCACTTAACCCACTGAGTCCCTGGGGGAGACTCTATCTGCAAATGAGAGTTTGATGAGATTTTGCAGATTTGCTCTGGGTCAGAAGTTGTGGGTTCAGTTCCCACTCGAGACTTAAGTATATAAGAGAGGAATTTCCACGGACGTCCTCCTGATCAGCCACTGTAACTTTGGCAAAAGATCAGCCTTTTCTCTGGGTTATCTGCAGAAATTCTGCTGAAGTTAAGACAGCCTAACTTGAGAACCCCTGCAGAGATTCATCCCCATAATCTAGACTGCCACTTCAGTACAGTACTGAGGATGTGCGGGACTTCAGAAGGTGCCACCTTTCAGAAGACGTGTTAAATTGAGGTTCTGCTTGCTCTGAGGGCACTATTTGAAGAAAACCAAGGAAGATATCCTGGCCAACATTTTCCTCTTAACCATGGCTACCAAAAATATACTATCGTATAATTTATCGTATTGTTGTTTGTAGGAGTTTGTAGAAATTGTAGAAATTGGCTGCTAACATAAAACAGTGACTAAGCTCTGGAATTCCCTCCCTAAACCGCTCAGCCTCTCTACCTCTCTCTCCTCCTTTAAGAGGCTCCTTAAAACCTACCTCTTTGACCAAGCTTTTTGGTCACCTATCCTAATATCTCCTTATGTGGCTTGGTGTCAAACTTTGTTTGATAACGCTCCTGTGAAATGTCTTGGGACGTTTTACTACGTTAAAGACGCTATCTAAGTGTATTGTTGTACACTTCAAAAGTAATTTGCTGTCCATAAAACACTTTGGGATGCCTTGAGGATGTGAAAATTGCTATAGAGGTGCAAGTTCTTTTTAAATGGGTTGATGCCTTTGCTAAAATAGCAGGCACAGACGTTTTGTACAGATAAGTTTGCACATCTGTTTTTAAATTTTGCTTACTGTAATTTTGACAACAACAACAACAACTTGCTCCTTTAACGTAGTAAAATATCCCAAGGTGCTTCCCAGGAACATAATCAGACAAAGACTGACACCAAGCCAAAGAAGGAGATAATAGAAAATCAAAATATTTTAAATCCTTTTAAAAAGTTGCTGCTTGTCTAATGTATTGAGGTTTCCCCCACAGGACATGGTATCTAAGCTGCTGCATGTAGATCCTCATCAAAGGCACACAGCAGCACAGGTCCTTCGACACCCCTGGATAGTGAACCGAGAATACCTATCACAGAATCAGCTCAGCAGACATGACGCCCATTTGGTCAAGGCAAGTTGCAGATAACTTGTTTAAATATAAGCCTTGTTTTTACCATTGTGCCCTCTATTCCCACTATCCAGAACTTCCCACCACATAGCTTCAGAGAGGAGCTCACAGGAAGCAATGGAATTGCCCAAAGAGACTCTGGTGGGGTCATCAGCAAATGGTCTCAAACGGCTCCTGACAGTGGCCTGGATGATCCTCGTAACCATCACTGAGATGGACTGGAGACCCCGTCTCTAGCCTCTGCCTTTGCTACTCTAATCAGCCTATAGGAACTGTGCATGATAAGCTGAACTCTGATTTCTCCACATCCAAGTAGAGCAGCATGTCACACCCTCTCAGCATCTGCCTCTCACGACTTGCTGAAAATCAAGAAGCTTTCACACAAGGAGCACGACAGATGCAGAGCATAGTGGTAACCGTCTGTGCTACAGCATGTTGGCATTCCAGCCGCATGGGTACAGTTTAGAATCATTTATTCCTGGCAGCCTGACTTAGAAGGTGTTAGATCTGTCATGTACATTAAGGGTCCGCTTGCTGTGTTGTCCGATGAACTCGCAGAAATGGGCAGTGGGAAAATAATGATGCTGTTTTCTGTTGTGAGCACAAGGCTTGATGTGACAAAACCATCCAAAAGGAAAAGCAATCACTAAAAGAAAATCAGAACAACACGGCAGGGGTTGTAAGGGTTGAAAGATACTGACTGTGGAACTTCTCAAAACTTTTCCTATTGAATTTGTACAGTTTAGTCAATTCTCTGCCCTAAAGGGCTGTGGATGCTGAATTGTTGAGTATATTCAAAGCTGAGACAGATAGATTATTGGGCTCTGGGGGAATCAAGGAATATGGCGATTGGAGGAGAAAGTGTGGTTGAGGTCAAAGCCTGATCTTATTGAAGAATTGTAGGCTTGAGGGGCCATACGCCCTTCTCCTGCCCCTAATTCTTATGTTCTGCTATTCTTATGTCATACTCAACTCTTCCATTTTGGATTGCTGGATTAGTGCTAGCTTCCTGCAGGATTGTTCAAGGAGACCAGTGTGTAAGGGAGTCCAATGCAGTCACTGCACTTTGGCACTTAATTATAATAAAAACATAGTTCAGGCAGAAGACCATGATTAAAGAATCGCTGTAATAAAGGTAGGGGAAGTATTTCCACTTGGAATCACATTTATCTACATGAATGGTCTGGGCTTGGCTTTTGGGCAAACAAAGGGTCGACACCAGCATCATGGGATGGGCAGCTTCATCCCCCCTCCGGCCAACCACAATGAGACTGAGTTAGCACTGTGGCACCAAGTTTCCACACGATAAAAAACAGGCGCCCCTCCGAGCTGGGCGCCCGTTTTTCGCGCCGAAAATGGTGCCGGAAAAAAAATGCGCGATTCTGGAGCGCCCTGCAGCTCCATGTCTGCTTGGCGCGGCGCCCAGGGGGGCGGAGCCTACCACTCGCGCCGATTTTGTAAGTGGGAGGGGGCGGGTACCATTTAAATTAGGTTTTTTCCTGCCGGCAACGCTGCGCGTGCGCGTTGGAGCATTCGCGCACGCGCAGTGTGAAGGAAACATTGGCACTCGGCCATTTTTGTAGTTCTTTGTAGCTGTTTAATTTTTGAACATTTTTTAATAAAAGCACATTGCCATCAGCACTGAGGCTTCTTGCAGCAGTGAGAAGGCTGCAGGAAGCCTCACAAGTTGAGGCAGCCGTTTCCCGACGGCCTCCCCCCACTGCCATCGGGAATGGCTGCTCAACTTGTGAGGCTTCCTGCAGCCTTCTCACTGTCTCCTTCCCCCCCCCCCCCCCCCGCCCGCTGTCTGGAACGGCTTCCTCCCCCCCCGCTGCGTTCGGTCGGTCGGGCCCGCACTCCCTCCCTCCCCCGCCCACCGTCGGGAACGGCTTCCTCCTCCCCCGCTGCCGTCGAACGAACGGCTGCCTCAACTTGTGAGGCTTCCTGCAGAATTCTCCCTGGCTGAAGCACTTTCACACAGGTAGGAAGATGGTTTATTTAATCTTTTCTTTGCTTATAAATTTTTATTCAGGTTGGATTTATTTGTATAATATTTCTATAAGTATAAATAAGGATTTATTATAGAATTTAATGACTTCCCTTCCCCCCCCCCCCCCCCCCCCACCTCGTTCTGGACGCCTAATTTGTAACCTGCGCCTGATTTTTTAATGTGTAGAACAGGTTTTTTCAGTTCTACAAAAATCTTCACTTGCTCCATTCTAAGTTAGTTTGGAGTACGTTTTCACTGTGGAAACTTTGAAATCAGGCGTCAGTGGCTGGACACGCCCCCTTTTGAAGAAAAAATTCTGTTCCAAAGTGAAACTGTTCTAACTGACTAGAACTGCAGAAATAAAGATGTGGAGAATTGCGATTTCTAAGATAATCCGTTCTCCACCAGTTGCTCCTAAAAATCAGGCGCAAATCATGTGGAAACTTGGGCCCTGTGTGTGGCTGTGCAGTGAGGGTAAGTCAGGTAGCAGAGGGACTTAATGAGTGAGAGCTGAGAGCTGGTGGTGCTATAGTTTAAGGCTGGAAAGTTTAGAAAGACTGCTTTGCTTGCTGTCCCAGGAGATTTGTGCTGAGTTACTTCCCGTGATTTATTTAAGCAGGGAATACAGTGATGAGAGTTGCATTGTGGAGTCACAGGATAGTTGTGCCACTGCTCTGTACACAAAGTTGAAGCAGTACATGAAACACTGATTAGATAATTTTGGTTTTATTTTTAAAAAATACAGAATGGTGCCTGGTTTTGGTTGACCCCTCATGCCACCCCTGCAGAGAGACACAGGGGGAAATTGCCCCCTTCTTTAAGGCCCGTTACCACCTCAATGAGGGCAGACAGCGGGGCCGACCCATCCACAATTGCCCCCAAGCCGAGGGGTGGTGGTAACAGCTTTCCGCCATGCCACATGTTCCCGCCCCGCCCAGTGGTCCCCCTTTACTGTTCCCTTGCGGGAGCGCAATCGCTGGTGCTCCCCCGACAGTTTCACAAGGCGGGAAGCTGTCAGTGGCTGGGCAGCGTGGCCATCCTTAAACGGGTGGGCACACTGCCGCGGCCGCCATTTTATTATAATTGTCAGCTGACTCCTGAGTCGACCTGACAACGGTGGCTGCTGGTTCGCTTGGACTGCCAACAGGCAAGCTGAAGCCCTCCCTGGTGGGCCAGTGGGCTCCACGTTGGCCTCGCAACGACCCGCCCCTTTAAGTAATGGGAGGGATGTTGCAATGCGTCAATGTGGCGTGGCACGTCCGTGTCGTGCTGACATCATCATCGCTGCACTGACATGGTCAGCGTGGCAGCAATGGACACCGCCCTGCTCCCTTGCAAACCCATCCCTACACTGCCTCAAATAGCACTGGGAGGCGGTTTCAGAGTTAAAGAGCCCAATTTTCAGGCCCTTCCCGCTGACCCTGGCCAGGCAGTAAATTTCCGGTTAATACAAAGTGCCGTCCCCAGTTTCCCGCTGAGAGCAGTTTCGGCCCCATAATATTATCACTTACTAAAACTTGTTTCTCTTTTAACTGACTGAGCTCTGACTCCAGTCTGTAGATCAAGGGTTGTCCAAAGCTTTTCTGTATTTTGGTTGTTCAGACCAGCGAGGAAGTAATCCTTTTAATCTTCTTATATTCTGTAACGTCATTTCCTCCAAGATGCTTAAGCACCATAACAAGATTACTGTATATTTTTGGCAAGAAAGGAAATTTGTCCATTGGTGACTGCTTTACCAGTGTAGCTTCTAGATTTACAATACTGGAATATATCAAGAGAGTCTAAAACTTCGTGATTTTTTCCCAGCAATTAAGTTGCAGTGATGATGATAGGACACAATCAAAAAGGACACTTCTTTGGCCCTGTGACTACCTTTTCAGAAGATACAGTAATTATTACAAAAATGTCGACTGCCTTTATACTTATTCTCATTTATTAATGTAGTTCTCTAACAATTATAAATACAATGCAAGTGTAATGTTGTAGACCTAAGGCTAGATTTTCCTCTGCCATCCTGCTCCAAGACGCGATAGAAAAGGCGGGAATATTGGGAGACAAGACCAATCATCGCCGTTCCATCTCGGCATCTATTTTCCTCCCGTCCACCCCCGCACTGGGCTCAGTGTGTTCACCCTGTCCACCCCCCACCCTGCACTGGGCTCAGTGTGTTCACCCCGTCCACCCCCGCACTCGGCTCAGTGTGTTCACTCCATCCACCCCCACACTGGGCTCAGTGTGTTCACTCCATCCACCCCCGCACTGGGCTCAGTGTGTTCACCCCGTCCACCCCCGCACTGGGCTCAGTGTGTTCACCCCGTCCACCCCCGCACTGGGCTCAGTGTGTTCACCCCGTCCACCCCCGCACCGGGCTCAGTGTGTTCACCCCGTCCACCCCCGCACTGGGCTCAGTGTTGGTCACCCCGTCCACCCCCGCACTGGGCTCAGTGTGTTCACCCCATCCACCCCCGCACTGGGCTCAGTGTTGGTCACCCCGTCCACCCCCGCACTGGGCTCAGTGTGTTCACCCCGTCCACCCCCGCACTGGGCTCAGTGTGTTCACCCCCCCCACCCCCCCCCCCACACTGGGCTCAGTGTGTTCACCCCGTCCACCCCCCCCCCCCCCCGCACTGGGCTCAGTGTTGGTCACCCCGTCCACCCCCGCACTGGGCTCAGTGTGTTCACCCCCCCCCCCCCCCCCCCCCCGCACTGGGCTCAGTGTTGGTCACCCCGTCCACCCCAGCACTGGGCTCAGTGTGTTCAACCCGTCCACCCCCGCACTGGGCTCAGTGTGTTCACCCCGTCCAACACCCCCCCCACACTGGGCTCAGTGTGTTCAACCCGTCCACCCCCGCACTGGGCTCAGTGTGTTCACCCCGTCCACCCCCGCACTGGGCTCAGTGTGTTCACCCCGTCCACCCCCGCACTGGGCTCAGTGTGTTCACCCCGTCCACCCCCGCACTGGGCTCAGTGTGTTCACCCCGTCCACCCCCGCACCGGGCTCAGTGTGTTCACCCCGTCCACCCCCGCACTGGGCTCAGTGTTGGTCACCCCGTCCACCCCCGCACTGGGCTCAGTGTGTTCACCCCATCCACCCCCGCACTGGGCTCAGTGTGTTCACCCCGTCCACCCCCGCACTGGGCTCAGTGTTGGTCACCCCGTCCACCCCCGCACTGGGCTCAGTGTGTTCACCCCATCCACCCCCGCACTGGGCTCAGTGTTGGTCACCCCGTCCACCCCCGCACTGGGCTCAGTGTGTTCACCCCGTCCACCCCCGCACTGGGCTCAGTGTGTTCACCCCCCCCACCCCCCCCCCCACACTGGGCTCAGTGTGTTCACCCCGTCCACCCCCCCCCCCCCCCCGCACTGGGCTCAGTGTTGGTCACCCCGTCCACCCCCGCACTGGGCTCAGTGTGTTCACCCCCCCCCCCCCCCCCCCCCCCGCACTGGGCTCAGTGTTGGTCACCCCGTCCACCCCCGCACTGGGCTCAGTGTGTTCACCCCGTCCACCCCCGCACTGGGCTCAGTGTGTTCACCCCGTCCACCCCCGCACCGGGCTCAGTGTGTTCACCCCGTCCACCCCCGCACTGGGCTCAGTGTTGGTCACCCCGTCCACCCCCGCACTGGGCTCAGTGTGTTCACCCCATCCACCCCCGCACTGGGCTCAGTGTGTTCACCCCGTCCACCCCCGCACTGGGCTCAGTGTTGGTCACCCCGTCCACCCCCGCACTGGGCTCAGTGTGTTCACCCCATCCACCCCCGCACTGGGCTCAGTGTTGGTCACCCCGTCCACCCCCGCACTGGGCTCAGTGTGTTCACCCCGTCCACCCCCGCACTGGGCTCAGTGTGTTCACCCCCCCCACCGCCCCCCCCACACTGGGCTCAGTGTGTTCACCCCGTCCACCCCCCCCCCCCCCCCGCACTGGGCTCAGTGTTGGTCACCCCGTCCACCCCCGCACTGGGCTCAGTGTGTTCACCCCCCCCCCCCCCCCCCCCCGCACTGGGCTCAGCGTTGGTCACCCCGTCCACCCCAGCACTGGGCTCAGTGTGTTCAACCCGTCCACCCCCGCACTGGGCTCAGTGTGTTCACCCCGTCCAACACCCCCCCCACACTGGGCTCAGTGTGTTCAACCCGTCCACCCCCGCACTGGGCTCAGTGTGTTCACCCCGTCCACCCCCGCACTGGGCTCAGTGTGTTCACCCCGTCCACCCCCGCACTGGGCTCAGTGTGTTCACCCCGTCCACCCCCGCACTGGGCTCAGTGTGTTCACCCCGTCCACCCCCGCACTGGGCTCAGTGTGTTCACCCCGTCCACCCCCGCACTGGGCTCAGTGTGTTCACCCCGTCCACCCCCGCACTGGGCTCAGTGTGTTCACCCCGTCCACCCCCACACTGGGCTCAGTGTTGGTCACCCCGTCCACCCCCGCACTGGGCTCAGTGTTGGTCACCCCGTCCACCCCCGCACTGGGCTCAGTGTGTTCACCCCATCCACCCCCGCACTGGGCTCAGTGTTGGTCACCCCGTCCACCCCCGCACTGGGCTCAGTGTTGGTCATCCCGTCCACCCCTCACTGGGCTCAGTGTTGGTCACCCCGTCCACCCCCACACTGGGCTCAGTGTTGGTCACCCCGTCCACCCCCTCACTGGGCTCAGTGTTGGTCACCCCGTCCACCCCCGCACTGGGCTCAGTGTTGGTCACCCCGTCCACCCCTCACTGGGCTCAGTGTTGGTCACCCCGTCCACCCCCACACTGGGCTCAGTGTTGGTCACCCCGTCCACCCCCTCACTGGGCTCAGTGTTGGTCACCCCGTCCACCCCCTCACTGGGCTCAGTGTTGGTCATCCCGTCCACCCCTCACTGGGCTCAGTGTTGGTCACCCCGTCCACCCCCACACTGGGCTCAGTGTTGGTCACCCCGTCCACCCCCTCACTGGGCTCAGTGTTGGTCACCCCATCCACCCCCGCTCTGGGCTCAGTGTGTTCACTCCTTCCACCCTCCCCCCCCACACTGGGCTCAGTGTGTTCACCCCGTCCACCCCCGCACTGGGCTCAGTGTGTTCACCCTATCCACCCCCGCAATGGGCTCAGTGTGTTCACCCCGTCCACCCCCGCACTGGGCTCAGTGTGTTCACCCCGTCCACCCCCCCCCCCTCACACTGGGCTCAGTGTGTTCACCCTGTCCACCCCCGCACTGGGCTCAGTGTGTTCACCCCGTCCACCCCCGCACTGGGCTCAGTGTTGGTCACCCCGTCTACCCCCGCACTGGGCTCAGTGTGTTCACCCCGTCCACCCCCGCACTGGGCTCAGTGTTGGTCACCCCGTCCACCCCCGCACTGGGCTCAGTGTTGGTCACCCCGTCCACCCCCGCACTGGGCTCAGTGTTGGTCACCCCATCCACCCCCGCACTGGGCTCAGTGTTGGTCACCCCGTCCACGCCCGCACTGGGCTCAGTGTGTTCACCCCTTCCACCCCCGCACTGGGCTCAGTGTGTTCACCCCGTCCACCCCCGCACTGGGCTCAGTGTGTTCACCCCGTCCACCCCCGCACTGGGCTCAGTGTGTTCACCCCGTCCACCCCCGCACTGGGCTCAGTGTGTTCACCCCGTCCACCCCCGCACTGGGCTCAGTGTTGGTCACTCTGTCCACCCCCGCACTGGGCTCAGTGTGTTCACCCCGTCCACCCCCGCACTGGGCTCAGTGTTGGTCATCCCGTCCACCCCTCACTGGGCTCAGTGTTGGTCACCCCGTCCACCCCCACACTGGGCTCAGTGTTGGTCACCCCATCCACCCCCGCACTGGGCTCAGTGTTGGTCACCCCGTCCACCCCCGCACTGGGCTCAGTGTTGGTCACCCCATCCACCCCCGCACTGGGCTCAGTGTTGGTCACTCCTGCATCGCCCACTGCATGTATATTATGCTTGTTATGCTCATAATGAAGGATGAAACTGAATACCATAAGCAATGAGTAAGTGTGACCTTAGCTCCTTTAATTAGACTCCAGAGTACAGGTACCTTGTGGGTGGCCTGCTTCTATACAGTGCTCCCAAGGGATGCTGGGATCCCTTGGGACTCCAACAGAATAGACCCTCTGGTGGTGATGTGATACAGTTTGCCAATGCTTGTAGTATTTTATCTAAATATATAGCAGGTGAGGGGTAAATGCTGCCCACTCCCAGTTGACTGCATTTCTTTTGAACTGGTTTAGAGACCAATTAGAACCAACCTTTATGATCCGTGCCCATCTTTCCTGCAATTCCATGTTTGAATCCCTCCAATCCGGTTTCCGTGCCTACCACAGTACTGAAACGGCTCTCATCAAAATCTCAAATGACATCCTATGTGACTGTGACAAAGGCAAACTATCCCTCATTGTCCTTCTCGACCTGTCTGCATTTTTTGACACAATTGATCATTCCATCCTCCTCCAACGCCTCTCCACCACCGTCCAGCTGGGTGGGACTGCACTCGCCTGGATCCATTCTTATCAATCTAATCATAGCCAGAGAATCACCTGCAATGGCTTCTCTTGCTGCCCCCACATTGTTACCTCTGGTGACCCCCAAGGATCTATCCTTGGCCTCCTCCTGTTTCTCATCTACATGTTGCCCCTTGGCGACATCATCCGAAAACACGGCGTCACTTTCCACATCTACACTGATGACACCCAGCTCTACCTCTCCACCACTTCTCTCGACCCCTCCACGGTCTTTAAATTTCAGACTGCATGTCCAACATCCAGTTTTGGATGAGCAGAAATGATCTCCAATTGAATATTGGGAAGACCGAAGCCATTGTTTTTGGTCCCCGCCACAAACTCTGTTCCCTAGCCACTGACTCCATCCCTCTCCCAACTTCTGTCTGAGGCTGAACCACACTGTTCACAACCTTAGTGTCATATTTGACCCTGAAATTAGCTTTCGACCACATATCCATAGCATAACTAGGACCGCCTATTTCCACCTCCGTAACATTGCCCACCTCTGCCCTTGCCTCAGCTCATCCACTGCTGAAGCCCTCATCCATGCCCTCGTTATTCCAATGCATTCTTGGCTGGCCTCCCACATTCAACCCTAATTAAACTAGAGGTGATCCAAAACTCAGCTGCCCGTGTCCTAACTCACACCAAGTCCCATTCACCCATTACCCCTGTGCTCGCTGACCTACATTGGCTCCCTGTCAAGCAACGCCTCGATTTCAAAATTCTCATCCTTTTCAAATCCCTCCATGGCCTCATCTTTCCCTATCTCTGTAATCTTCTCCAGCCCCACAATCCCCCACGATGTCTGCGCTCCTCTAATTCATACGAAATAGGAGCAGGAGAAGGCCATTTAGCCCCTCGAGTCTGCTCCGCCATTCAATAAGATCATGGCTGATCTGATCTTGGCCTCAACTCCACTTTCCTGCTCGCTGCACATAACCCTTGACTCCCCTATCGTTCAAAAATCTGTCTATCGCTACCTTAAATATATTCAGTGATAAGAACATAAGAAATAGGAGCCCTGTTGAGCATCCCTGATTATAATCGCTCAAACATTGGTGATTGTGCCTTCTGTTGCCCAGGCCCCAAGCTCTGGAACTCCCTCCATAAACCTCTCCGCCTCTCTACCTTTCTTTCCTTCAAGACGCTCCTTAAAACCTACTTCTTTGACCAAGCTTATGATCAACTGCCCTAATTTCTCCTTGTGTGGCTCAGTGTCAAATTTTTTATCTAATAATATTCCTGTGGAGTGCTTTGGGATGTTTCACTGCATTAAAGTTGTTGTTGTTGTTGAATGGTCTAAACTTTTTTAATTATTTTTTTTTTTAATTTTGTCCATTACCCTCCGGATACAGCTAGAGATTTCTTTATTTTATGAGCAAACCACAAATTTTCCCTTCAATTAAATTATTTCTTAAAAGCCCACTTACACAGGGATAAATCAGCCACAGTTCCAATTCCCAATCAGCATTCAGTGTTTATTGCTGCTACACTCATGTGCCTGGACACCAGGTGGGAACCCAGGGATTGGGCTTGGCTGTGATGCCCTCCACTGTCAAGTAGCCTTCCAACACACACATCTAGCCTCACACGCCGAGAATGGTCACTCAGGTGCGATACTGGAAAGCTGATAACATCTGTATCCCAATAAAGGAAAAGAAGATGAGAGAAAATTGGTAAAAGATGATTCTGTAAATCGTGCAGTTGGAATCTAAATTGTAATGCCCATTTTACAGATTTTTGTTTTACATCTTATTACAGGGTGCAATGGCTGCCACCTATTTTGCTTTAAATCGTACACCTCAGGCACCAAGACTAGAACCTGTACTGGCATCAAACCTGGCTCAGCGAAGAGGGATGAAAAGATTGACTTCTACAAGACTATAACAGCTATCATACACCAACTCTAGGAAGTTTTCTTTTCATTGTATGTTATAATATATGGACCTCTCTTAGCCAATACAAGAGGCTCGAAAAGACCCAAAGTATTCACAGAGGTTGGGCCTAGTTTCAGGCTCCTGTTATTCAGTGTTTCCAGAACAAATAAAGGGTCATTCACCTAACTTGCTGCACCGTAAAGGTTAACAGGACATGAACAAGAATTAATTCCTTTTCTAAATTAACAAGAGTGTCTTTGTTTTTGCCTGATGGTGTTTGAAAAGAACGAGTAAACACTGACCATGAAAGCTAGACTTAACCTCATTCATAAGTAAGTGGAAAAGAATAAACACACAAGTGCTTTGAGGAAACACTTGTACTCCGCACTCTGTAAAATGTGGAGCAATATTTTTACCTCTTTAAAAAAAGGATAAGCGGGGGAAAGAGAGCTGATTGAAGCAGACAGATCTCTACACTGAGAGTCCTGCCTGGTTAGGCCTACGGAGTCTGAACTGTTCATTTTTCTTTGTTTTTGTTTGGAGGCAGCAATTAAGTTCCAGTGAAATGTTTGTGAGCCAACCAAGCACCCTCATTGATGTTTTCATATTTTATAATTACAGTTTTTTTTAAATGTTCTGAGATAATGTGAAGTAGATGGAAGCACAATGTACTGCTAAAGTATGTAAAGATGCGAGGTTGGTAAGCACTGTCTTTTCATTGATAGGTGCATGTGGAGTCTGATGAGACAATGCTATAGCAGCTAAATGTTGACTAGTTTTTGCTTGGTTTTATTTCTACGCACTGGATTTGGCTTTAAGCTGTGGTATTATACAACTTACTTACATGGAAAGAGGTGGCATGCCTTAATATGGCATTCCTGATGATAGAATCAGCAATGCTGTGATTCTACTATTAATAATCAAATAAGATGCTAAGAAAACAATGTTCCTTCTCACCCTGCCCCTCCTTACCTGCTGGGATATGGCTCAGCAATCACCGATCGTCTTCTAGCACCTCATTGAAGCGGTCATTACTCCTGTATGATCCTTGGCAGTGAGTATAAACATGTTGTTCAATCACAGGGAGCACCATAGCCAAGTCTGATCTTGTCCTCATCCAATACCCATATAAACACCAACACTTCCAGAAGGGTTTGCAGATAGCGATCAGGCGAAGTAGCCCTGGCCAATTTTGCCCTCCCTAACTGACACATGCTTAAGCTAAGTGTTTAGCCCTAGGCCACCCTGGCTGAGATCAGTCGACCCAGCAGTCACATATATTTTGTCACATGCTGTTCACAGGAGAATACCAGGTGCTTTGGAATTATTGGCATTGTTGTGAACATGAGCTACTGGGAAATAAGCATTTGGTGATAATTCACCGTGTGGTGTTTGCCTACATCAGAAGGACATCATGGTTTCTGCCTTAATTGGAGAGCGAGAGGGCTCTTGCAAGGTCAGGTCACTGTACTTCATGTAGCTTTAGGAGGGAATGCTAGCTTGTGGCCCTCTTCTGAGTTGGCCCATTTTTTACTGTTGGGGACGATTTGGGTGTGCACAGAAGGGGCAGGTAATGCCATGGGCGTCTGAGTCAGACAGGTTTCCACAAATGGCTTCCAGCCTGCCTGCTATCTCCCAGTCTGTATATGGACTGTCCTGGCTGCTATACAACCCGCCATGTGTTTATTGTGAGGAGGATTATGCTTAGGCTTTACAAGGAAGTAGGGGTCATTAAAGTTGTTTTATTATTGCTGATTTTAAAGCCAGGGTTTTTGGGAGGGTTTTCTTGATTTCTGTCTTTAGTGTCAAAAACCATGAGAATATTAGATGCCAAAAAAAACCTGGAAAACTTTGGAGAAAATGATTTCAATTATTTTTTATTTAGAACATGACTAATACTCAAGAAAACAAACACAGAGCTAAAGAAGGCACAGTTCAGCACATGGCAACCCACCATTACACAGTCACAATCAGTGTGGGGCTGTCTGAAATGACTTGGAAAACAAAATAGTGGAGTTTGGACATCACATTTCACTCCAAATAATGTTGATAGCGAAGAACTCAGTACTTTCTGTTTTCTTGTTTCAAATGCATCACATTAATGACATCAAAGACGAGAAAGGTTCGGATTTTTAATCCCCAAATCAGATTTTGCTCATCAATTAATTTGAAAAAATCTAGGAAATTATGGTGGAATTGGGTTAAAAAAACAGCTTTAATGATACCTGGGTGGGGCTGAGGAACACATTGGCCTAGAAATTGGATTGGGCCAAAATCGGAGTGCGATCCCAGTGGCAGGCGCCCAATGAGGCTGGCGGCAGGACCATGGCAAGTTGGTCTGCTGGGTCATTAGAATAGCACTGGTAAGCTGTGTGCAACATTCACAGTCCCAGACACAGCTCATCGGTCATGGGTGGGCAGCAAGATCAGCCGACTCGGATATTGGTCAAGGGCCTGTGCGAGGTAAATTGTGAGGGGGCGCGAGCGATCATTGATAAGAACTGCGGTGTTCATGTGCAGTCAGGAGGCAGCAGTCACTTTAAGGATTTCGTCGCATAGCCGGCCACACCCATCAGCCCAGTAGCGAGTCAGAATGCCTGAAGAAACTGATGGCAGAGTGTACAGCGCATGCTGCAGTCATTCACCAAACAAAATGACAAAGGGGCCTGAAACAGGCACTCAGCCCTCAATTTGCACGTGCAATGAGCCTAGCACCAGTTTCAGGCGAGCATCCTGGACTCTTACTGCGCAGATCTAAACAATATGGCAGGTGGCGCACTTCCGGCACAGAATGAGCGTGTGCACCCTTTCCGACATATTGGATGCTTAGGCGCCTGTGTAAAACAAGGGCAGCACAATTAAATATCTCGGCCATTTTCATTCAGCTATCAGTGATAGTTGTGCTGGCCGACATGTTGCAGGGGAGGTTCGCCCTCTAGTGGGAAGACCCAGCAAGGACAGCTGGATCTGCAGAAATTGTGAGGCTCATTATGTTCTTTCTGATTTGCTGGACTGCTGCCTAAACCAGTTGAATGCAGCACATAACCAGAACTCATGTTATTGCCTGCCTATCTGACTGCGACCTTTCTGACAACAATTCCCAAGGAGGGGGAGTTTGTAAATTATCTGTAGAGTGCAGTAAGCAGGCCTTGGCGACAATCGCTCCGCCCCCTCACAAATTACCTTGTTGAAAACACTCCTCAGGCCCTCGGCTGTCAATATAAGGGTGAAGCTGATAGCGCTTGCTGCTATTTATGAGCAAATGCTACAGGCGAGAGCAGATGCACAATTAAACACAGAAATCCAAAAGTTGCTTTCCAAGATGCACCACTCCACCATTAGCTTCAGGAAAATGGTATCTCGGTGTCTGGTTCCTCATTCAAACATACTGAACGGTGTGAAGTTGCTGTTTTTGGGGAGTAGTTACAGACTAAACTCACCACAGAATTTTAAAGCTTATCCATTTCCATCTAAGAACCCCTTTTAATGTGATAAGTGTTCATTACTGCCAGTCAACCTCTCTGACACTGAAAATTAACTATTACAAGTGTGGAGCCTCATTCCTTCATGTTTTAATTGTTGGAGATTGTTTTGTAATTAACATTTTTTTTAGTTTTACTTTCTGTCTCTTTTTTCTCCCTCTTTTAATCCAATCTTTATTTCCCTCTCCTTATTTCTCTTTCTATACTTGATTTGACATTGAATTCACAAAATCTAATTTGCACTTCCTTTCTAAAACCTTGAGCGGTTCATTTCACAATCCTTCAATCTGATTGGTTAAGGAGATACACCGTTGCTTTCCCTGTTCACTCAGATCACAGATACCACCCCATTTCCATCACACACTTCCAGCAATTTGCAGACGAAAATATCGTCGACATTAAATGGGCAAGGCAAGTCTAACGAACAGCGTTTGTTGTCCTGCCACAGTAACTTTTGGGCCATTATCTTGAGCTGATCGTTAGCTGAGAGTCCGCTTACATACTTAGGTGATTGTTCAAACTATTATAATGAAAATTAAAGAAGTACTCTGGGAGGGGGTGAAATGTCTCTATGCATAATAATGAAATGCAGTCATGTCAAATTGCTCTGTACTATTTCAACGATCCAGTGACCCATTTAAGGTTAATGACAGCAGCACAGGAATTTGATGCAAACATGTTAGTCAGTGCATTACAAAACCACATAGGAGATTTTAACTCTCTGTTGTCCTGCAACTCCCCGAGATGTCTGCGCTCCTCTAATTCGCCCTCTTGAGCAACCCTGATTTTAATCGGTCAAGCATTGGTGGCCATGCCTTTTGTTGCCTAAGCCCCAAGCTCTGGAACTCCCTTCCTAAATCTCTCCGCCTCTCTACCTCTCTTTCTTCCTTTAAGATGCTCCTTAAAACCTACATCATTGACCAAGCTTTTGGTCACCTGCCCTAATTTCTCCTTATGCGGCTCAGTGTCAATTTTTTTTTGTCTATAATACTCCTTTGAAGCACCTTGGGGTATTTTACTATGTTAAAGGTGCTATATAAATACTATTTGTTGTTGTTATGGTCAAGTTGAGAGAACTGCAACTATGACCAGGAAATTCCTTGGTGTTTCCGCCTCTCTCCCGGCGAAGTAACGCTAGTGCAGAGGGAGCAGCTCGGAGCAATTTCCAAGCCGACATGTTGCCCGTGGTCTGAGCCCTGACCGATCTCTCAGTCAGGAAATGTTACAATTTTGCGAGACCACTTGCTGCCAGCAAAGTCTCGCACACAGTCAGAACTGTATTAAGGCTTCGTGGGGTGTTGGCCTCCAAGAACATTCTGGGCCCCTCCACTCCCACAGTATAACCCGTCCCCCTGCCCATTCATTAAATTTCTCAGCAGCATCAGTAACCACACTGGATAAACAGGCACCTTGAAGAGCAGCATGATTACCTTGCTCAGCCCTATACTGTGTTCATTAGCTGTCATTTTCACAGGTGAAGTGACGCGTGAATTGTGATGGGTGAAGAAGACACCACAGTCACTTGACCTGTTGGAGGGTCCGACTGTGACTTCCTGCCACTGTGAGCACGTGCCAATTGCACGGCACAGGTGTGACCATCTCCTTATTGCCAGGGCCTGGCTCGGGAATCCAATCAGTTAACTAAAAAAGCAACAGACTGTTTAAGCTGCAGCTATGTTGACACAGCCACACACAGCCGGCAGGATTGCAGGCAGAGCTTTCTGTTTACTGAAAGTCAGCAGCTAGGGGTCTCACAAGATTTCCTCCAATATATTTAACACTGCATCTAACATGGTGCCTGAACTAGTGACTGCGCAATGAGAGCTGAGGATGAAAATGCAATTAGCACAAATAATTTTCATCAGCAACGCTTTTCTGAGAAATGCAAATAATTTCATGAAGAACAAATTATACATTGTACCCAAGAAGACTCTGATGAGTGCAAACTAAATGTCAATCAATCTTTTAACTATAAAATTGACCTTTCCCCAACCGCCCAAGCAATCTGTGTTCCAGGACAGCAGAGGACAATTGGCACTCAATGTGTAATGAACCTGTAATTGACTGCATTGAGCTGGTTCAAACAAGGGTCTCTGCCCTCACGCTGTCTCTTCTTGTCCGTTGACCCTTTTTGTATTACAGCAACACTTCCATGTTAGCCAGATCCTGATGGTGCATTTTGTGCATGAGCAGCTAGTCAAAGGGATAACTTTCCCTAACATCAGGCAGAGGTCCCTCCAGGCCAGCATTGACTAATAGGAGGTGCAGTACTGGGTAATGAGTGCCAATTCACCAGAAATGGGCAATTGACAGGGAAGATAGCAAGAAACTATTTCCTCTGGTGGTGGAGTCCAGAACAAGGGTCATAACCTTAGAATTAGGGGTCAGCAGTTCAGGCGTGATGTCAGGAAGCACTTCTTCACACAAAGAGTAGTGGATATCTGAAACTTTCTCCCCACAAAAAGCTGTTAAGGCTCAGTCAATTGAAAATGTTTAAACTGAGATCGATAGATTTTTGTTAGGCAAGGGTATTAAGGGATATGGAGCCAAGGTGCGTAAATGGAGCTAAGATACAGATCAGCCATGATCTAATTGAATGGCGGAACAGGCTCGAGGGACTGAATGGCCTACACCTGTTCCTATGATCCTAATGATAAAATAGTTGGATTAACTTGTTAAAGCGTGTTTTATCAGATTGCAACAAGATTTCGGAACCCTGAATTTGTTTGTCTCTTCGAACTCATTTCACAATATGCAGGAGGGAAACCTTTACATAAAGTGGCGATGATGACCATTCATGACTGCTGTGTAAAAACCGTTGTGCGCAGCCAATTAATCGGTAACAATCCAGAGTCTATGTTGAATGGTAATTGTCTGTTGATAGTAGTCTGAACTAATGCACAAAACACAAGAGATACATCTCCAAAGTGTTGCCATGTTGAGTTTTATTGTTACTAATTTACAGATTTTTTAAGTGATTTATCATTAAAAATTAATAACTTATTTGCGGTAAAAAGAAAAACTACAAATGCTGGAATCTAAAGTAAACCAGAAAATGCTGGAAATACACAGCAAGCTGATCAGTGCCTGAAAAAGAAAAGATTGTTCTTTTCAGATATTGACAGACTAAGCTGTGTATTCTGCTTCTATTTAATAACTTACTTGGAGTTGCCAGTTATATAAATATTTAATATGTATTTATTATTTTGCTGTATTTTGTACATACAGAATGAATGGATCTACTTGCACTGCTGCTGATGTTTCTGAGCAATTATCTGGAATAAAACAGTCATCGTATCCTAAATATTATGACACGAGTAATTTACTTGAACATCATTTTGTTATGAATTGATCTGAGAGTTTTTTGAGGTATACTGCAGAGCTGATTATTAGATGTGTTAAATACAGCCCTTTAACAGGAGCACTGATTGCAGATATAAAGACTATGTCGTGTGATCAATATTTTGCTCATTCACAGTAATTTAGCAGTTGCAAAGCCTGAGACAGAAAACCCGATGTGAACACAGTCTATAATTTGACATACATGCAAGGTCACTGAAATGGCTTCTTTCACATCTGCAAAATCCTACAGGTAGGGCCTTTCTCCTGTCATATGGCCAGAATGGAACAACTTTCTTTTATTTCATCTGAATGTCAGCGATTGTTGAATAGAACGTTATGCTACTGTTTGCCTTTGAAAAATAAAGAGAGTGAATCTATTTACCTGAAGATACCTGCAAATTTTAATTAGTCCATCTGTCAGACAGAATAGCTATATTCCACTTTCTGTTTCAATGATAGGGCCCGTAGATTGGTGGCCGGACGTGGTTTTAGGGATATTAGAAAGTAACTTTAAAGAGCTGTCAATGCAGTTCATGTTCACTTGGTTCCTTCAGTGTGAGATAGCACTGTGTTAACAGTCTTGTGTCACTGTTTATTTTGTTGTTTAGTACAAAAGGATACTTGCTGCTGATAGGACAGTAGCCTTGCCCAAATATGGCACAATGATCCACAGTAGCTGGCCTGGGTGGGAGTGTATGAGAATAGCAGAGCTGTGTGTGCTCATTCCATTCGCTGGTGGTTTGAGTGTGGAGCACACACATTGTAAAAGACATCAAAGAAAATTCGGGAACAAAATATTCCGATATGTGAATCCGGCTATATGAGCAAGATCTGATAACCTCCCTGGCATATTACTATGGTAACCTGACATCACTGGGCAGTTTCCTCTGACCTATTTTGAGTTAGCTAATCTCAGCTAGGGCAGCAACTAATACAGTACAGTTGATGATGGTGGGAGAAGGGTGGAAATCAGCCAGATTCCGATTCTGACTGCCTCTGCTGGAAAGTGCACCCATGTGGACATGTCTCACGTCACACTAGAGGCGGAAATGTGCTCATGAAAGGCCAGGACACCCATCAATGTACTTGTAGGAGCTGCTGTAGTCTCACCTGCAGGCCTCTTTGCAGAATCTTCCCAGTGAGTCGGCCCTCACAGCTACCTGTATTTTGTAAACAAAGGCGCCTACAGTTGCACAGACATAATGGGCAGTTGGCCTGTCAACCTGACATGTCTTGAGATGCTGAAGCCAACCATACCATCTTTGTTGCTACCCTCGCTGAGATCAGATAATCCAGCACAGACCAGAGATTGAACCTGAGATACATTCAGTCTGTAAGACAATACCACATCATGTGGTACATTTGCCAATGGAAAGTCATATTGCACCAAAGTGTGTAAATATGGAAAATTGTTCAACACTTTCCCAGAGATACAATAATTCAAACTAAGGTTAGGGGCTATGGGCACCAGTGAAGAATGATTGCACTGAGCAGAAAACAGCTCTAGTGGGCAACAACAGTTGACAATAATTCCTTAGCTGGCAATATTAACTAAAGAGAATTAAAGTAACGTCAGAACTTTAGTGCTAAGAAGTTTTTTTTCCTAAGAGCAGAAAATATGGTATTGCAGTAAATCCACAAGGAGAGGCTGCTGATGCTGTTTCACTGCCTTTCCATCCCTTGATAAAAATATAAAAACATAATAGGAGCAGGAGTAGGCCATTCGGCCCCTCGAGCCAGCTCCACCATTCAATGAGATTACGGCTGAGCTTCTATCTTAACTCCACTTTCCTGCACTATCCCCATATCCCTTGATTCCCTTAATATCCAAAAATCTATCGATCTCTGTCTTGAATATACTCAACGACTGAGCCTCCAAAGCCCTCCGGGATAGAGAATTCCAAAGATTCACCACCCTCTGAGTGAAGAAGTTTCTCCTCATCTCAGTCCTAAATGGCCGCCCCCTTATTCTGAGACGGTGACTCCTGGTTCTAGACTCCCCAGCCAGAGGAAACATCCTCCCTGCATCTACCCTGTCTAGCAATGTGCTAGCAGAGGAAAGCATACCTTAACATTCCACTAAATAGATTTTATTTTATTAAAAAAGTGAACTAGCTTTCAACTACTTGGGAAAAAAGTCACCATTTTATGAAAATGTGTTTTTTATTGCCTGTGATTATTAGAGCAGTCGCCACAGTGAAGCCATTTTACACATTTAAATGACTATTCCCACTCACCTCGGTGTAATAGTGGGGTAAAACTGTTGAAACCACAGACACACTATTGCTTTTTAGTTTGGCCTTTGCTCCACTACAGAGATCTAAAGGTACAGTTATAACAATGAACAGGAAGGTTGGAATATATAGTCTTGGTGAATGTTTGAATTGTGATGTCAATCAGGGATGCACACCTTCTGCTCCTACGTTTTGCTGTCTGGGAGTTGTGAAGCTGTCTGATTAATATATGTGTCCGGCCCTGTTGCCATTTTTCCAGCACCTTTAATTTGCAATTTTTAAAAATTGTGTTATAAATTATTCTTTTGATTAATCATTTGTTTTGTATTATAAACTCTGCTGCTCTAGGCTTAAGTTTGGCAAATGGTACTTTGTGCAGTATCAGTAAGTGGAAATGAATTCCTTGAATACATTTATTAAGCTTATTTGACTTGACAAAATACATTTTGTATTGTAAATGGGTTTTATGAAGTGTAATATTTTTATCGCACTATGATAAACATAGGACTTTGTACATTAGCAGGAACTGCTCCACAAGAGGAATGTGCCGCTTTCCCTTAGACTGTCCTTCAGCTTGACCCTGCAACTTGCTACAGCCATTCCCAAGTCGTGTGGTAATCTGATTTCACCTCTGGCAGGGTCGGCTGTGCCCGGCCCTGCTCACTATTCTCGGCTGGCCTGCTTGCACTGTTCTTGGTCCGGCTGCATTTTGGAATCCTTAAAGGGAAAAAAGCTGGAAGAGCACTTGCTTGTGATGTGTACCCGGTCACTGGGAACTGAGGAGATTTCCCTGCAGTCTATTGAAAATAATCTCTTCGTGATAACTCCATTCATTTGTCTCAGTCACATGAATTCCTATAGGAGCGGGAAAAAACTGTAAAGATATATAATTTATGGGTAATCATTTGTACTCTGCCATAGCTTTGCATGTCATTTTACATGATGTCTTTATACAGGAGAAATAAAAATGTCTGGAAAATAGTTTCCTGGGTTTTAGTTTTCACTATAATTTGTTTATGTTTTTCAAAACCACTGCAGTTCTTGTGGGGATAGTGCTTTCACATGCTGAAGGAGCTGTGTCTTTGCTTCTGATGCTTCACCAGGGAGGCAGCTATGGAACTGTACTGAGCCAGATAGCTATGATTGACACGACTGATCCAGAGATGGGAAAACTTATCTGCCACTGGCTCTTTTCAAACTGCAAATGAAAAGCAAAGAAACCTGCAAATGGTGGCAATCTAAATCACAAATAGAAAATGCTAGAAAATTGCAACAGGTTAGTCAGCTTCTGTGGAGAGAACAGGCATGTATATTTGCATTGGAGACAGATCTGAGAAGGTTCACGAGGTTGATACCTGAAATGAAGGGGTTGACTTATTAAAAAAGGTTGGGCCTCTAATTGCAATTTAGAAGAATGAGAGGTGATCTTATTGAAATGTAAGATTCTGAGGGGGCTCGACAAGATAGGTGCAGAGAAGATGTTTCCCCTCATGGGAAATCTAGAACTAGGGGGCATAGTTTCAGAATAAGGGGTTGCCCATTTAAAACGGAGATGAGTAGGACTTTCTTCACTCAGAGGATTGTAAATCTGTGGAATTCTCTGCCCCAGAGAGCTGTGGAGGCTGGGTCATTGAATATATTTAAGCTGGAGATGGACAGATCTTTGAACGATAAGGGAGTGAAGGTTATGGAGAGCGGGCAGAGAAGTGGAGCTGAGCCCAAGATCAGATCAACCACGATCTTATTAAATGGCGGAGTAGGCTCAAGGGGCCAAATGGTCTACTCCTGCTCCTATTTCTTATGTTAACATCTCAGGAGTACAGCCTTACATCAGAACTGAAAAAAATGAAAGATGAACAGCCATTTTAATGGAATACCAACAAAGGGAGTGGGATTGGGAAACAAACCACGAGAGGAAGTATCGCTGGAATGACCTGTGACATGCTTAATAGAAAAACAGGAGATTGTTATATGGCTGAGATGACCTTTACATCAGAAAAAGGAAATCAGCATTAAATAAATTAGAGACATTAGAGAAACAAAGAAGCTAAGACAATGTGAGACAACCTGAGGAAAAGATGAGACGATGGATTGAAAGCCTGTAGATCAGGTCTGAAATTCAAATGAGAAGCTGGCAAAATATGGTGGGATCCGCTGGAAAAGAGAACAGCAGATCAGTACCTAAAGTTGCACAACCTCCCACCAATGCTGTGGTCCAACATCGGAGTGACTGCTGCCAACAACTGGAAGCTGTGTAGAAGCGTACTGCACATTCATCTAGAACTGCAAGCTTTTTTTCCCCACATAGCATTTGTGAAGCAGCCCGCTCCCTCCTGGCATTCTGTCTCAATTGGAATTCCAGCCAGGAATGTTTGGATATTGGACATCTTTTTGTAGATCTCAAGTCAGACTAATCTCTCTGCAATTGATTGGAGCAAGCTAGTGAGCCAACTCAGAGCCCTCCATAAGAGCTAGCTGAGGTGGAAATCATAACAAGAGCCACACAAGTGAATGGAAAAACTTGCCAGTACACTCAGTAATGTTCTTATTTCAGGGTCATTGAAAAATGGGAAGGGCCCTTCTCACATTGATCACCTACCTCACTATTAAATGTTCAATATAATACCAGTGAAGTTACTTGCACTGGACAGAATCGGTGTTTTTACAAATGATACACACTGATTAAGGTCATAAATCCTTTAACAGTATAAGGACATTTTCAGATACATTTTAAGATTTTTCAAATCGTAATTCTCTTCCTCACTATCTCTCCTTGAATGCTAAGTAGGTGTTAATTAGAGTGAAGTGAAATAACTGTTAATTCCCTGGGGTAATTCAACTTTAGTCCTGCTTTCATCAAGTGAATTAGAACTCTGCGCAAAACTGCTCAAGTTTCAAGTACATTGAACAGTACAAATTCCCTTTCATTTTAATTGGGTAGGTTGCACAGTAACAATGTCCACTTTCCCCATTATAATTTGTAGTGGCTTTGGATTGCCATAGGCATCACAGCATTCCCTGTTGGAACCTGCTGACATCTTAATTCATTGATTTAGCTGTGCCCAATGATCCAATAATTTATTAAGTTTCTATAATTTATTACGTTTCTCGTGCTTGCCACATTATGAATTTATTGATTCACTATGTTGGTTTCTTTGGGTTCAGTTTTTCTGTTGTGAAAACAATCAAAACAAATTGGCCCCGATTTTAACTCCAGGCCCGTTTTGGGCAGATGAGTTTTGGTTTCAGTTTAAAACTCACCCGCTTCAGCCAAAAATAGACCGGGTCTATTTAAACTCCTGAGCCTCATTCTAATCTCACCGGCTGGAAACCCACTCACATCCGGGGAGCAATGATCAGCACGTTAGCCAGAAGCCTACTTGGAGCGGGAAAGCAGCTCTTCCCGGGATGACGGGACTGACCTATCAAGAAAGACTGGATCAACTGGGCTTGTATTCACTGGAGTTCAGAAGAATGAGAGGGGACCTCATAGAAACGTTTAAAATTCTGACGGGGTTAGACAGGTTAGATGCAGGAAGAATGTTCCCAATGTTGGGGAAGTCCAGAACCAGGGGTCACAGTCTAAGGATAAGGGGTAAGCCATTTAGGACCGAGATGCGGAGGAACTTCTTCACCCAGAGAGTGGTGAACCTGTGGAATTCTCTACCACAGAAAGTTGTTGAGGCCAATTCACTAAATATATTCAAAAAGGAGTTAGATGAGGTCCTTACTACTAGGGGGATCAAGGGGTATGGCGAGAAAGCAGGAATGGGGTACTGAAGTTGAATGTTCAGCCATGAACTCATTGAATGGCGGTGCAGGCTAGAAGGGCCGAATGGCCTACTCCTGCACCTATTTTCTATGTTTCTATGTTTCTATGTTTCAAGTGAGGTTACATTTCCTGCGGCTTGTTTAGTTTCCAAGGTGCTGCAGGAAGAATTTTCCCTGAAACGAGTCGGAGGTAGGTGGCAAGGTTCTCAAAAGACTCCCTGGAGGTGCTGGTGGAAGAGGTGAGAGTGAGGAGGGAACTTCCATTACTCAGCTGTTTCAGGGCTGCCAAACACATTCTCCACCAGGCAGAGATTCAGAGGTAGTCAACTGCATGAGTGTGACCTCCAGGACCTGGATACGGCGCAGGAAGCACTTCAATAATCTCACTGGAGTAGCAAAGTTGAGTGCTATTCATTTATCTCTCTCTCTCTCTACAACACATGGCAGCAGTCCTTCATCCTCCCTTTCCCAGAACTCTGAATAATTCTCTTCCCTCCATCACTTCCTTCCCAGCACAAGGCCATTCTACACCACTTCTCATTGTCATTACAAACACACACTCACCATTCATTAATACAAAAGCAAAATACTGCGGATGTTGGAATATGAAATAAAAACAGAAAATGCTGGAAATCTCAGCGGGTCAGGCAGCATCTGTGGGGAGAGAAGCAGAGTTAACGTTTGGTCATCGACCTGAACCGTTTGTTTTTCTCTCCATAGATGCTGTCTGACTCACTACTGATTGCTTCCTTCACAGCAGCCTTTACCGAGCCAGCAACTTTTCTCAGGACTCCTTCCTCACATCACTCTCTACAAACTTGCTTCCCATTCAACACCTCCACATTCTGAATGCTTCTCACTGCTGCCTCTCAGCATTTGCACTACCAGCACAAACTCCATACATCTGCACTCTCCTTTCAATAGCCACTCACAAATTCTCTGCAGGACAAAACCGTGCGCAATAATCATAAGTGGAGCAAGACCCGGGGAGGACCGGTTAACCTCATGATGCTGAGTGGGTTGGAGCAGCAAGCCATGGAAAGTTGTGGACCTGTCAAAGCTCTGAGCATCGACCTTTTCAAGGTGGGGGCTTCACTGAACAAGGTCTCTGGCAATGACTTGTACCCCTTCGTTAACTCCTAGAAAAATGCACCTTTAGCCAGCTTGACTACATCAAATTACCTTGGCCCGAAATTTATGGCTAGTGGCTAAGCAAAGGTGCTCACCATTGGCCCGGAAGAAAGCTGCCAACAGAGATCTCACAACGAAAAGTTTGCCATTTTTGGCGTTGAATTGATTTTAGGGGTGCTAACCAGAGAGGCAAATGCAATGAACCTCGCCCCTTAAGACTTCAGGGGCCCAGCAACGAGAAAGAAACAGCTTGCCTCTCACAAGCAATTGTATTTGAAATCCTGCCATGGAGTTTCACCACCAATACCGAACGTGTGCTTTTAGCTTGCATACATAAGAACATAACAATTAGGAACAGGAGTAGGCCATCTAGCCCCTCGAGCCTGCTCCGCCATTCAACAAGATCATGGCTGATCTGGCCGTGGAATCAGCTCCACTTAGCCGCCCGCTCCCCATAACCCTTAATTCCCTTATTAGTTAAAAATCTATTTATCTGTGACTTGAATACATTCAATGAGTTAGCCTCAACTGCTTCCTTGGGCAGAGAATTCCACAGATTCACAACCCTCTGGGAGAAGAAATTCCTTCTCAACTAAGTTTTAAATTGGCTCCCCCGTATTTTGAGGCTGTGCCCCCTAGTTCTAGTCTCCCCTACCAGTGGAAACAACCTCTCTGCCTCTATCTTGTCTATCCCTTTCATTATTTTTATGTTTCTATAAGATCATCCCTCATCCTTCTGAACTCCAACGAGGAAAGACCCAGTCTACTCAGTCTATCATCATAAGGTAACCCCCTCATCTCCGGAATCAACCTAGTGAATCGTCTCTGTACCCCCTCCAAGGCTTGTATATCCTTCCTAAGGTAAGGTGACCAAAAAAGCACACAGTACTCCAGGTGCAGCCTCACCAATACCCTATACAGTTGCAGAAGGACCTCCCTGCCTTTGTTCTCCATTCCTTTCGCAATCAAGGCCAACATTCCATTCGCCTTCCTCATACCTGCTGCACCTGCAAACTAACTTTTTGGGATTCATGCACAAGGACCCCCAGGTCCCTCTGCAGTGCAGCATGTTGTAATTTCTCCCCATTCAATTAGTATTTTTGGGTTTTTTTTTTCCCAAGGTGGATGACCTCACACTTTCCGACATTGTATTCCATCTGCCAAAACTTAGCCCATTCGCTTAACCTATCTAAATCTCTTTGCAGTCTCTCTGTGTCCTCTACACAACCCGCTTTCCCACTAATCTTTGTGTCATCCGCAAATGTTGTTACACTACACTCTGTCCCCTCTTCCAGGTCATCTATGTATATTGTAAACAGTTGTGGTCCCAGCACCGATCCCTGTGGCACACCACTAACCACCGATTTCCAACCCGAAAAGGATCCATTTATCCCGACTCTCTGCTTTGTGTTAGCCAGCCAATTCTCTATCCATGCTAATACATTTCCTCTGACCCCGCGTACCTTTATCTTCTGCAGTAACCTTTTGTGTGGCACCTTATCGAATGCCTTTTGAAAATCTACATACCCCACATCCATCGGTACACCTCTATCCACCATGCTCGTTATATCCTCAAAGAATTCTAGTAAATTAGTTAAACATGATTTCCCCTTCATGAATCCATGCTGCGTCTGCTTGATTGCACTATTCCTATCTTGATGTCCCGCTATTTCTTCCTTAATGATAGTTTCAAGCATTTTCCCCACTACAGATGTTAAACTAACCAGCCTATAGTTACCTGCCTTTTGTATGCCCCCTTTTTTAAACAGAGGCATTACATTAGCTGCTTTCCAATCTGCTGGTACCTCCCCAGAGTCCAGAGAATTTTGGTAGATTATAACGAATGCATCTGCTATAACTTCCGCCATCTCTTTTAATACCCTGGGATGCATTTCATCAGGACCAGGGGACTTGTCTACCTTGAGTCCCATTAGCCTGTCCAGCACTACCCCCCCTAGTGATAGTGATTGTCTCCAGGTCCTCCCTTCCCACATTCCTGTGACCAGCAATTTCTGGCATGGTTTCTGTGTCTTCCACTGTGAAGACCGAAGCAAAATAATTGTTTAAGGTCTCAGCCATTTCCACATTTCCCATTATTAAATCCCCCTTCTCATCTTCTAAGGGACCAACATTTACTTTAGTCACTCTTTTCCGTTTTATATATCTGTAAAAGCTTTTACTATCCGTTTTTATGTTTTACGCAAGTTTACTTTTGTAATCTATCTTTCCTTTCTTTATTGCTTTCTTAGTCATTCTTTGCTGTCGTTTAAAATTTTCTCAATCTTCTATTTTCCCACTAACCTTGGCCACCTTATATGCATTGGTTTTTAATTTGATACTCTCCTTAATTTCCCTGGTTATCCATGGCTGGTTATCCCTTCTCTTACCGCCCTTCTTTTTCATTGGAATATATTTTTGTTGAGCTCTATGAAAGAGCTCCTTAAAAGTCTTCCACTGTTCCTCAATTGTGCCACCGTTTAGTCTGTGTTTCCAGTCTACTTTAGCCAACTCTGCCCTCATCCCACTGTAGTCCCTTTTGTTTAAGCATAGTATGCTCGTTTGAGACACTACTTCCTCACCCTCAATCTGTATTACAAATTCAACCATACTGTGATCACTCATTCCGAGAGGATCTTTTACTCGGAGATCATTTATTATTCCTGTCTCATTACACAGGACCAGATCTAAGACAGCTTGCTCCCTTGTAGGTTCTGTAACATACTGTTCTAAGAAACAATCCCGTATGCATTCTATGAATTCCTCCTCCAGGCTACCCCGTGCGATTTGAGTTGACCAATCGATATGTAGGTTAAAATCCCCCATGATTACTGCCGTTCCTTTTTCATATGCCTCCATTATTTCCTTGATTATTGCCCACCCCACCGTGAAGTTATTATTTGGGGGCCTATAAACTATGCCCACCAGTGACTTTTTCCCCTTACTATCTCTAATCTCCACCCACAATGATTCAACATTTTGTCATGTTGTCATCTTGCACAGGATCTGTACTCCAGGTGAGGCCATCACCAAGGACAATGCAGTCAGACCTTCACTACAGGTGTCTGTGTTCACAGATTTGGTGGAAGCTCAAACAGCTTCCATGCAGACTCTGGAGAGATTTGTGGAACAAGTGGATAGGGGCATTCAAGGAGTCACTGATCTTCTGACGACCACCCTCCTACTTATCGGTGGAATGAATGAGCTTGGGTCCCCACCCCTTACATTGACAATGATGCAACAGGATATACATGTTTACCTTTCTCAGGATGTCAGCACATTTCCTTCCTCACCACCCCCTCAATCAATTCCCTGTATGGTGCCAGAAAGTCAGCTGGGCCAGACTGGCCCCAGCAGAAGCCGAAGTACAGCAATCTTCTGAGGCTCGAGCAGCCAGAAGTCATAGGCCACAGTCATCTCGAGGGTCCCCACATGAACATCAGCCTTCCACTAGCTCTGGGGATATATCTCATCGGGGTAGTAGACTGAGAAAAGCTTCTGTGAAGAAAATCACTTTAGTGTGGAAAAAAAAGTTCTAAATAACTGTAATAGTTCAAAATTATCCATCAAGTTTACAATCTGATTGGTTCAAATATCTAATCAATAAATGTGAACTAATCAAGAAGCTGGTTAATTCACCAGAGAAATAAGAAAAGCTGCAAGCCCCCAACAAACAATCAAAGCAAAAATAAATTAACAGTATAGCTTTAAAAGAGCTCTTCCTGACAGGCATGAAACTGGCTGACCTTTAACGTCCATTTAAAACAGATAGAGTAGGGCATTCATTGCACAGTGCGATTATTCAGGAATTTCACACAATCCCCCATGAACACCAGATTTGTATTGGATCAAAATAAAGCTCTTGTGCTCTCTGTACAAGGGAGTACACCATCAACAGGTAACCGGATCGGGAAATGTGGCCAAAATACTGAAAGACAGGAAGAGTCCCTGAACTTGTGATTTTCCAGGTCCACTTCACATAATTTCCATCAGCCCTTTTGCTGGTAGAAATCTCTGGGCTCACAGAATGGATCAGCTATTTTTGACAGCGTTAAGGCTAAATTTTGATTCTGCCCCAGTCAGCCTTTATAAGAACTTGAAGCAGGACTGAAGCTGAATATGATCCATTGTTCAGTTTGGACCAAACATCCAAAGGTCCACCTGCTACAGTTTGGTAAAGGGCCAGACAGCGCCACAATGAAATTAAGGTTTGGTTCCCCACTCATGACAGATCCACAACTAAGCTGCTTCTCTGATGCTGATGAACATAATTTCTATGAATTTCTCTTGAAACATACTGAATTCTGTAGACAACCTCACCCCGTCAAAGTGTTTGAGATATGAGAAGAATGAATGAACCACATTATTTGGCAGTGTACATAATTACTGGTGGTTTGTTTTTAAATTCCTCTGCTTAGTGCTTCACTACTCCCTCAAATTGTGTGTTATAGGTCATCTTGATTGTGTGAGAACCTCAGATCACAAGCATTGTTTCCTCCTCCTCAGTTTAGTACCTGCAGGCAATAAATAGCTCAGTGTATGCCAGTGGAAGGGGTTCTGTGATAGGATCTGGTTTCCAAATTCACTCCATTCAGACCACGGGCCAGATTCAGAGATTGGCATATCAGAACAGCTATACACATGGAGCTTCTCTCAAATCATGTTCACAACTTTACAATATGGCCAAGGTTCCTTTTCTGATGTTGGGGGGAGTAGCTTTCCTCTGTTTACTTACTGTAGCTTTACCAGTAACAGGCAGTAACAGAGATACATTCTCTCAGACGACTGAACTCAACATGATCAACAGGTGTCATTGTGCAATTTGTGTGTGATGCCATTACATACGGCAGCTTTAGCTGGTCTATCTTCTTGTGATGAAGGTGGTTTTTAGCTCCTTTAATACTTGCAGTGTTGATGAGTCAATGTAGAATACATTTTGGGAAAAAGAACAGTGAAACAAATATATCCTAAACTGTGGACTCTAAACAGAGTGGAGATTCTGTAGGACTGCAGATACCTCGATTTTAAAGATGAGAGTGCAGGTCGAAAAGGTCATAAGAAGAAAATAGGATTCTGGGTTTTATATACAGGAACATTGAACATAAAGGCAAAGAAATGATGTTGTTGTGATTGTAATTTAGATTGACAATGAGCATTAACTGAGGCACTTCTGGGAACTGACTGGAACAGAAAATGAGTCCTGCATCATTATGCAAATGAGAGCATTGAATAACAAAAACATATTCAGCAATCTGTACACCCACACAAACGATAGGAATATTGTAACGTACTCCTACTCCTCTATTATCTTATGTAATATAATCAACTCCCCCAAAAAATTAATTGTAGTCATGCATCAGGAGTTCACAGTGGATTATTAGCAAAATATTTCTCGTGCACATACTTCTAACCGTGATAAGATAGTTCCTAGATATAAAATATGTAATCTGTTTTAAGTATCCAACGTTCATTAGATGGTAGAAAAGGTTTTCTTTAATTGTGAAGCCTGGAGGAAAGACCAAGACCTATGCTGCAAGGCATCCACAAGCTATTCATGGATACACTTACAGTTATATATAAAGAAAGCGTAAGGGGGTGGAAATTCGGTCATGCCTCAGGTGGTGCAGTGTCCCGGACGGAGCGGTACGTTTTGCGCCAGCAAATGGTTTGCGTCTGCCACCGCAAAGTTCATCAGCTGGGCCTGGAGTAGCGTGCGGGGCGCTAAGGGATTTGAGTATAGGAGCAGGGAGGTCTTACTGCAGTTGTACAGGGCCTTAGTGAGGCCTCACCTGAAATATTGTGTTCAGTTTTGGTCTCCTAGTCTGAGGAAGGACGTTCTTGCTATTGAGGGAGTGCAGCGAAGGTTCACCAGACTGATTCCCGGGATGACTGGACAGACATATGAGGAGAGACTGGATCGACTGGGCCTTTATTCACTGGAGTTTAGAAGGATAAGAGGGGATCTCATAGAAACATATAAGATTCTGACGGGACTGGACAGGTTAGATGCGGGAAGAATGTTCCTGATGTTGGGGAAGTCCAGAACCAGGGGACATAGTCTTAGGATAAGGGGTAAGCCGTTTAGGACTGAGATGAGGAGAAACTTCTTCACTCAGAGAGTTGTTAACCTGTGGAATTCCCTGCCGCAGAGAGTTGTTGATGCCAGTTCACTGGATATATCCAAGAGGGAGTTAGATATGGCTCTTACGGTTAAGGGGATCAAGGGGTATGAAGAGAAAGCAGGAAAGGGTACTGAGGGAATGATCAGCCATGATCTTATTGAATGGCGGTGCAGGCTCGAAGGGCCGAATGGCCTACTTCTGCACCTATTTTTCTATGTTTCTATGTTTCTAAGGGAGGTATTGCACACCTTTTAGGGCGCTAGGCCGGCTGAGCAAGGGAAAATCCCAAGCTAAAGAGCCGGCCTCGGAGCGCCAATACAGAGGCCTGAGGGGAAAAAAAAACTGAAAAAACCCCACCAAAATCATTCTCAAATATAGCTCAGGCCACCACAACATAAATCGTAAAAAAAAAATGTTTTAAACAGTGACATTTACCTCAGGTCGATATTACTTACCTTACTGTGGCCGTTACAGCTTGGAACACCTACTTCCACAGACATTCCCACCAGGACACTATGGGGTGCTACGGGTCATGCAGTGACCAAAAATTGAGCCGGTGCCGCAACCAAGGGCATTGCCCCCCG
Source organism: Pristiophorus japonicus (assembly GCF_044704955.1). Classification (NCBI taxonomy): domain Eukaryota; kingdom Metazoa; phylum Chordata; class Chondrichthyes; family Pristiophoridae; genus Pristiophorus; species Pristiophorus japonicus. The sequence goes on along the minus strand of NC_091985.1, from coordinate 104,906,282 downwards.
GCTCGCCTCTCCCGGGCAGTCCTGCTCTGCCCCCCCGTCGGTACCGGCACTGAATGTCCCGGCGGGGCACTGGAAGCTGGTCACCCAGGCGCAAGTGCTTACTGCCGCCATTGCCGCCAATCCGGGGCGCTAAGAGGGGCGGCAGAAGACCGATTTTCCAGCCCAAGAATATAACATTATCATCCTCGCAAATATCTTTTGTACTCCCTCCAAGTACTTAAGATCCTTTCGAAAATACTGCATCCAAAAGGCAACACAGAGGGCCAGAAATTACTGGAAAAATATTGTCAAATTGATGGTGCTTGCTATTATTACTTCGTAAAAAATCCAACAACTTGCGACAAAGAAGAGATATGCCTTGAGTTCCGATTCTTCACAAATTGCTGGACAATTTGCTGTAAGCCTCAACAAAACTGAAAAGATTCCCATCTTGCCGCTAATCTTCCCATTGAAATTCATTGCATGTCATGAAATTGCTGAATTTGCACCGTTAATGCAAATTAATCTCGCCACAGCCATTTTGGACTGATGATTCATGTTGTAAGGATCCTGTTGCTGATGTGATTTATGGTCCTGATGTGACACTCAACCTTGGAGGCCCTGAAATGGAACAATGAAGCTGTGAAGTCTCACTGCAGCAGGTAATAAATTGATTTTACAGGTATTTTTGAACTTTTTATCTGTCTGGGCAATATTTTTGTGCTGGGCTTACCATTCACACTCTTGTTAGTGTCGGAAAGCAATAATTTTCAGGATTCAAAAAATGGGCGATATTTCCGGCGTGGGCGGTAAAAAGAGGTTTTCAGATTGCCGGCTTCTCGCCCATCCTCAAAGCACCTAGTCTCCATTTTTGAAAATGCCGTTACCACGAGCGATCTGAAATGGTCGTTAGCGTTAAATTCTTTTGACCTTCTGCCATAAAGTGTCGCCATCCTTGGCAATGACATGGCAATGCTCGATTCCCGTGATTCGGGAGGTCAAGGGTCATCATGACATGCGCAGAAGAGGAGACAGAGAGAGAGAAGGAGCTCAGAGGCACTGAAAGCATGTGTGGATGTGGTGTGTGCTTGTCTGGTTGTTGTGGGAGGCACGAGGGAGATTCACCAGCAGCAAAAAGCCTACTAAGCACCAAGAACATAGTTGGCACCGAATTTTTGTCCAACAAATAAGATATAACATGGAAGGGATGGAGGAGGCCCTGGGGCTGTTAGCCAGGAACACTGGTGGCAGAGGGCTCCCAGTGGTCCTGGAGCGCTGCACTGCACCCCAAGGTGCCACACCCTCATTGCCAACCACACATGAGAGCCAGCAGCAACATCTTGCTTCTGGCTCGGAGCATGTTCCCATCTCGGGACCGTCCTCTCCCGTATCCGTCCAAGCAGCATTTCGGCCGTCACCTCCCCCCCCCCCCCGCCAATGAAGCATCGCCTGAGGAGCTCCTCAGCCAGTCGAGCTCGGAGTCAGGAGGGGAAGAGGAAGGGTTAGAGGTGGGGAGGAGAAGCCGGGGTGAGGGGGGGGGGAGGCGGGAAGGGTTGGTTTGTACAGAAATACTGATGATTTCAGACTAATGTTCGGTTTAAATGTTTTTTATTTAGCAAAACTTTGCAGTGCATTGGCTCAGATAGCTGCACCGTTACACGCTGGTGATTCCTTAACCTCTTAGGGTATAATTACACTTAACTTCAATCAACTTAAACTTTAACTGTCACCAAGGTGATGCCCACCATTGATGTATGACCTGCACAACCAGCAGTGTGTCAGCTTTGTAAATAACATCAATGTTCTTTCAGGCAAAGTGATCATTGATGAGCTCTTGCAGCTATCATGCCACCAAGGGCCCTTTCATGCGGTCTACAGGGGGGAGGGGGCATGGCTTCAGCGTCAGCCTGATTGTCTGGGCCGATGTCAGCATCCGCCTCTTCGTCCTCCTCATCCTCTCTCTGGTGAGGTGGACTGTCAGCCTCATCAGGCAATTCTTGTCCCCTCCTGATAGCCAAGTTGTGCAGCATGGAGCACACCACACGAATTGAGCTACCTGCGTGGTCCAGTCATCTAAAGCACTGCTTCAGCACTCCAATGGTTTTCTCCACGATATTGCGAGTAGCTCTGTGGCTCTCGTTGTATCGCCTCTCGGCTTCGGTGTGGGTGTCATGCAGGAAGGTCATCAGCCAGGTGGCGAGGCCATATCCTTTGTCACCAAGCATCCAGCATTGACCTTGTGGCTGATTGTTAAACAAGCTCTCACGCAGGATGTGAGCATCATAATTGCTGCCCGGAAATACAGTATTCACTGCCAGTATAATTTGCTGGTGGTCGACAACCAGTTGGACATTCAGGGAGTGGAATCCCTTGCGGTTCCTGAAAACCTTGCATCTCGAAAAGGTGCCCGCATCGCGATGTGCATACTGTCTATTGCTCACTGCACCTTGGAGAAGTTTGCAATTCTGGAGAATCCTAGAGCCCTCTCACTCTGTGCCTCCCTGGTCATAGGGAAGCTGATAAAGTCCCTCCTGTGTGCGTACAGGGCTTCAGTGACTTGTCTAATGCAGCGATGCGTGGCATGCTGAGAAAGTTCGCAAATGTCACCAGCTGTGGCCTGAAAACAACCTGAGGCATAGAATGACAGTGCCGCGGTGAACAGTGCAGTACTGATGGTGCTGGTAGGCTACAGATCTCCCCTGATGAACTGGCATATCTCAGTGATAACCTCTTTGCGGCAGTGCAGTCTCCAAAGGCAGATGGTGTCGGGCAAGTTGAGGTAAGAATGCTTCTCCTTGTACTTGCAGGGGTGTAACGTCTGATCCTCTTCATCAGTCCGTCATGTTTTACATTGGGCACATAATGCAGTGGAGCGTACCTTTGGCAATCTTGAGTCTACTGCATGTAATTGGTCACCAAGAGAGGGTGAGGAAGGACAGGCCCCATTGCAGAAGCTCTCTGTTTGTCACCGATTGGTCACAAAGAATGAATGTCCCAACGAAGACACCTCTTCAATTCCAATTGGTCACAGTACGGTCAAGATGTTTGTAGAGATGTTCACATCAACTCCAATGACCTGCAGAGTACATCCGAACTCTGCCGAGTTTGAAGCACAGCAACTTTTTAAAGGATACGACATGTGATGTAGAACATGGCGTCCATAACGCTGTGATTAGTTCCGGTTAATTCCACTTTTTCTGGGCGTTTTTTTGGGCGAGCGACATTGTGGGGGATATGTGTGCGAGGTGGTGAAATTGACGCTGGGCGATCTCATGGCTGCTAGTTTTGGTAAATATGCTCTTTATGACAAAAGAAAAGTGGGCGGGCGATATCATGGCTGTTGATTTCACCCATTCTGCTGATTCCACCCCAAAAAAGTGGACGGGTGGTAATATTTTTTCCCAGCGTTAAGCACATGGGGAAAATAATGCTTGGCGATAAGTTTCCTAAAAATGCCCGTCAGTTTCCATTTTGTGCCAAAATGGACGATATATGGGTGTTATATGTAATTTCAGCGGTAAAATGGGCATTAAGTGGACGTTATGCATGCAAAAAAAGTGGAGGTTCTAATCCTAAGAAATGCAAACTAGATCATTTTTTCAGAAAATAACATTTTGGGTTACAGTTAATTAGTAATTTGAGACATGGGGGTCGAAATTGCCTCTTTTTGCGACACACTGTTAGCGCCTCCAGGGGCCATTAACAGGGCACACTACACTTTTTGCCGGGGGGGGGGGGGGGCTACCGGTTCTCATGAAATTGCCATGGTAGCACCACATCGTGCCCTGCCGGTAGCGCCCCGGGCCACCACACAACTGTCGATGATGTCATCTCCGTGCGGGCGACCCTTTAGCGCCACGGCGGATTTTGCCCTGCCTAGTGGAGGCCATCAGAAACCGTGCAGAGTGTACAGTGGCCCTCTCCTTTTAGCGAAGAGGTGGGGCATTGAACCGTGATAGCGCTATGCAGAGCATCCGTGTAGCACTGCTGATGGCGCCCCAGCATCGTCCTGAGACCCGCCCCAAGAGGAAGTGGAGCGTGCGAGATTGTGCCCCACTTCCTCTGAGGGGCGGTAACTGCAATTTCGCGCCGGACACAGGAAGTCCCACCCCCAAGCCGGTTACCGCCTCCAATTGGAGCACTGGGATGTTTCACCCACCCCATGGTGTGATAAGTGCAGAATGCTTGGGAGGAAAATGGTGACTTAGGAACTAAGGTTCCCAAACTCTCCACTACTGGGGTTTTCTTTGTGTCATTTCTGGGTCTGCTGTAGACTAATTGATAGAATGATAGAGGTTGATTGTTGTGATTCCGCTGTTCCATTATCATTGTATCATGCGACTACCAGGATGGTAGAAGTTGAAGTAGAGGGACCATGGTCTTTTTTATCCATGTTACCAATGTTCCTATGAAAGCAGTTCCAATGTTTCTGATCACAATGGACCGGGCTGCTGGTCCCCCACATCATGGGTCAAGAATGTTTGTACTTTTCACACACCTGCCCTGCCATTCACTCATTAACTTCTCAACAATTCCCAAACAGAACTGGGTTACAGTCCTCTTCTTCTGCTGGTTATTTTTCATTCTTGTCTTACTTTTCCTTTCTGTCTCTTTTTTATCTCTCTCTTAATCTACACTTATTTTCCTCTCTTTTATTTTTTCTGTCTCTAATTTGACTCTAATTTACCCTATTTTCTTCTCCATTTCTTTCTCTATCCTCTTCTTTCATTGGTTAAGGAGAAGGGCATGACTCGCATGAGGTCCCACATGTAGCATTGACAGTGCTGCGACATTGTCGCTTTAATGTTCGAGCAAATTGCAACACAAATGTAGTGTGAACTGAACCAATGAGGTGAAAAAAAGTCCAATGAGCATCACTTGCCGCGAGATGAGCCATTGCAGCAATTTCTGGACCTTTATTCTAACAGCGGCCTGGTTTCACTGCAAACTCTTCCTGTTTAGATCACTGTGTTGAATAATAGTGTGTATAATGTAGCTTGTTAAACAATGCTGTAAATGAAAAAAAATACACTTGCTCTGTCAATGTTGTGTTGCTTGTATGATCCACTGATTTTTAAAAATTATTCTCGGGATGCCGTTGTTAAGGCCAGCATTTTACTGTCCAGCCCTAGTTGCCCTGGAGAAGGTGGTGGTGAGCCGCCTTCTTGAACCGCTGCACATAGAAACATAGAAACATAGAAAATAGGTGCAGGAGTAGGCCATTCGGCCCTTCGAGCCTGCACCGCCATTCAATGAGTTCATGGCTGAACATGTAACTTCAGTACCCCATTCCTGCTTTCTCGCCATACCCCTTGATCCCCCTAGTAGTAAGGACTTCATCTAACTCCTTTTTGAATATATTTAGTGAATTGGCCTCAACAACTTTCTGTGGTAGAGAATTCCACAGGTTCACCACTCTCTGGGTGAAGAAGTTTCTCCTCATCTCGGTCCTAAATGGCTTACCCCTTATCCTTAGACTGTGACCCCTGGTTCTGGACTTCCCCAACATTGGGAACATTCTTTCTGCATCTAACCTGTCTAAACCTGTCAGAATTTTAAACATTTCTATGAGATCCCCTCTCATACTTCTGAACTCCAGTGAATACGAACTCCAGTGAATACAAGCCCAGTTGATCCAGTCTTTCTTGATATGTCAGTCCCGCCATCCCGGGAATCAGTCTGGTGAACCTTCGCTGCACTCCCTCAATAGCAAGAATGTCCTTCCTCAAGTTAGGAGATCAAAACTATGCACAATACTCCAGGTGTGGCCTCACCAAGGCCCTGTACAACTGTAGCAACACCTCCCTGCCCCTGTACTCAAATCCCCTCGCTATGAAGGCCAACATGCCATTTGCTTTCTTAACCGCCTGTTGTACCTGAATGCCAACCTTCAATGACTGATGTACCATGACACCCAGGTCTCGTTGCACCTCCCCTTTTCTTAATCGTGTGATGAAGGTGCTCCCACAGTGCTGTTAGATAATGACCCTGAAATTCCGATGTTTACCGGGTCCGTACAAAGTTTCTACAGACTTCGGAAGACATCGGAAAAGCCGGTTTTCAGCACGCAATGCCCATGCGCTGAAAACCGGCTTTTCCGATCTGTCAAGTTTCTGGCTTGACAGATCTCGCGCATATCGGGAACGAAGACATTTGCAGGGCAAGATTTGCGATATTTACGCATATCTTGCCCAGCAAATGTCCTCAAAAAACTTGCGCCTGAAAAAGCAGACGTACAGTCTCCTTTTACAGGCACAAGTATTTAAAAACATACATAAACATTAAAATTAAATTAAATAAACGCATATGAAAACATATTTAATTTTAACCCCCCCCCCCCCCTCCACCCACTACTACAAGTTTATTTTAAGGCATAATTTTAAAAACTTTTTAAAATGTCGGGAAAATATATTTTTTTATATAAGAACTTTAATTTAAATGAATCTTAAATATGTAGTATATTTTTCTATTTTTTATTAGTGTTTTGTGTGTTTGGGTGGTTTCTCATTCATAATAATGGCAACTCCAACTTATGGAGTTCCCATTATTATGAATGAGAAAATACTGTACCTTGATTGGCCGCCCAGAGCCTTGTGACTCCAGCTCCAGCATTCGGACGTCCCAATGTGCACGCGTTCTGATGCACAGTGAGTGAAGGCCTCAGGATCGGAAGTTCGAGCGAGTGCAGCACCTTCAGGTAAATGGGCATATTTTTTCCTTTTTTCAGTAGTTTTCCCATGGGAAGACCTCGATCGGAATTTCTGGGCCAGTATATTTTGACACTCACTTCTCAACCAGATTGCCATTGATTGGCTGTCACTCAGATGTTCCGGGGATACAAAGGTAAACCTGTTTTTTTGGTGGGATAGGGGAGGACAGTAATGTTGTTAAAGAGCCTATGTAGCTTTGTTTTGAAATAATGGTCATCTAAATGTGCCTGTGGTCCAAATGTACAAAGAAAACTAGGGTCAATAAAAAGCCTAATAGTCTGACTCCATTTCTCTCTGCAGGACTATTCTTTGAAACACTCCTACCCACAGCAACATTTATCCTTTCATAGGTTCCTAACTTGAGGTGTTCAGTTTCATAAAAGAAAAACTTCTCTCTCCACAGATGCTGCCTGACCTGCTGAGTATTGGCAGCATTTTCTGTTTTTATTTCCGATCTCCAGCATCCGCAGTATTTTGCTTTTGTGTTAGTGTTCTGCCTCACGTGGCTGTAACTGCATGTGTTGTTTGTAGATCACAGAACAGGGCTGTAGCACCACAGCCAGTGCTGCTCTGTTCTCACAGAATCTGTCAGGGTGAGAAGACATAAATCAAAGCAACTAGAAACAATTGGCAAATAAGAGCCTGTTGTTCAGTATTATAAAGTAGAACAGGAGAAATATAACACGTGTTAATTATCTGTCTGATTAAATTCACAGAAGAAACTGGATAAAGTCAGTTTACTGTTCAAATCCCTAGTCTGCACTATGCATAAGTCAGAGCTCAAAGTTCCACATTTTCTATTTCTATTATATTTCATTATTCATAGCACCCAAGCTCATTAACACCTGAGTAAATTATTAATATTATGGTACAAATGATCTTTCACACAAATGCAATTAATGTAATGAGTTTGATAATAACTTAACATGCAACTAGGTGTTTTCTTTAAACTGTCTTCAGTGAGGCTGTCTGCATAATGCGTTGGCCCAAAAAGCTGTTGTTTAATTTACTAATGAAGAGTATCAGGGGATTATTTTGGGAAAGGGTGAAAACAGGCACTGAACGGGTGCAGTGCCTGTTTGAAAGTTTGGTTTTAGCCTTCAGATTGGGGCCTATTTGCTGATTACCATAATGTGAACTTGCCTGGAGGTGCTAAAACAGACACCTGCAGGTTTAACACTCAAGTGCTGATTAGACATAATTTTCGTGGAGCAGTATATGTGGGCTTTTCGCAGCCACTTGCACTGACGGTGGGGAGTGCACTGGCTGGCACACAGTGGCACATTACAGAATTGGCTCAGGGACTGAGGGAGAGGGCGCAAGGTTCTCGGACGTGGGACTGGAGGTCCTGGTAGAGAAGGCCCAGAGGAGGAGGCATGTCCTGTACCTGCAGCGGGGGGGAGGGAGTCCACCTTTCCCTCCTGGCCCTCTCTCCTGTAGCAGCTAGTGCTGCTCTGCCTGGCCTCATGTCCTCCTCCCATTCCTCCTGCTGACGAAGGGGGACCCCTAGCAAGATGCCGATGATCAAGAACTCTCTTTCTCCTGGTGACACCTATAAGGTGTCCAATAAGGTAGAGAAAATTCCAGAATATTGTTCAGATTCAGTCCTATCTCACTCCCCCTCCCACTGAAATCCTCACCATTGCCTTTGTCATCTCAATACACTTCCTCAACTCCACCCAGTACAAACTCCGAATCACCCAAGTTTTGGTAGGGTGAATATGAAAAACTATTTCCTTTGGTTGAGGAGTCACTGAAGAGAGGTCATCAAATAAAACTTGTCACTATGAGTGAGCAGGAAGGTTAGAACGGATTTCTTTAAACAGAGGATTGTTGGAGCATGAAATGCTTTGTCACAGGGAATAGTTGAGGCAGAAACCATTGTGTCTTTTAATGGAAAAATATGTAAATACTTGTAGCAGAAATAGGACAGTATGGAGAGAGGCGGACAAGGGAATTAGGTTAAGATTGCTCGAGCAAAGAGTTGGTATGGACACGATGGGCTGAATTGCCTCCATGTGCGCTGTAAACCTCTATGGTTGCAACTGTGCAGCCTGAATCCTATCCTACACAGCCATCGCCCCTATCTCTGCCTCATTTTTAAATCTTTCCATGGCCTCACCCATCCCTAACTCTCTAATCTTCTTCAGCTCTCTGTCCCAACACATATCCTTCTCTTTTCTGATACTGATCTACTGTACACCACACACCTCCCTCTGTTCCACAGGTGGCAGAGCCTTCAGCCACCATGCTCCTGCTGTCTGGAAGTCTTTTCCTAAAATTCTCTCCCCTATATGTCTTTCACTAGCATAAAAACTCCCTCTTCAATCAAATGTTCCGTGACCTCCATATGCTTCTCTCCCACTCCATGCTTGATGTCCAATGCTCCCCTTATAAAGCATCTTGGAACATTTTGTTTCATGAAAGAAGTTATGATTTGGGCTATTACTCTTTGTTTTTGTTCACTGCAACATCCAACTTCCGTAAAAAGTCTGCACTTCCTAGGAACAACACCTTAATGGTGTAGAATAGCATGGGCCAGGGTGAGCAATCCACCTTTATTCTGTTGCAGTATGCACACAAAGGTACACCATAGATTTCTGATCTCCCCACTTGTTAGAATAATTCAGGCCGTGCAGCTCAGGCTAAAACATATGAACATAAGAACATAAGAAATAGGAGCAGGAGTAGGGCATTTGGCCCTTCGAGCCTGCTCCACCATTCAATAAGATCAAGACTGATCTGATCATGGATTCAGCTCCACTTCCCTGCCCGCTTCCCATAACCCTTCACTCCATTATTGCTCAAAAATCTGTCTATCTCCACCTTAAATATATTCAATGACCCAGCCTTCACAGCTCTCTTGGGTAGAGCATTCCAAAGACTTGTGACCCTCTGAGAGAAGAAATTCCTCCTTATTTCTATTTTAAATGGGCGACCCCATTAACATTCACCCTATTTGGGTGATTCGGAATTTGTACTGGGTGAAGTTGAGGAAGCGTATTGAGATGATAAAGGCAATGGTGAGGATTTCAGTGGGAGAGGGTGTGAGATAGGGCTGAAGCCGAACAATATTCTGCAACCATTAACATGTATTTATTAAAAGAAAAATATACACAGAAAAAAGTTAAATCTGCAGACAAAACAATAATATAATATTTAACTTTAACTAGTACATTAAACCATTTTCTGAATCAATCCACAAATCATTTAAAGACTTCAGAGTGCATTAAACTGAGCTTTGATGAAGAAAACCATTGGGCTCTAGGTACCATGGAGTCCCTTCTTCCTTCAGCGTTTTGGACGTGTGGTTTCCAAGTGAACTAAAATGATGGCCAGTAGTCTATCATACTTATTCTCAGTCTACAAAAAATCTACATTTACAGTTGCCAATCAAGTGAGATTTTAAAGCTGGAAGGGCTGACCTTCGGATACCTGATTCAAATAGAAAATTAGACCAGCACGACAAGTTAAATCTGCCAATATCAAGCTTCTTGCTAGGTGGATACCTTTGTTGAGATAGCCATTACAGTAACCTCTCGGTATTTTTCTCAATGATTTGATTAATAAGTTATTGCCATCATCGGAGGGATTTTCATCTTATGACACTTGATAGACAAAACAAATGATCTGATCCTTAACAATTGTTATGTGTTTGAAAGAAAACTCCAAAATGGTAAAGCATTGTTACACAAATCACACATGACTTTGGTTAGCTGTGTTCAAAGGTTTCTGGGGTATCCACAGTCAGGAGAGGATTTCTGTTGCCATGTAACATGTGATGTCCTCAAGCAATTTGTGTATTCAGCTGACAAGACAAAGGAATCTCTTCAAGAAAGCTGTTAACAGAAGCCAGCTTAAAACGTTACAATATTGTACCAAGTTACAAATTCATGTAAAAAAACACAAAAGGGTAGATTTTACAAATGTGTGGTCCTGCTGAGCTTTGAATGCTGGAAGCATATATCAAAAATGTGGGCAGGGACATCAGGGGTTCCCGCAGGATTTTCCCTCCATTAAAGTTTGGATAAACTATCGTTTAATGTTTTATTTTTAAAATCTGAAACCGGACAAATCATCATTCAATCACTAAGGAGGCTACATAAATACAAGCCATTATTTATGTAATGTGTCAAATATGCAAAGGAACATGCATAGCAACCAAGGCAATTTGGACTTATAGAATACAATGTTCAGATAAAACTCTTGTATAGCAAAGCTATGCTAAGAATCCTGGGCAATGGGCAGCATTCCATTATTGCTGTGCCCTTAGCAAGCTAGCTTTAGATGAGTTCTTTCGCGACAGTAAGACAATACATGCACAAGCAAAGTTTCACTTATTCACTACATTCTGAGTAAATATAAACTGTAGCTTGATACCTGCATCTGTATGGTAGATTCCTTTGTCATTGTACTGTTGGGAGACATGGGCAGATGTTCTCAAGACAGGTTTTGATAGAGTGTGTGCTACAATACAGGTAACACTACTTGCAGGAACATACAACGATGGTCATATAAAATTATACAGTTCTTTCTAATAGGATGGGAGTACTCGGTGATAGGGTGGGAATCATTCCTGAGAGCTGTTGGGGCCCTGTGAGATGTTACATTAGGTGGAAACAGCAGCAGGTTCCTGTCAGGATTGATGTCATGTATGTACATTCTGTTTGTAGCCACCAGATGGTGTCATTGTTGGAGGCCACTGAGCAGCACGCACATGGTGCTGCTCTTGTATAAAAGGCCCTCCATTTTGTGAGCCAAGCACATTGGGCCGTAATAAAGCAGAGCCAAGGTTGTACCTTGTTCAGTGAAACAGTATTCAGTTTGTACCTTTATTGCATACGTAACATTTGGCGACGAGAATACAAAAACCTTTGCAAAAATGAGCATGATTGGATTTTTAAAGCGATTCGTCGAGGGAGAAGATTGGGCAGACTTTATGCGCTGTTTGAACCAGTACTTCATGACCAACAAAATGAAGGGGGTCAACGATGCAGATGGGCACCAGGCTGTGTTCCTCACTGCGTGCGGTTCAAAGATCTACGGTCTGATAAAGAATCTACTCATGCCTATTGATCCAACAGGGAAAACGTACGAGGTGTAAATTGGTATGGGAGGACCTCAAGCCAGACGACGGCATCATCATCTCGAGATACAGGTTTTATACATACATTCGATCGGAGGGCCAGAGCATGGCAGAACTCGTTGCTGACCTGAGACGTCTAGTGGGACCGTACAAGTTCGGGGCGGGATTGGCAGACATGCTGCGGGACTTCTTTGTTATCCGTATCAACCACGAGGTGATCCTGTACAAACTTCTGGCGGTGGAGGAGTTGGATTTAAAAAGGGCCATCGAGATTGCTCAATCATGTATGACGACGGACAGGAGTTTAAAGCAAATATCGGTGAAGAACCGAACCTCGGCAAGTACTGTAAATGCGATTGATTCGGCATTCGGCAGAGCGGCAAAGGGCAGGGTCTATCCGGCTGCGTTCGCAAAACCTGTGGCTGCCCAAAGTCCGTCAGTGGGAATGTATTCGACTTCTCTGTGTTGACGTTGGGGGGGAAATTATCGGCACCAGCAGTGCTGATTTAAGCAATATAGTTGCAAAAGCTGGCTGAGAGTGGGGCATCTCCAGTGCAAGTGTCCGCAGATGAGCAAGCGATCTGTGACACACCATGTGGAGGATGAGAGTCAGACTAGCGCAGATCTGGATACGCAATCTGAGATGCCAGAGGAGGAAGTGTATGGACTGTACTCTTTCATAACCAAGAGTAATTTTGATTAATGTGAAGTTTAACTGGATACCAGTATTGATGGAACTGGACACAGGGGCGAGTCAATCGATGATGAACGAGAGGGCATTTAATAAGCTGTGGGATACTAAGACTTTGAGGCCCAGGCTGAGCCCTGTTAACGCCAAGCTGCGCACGTACACCAAAGAACTGATAAAGGTGATTGGCAGTGCACAAATTAATGTGTCGTATTACGAGTTACCACTTTGGATTGTTCCAGGCAATGGCCCAACGCTGCTTGGCAGGCACTGGTTGGAGAAAATCAGATGAGACTGGAACGACATAAAGGCGTGTCGTCGGAGGAAGATACATGTGCCCAAGTATTGAGCAAGTTCCCCTCGCTGTTCGAACCGTGTATCGGCAACTTCACGGGAGCCAAGGTGCAGATCCACGTGGACTCAGATGCAAGACCCACCCATCATAAAGCTCGGGCAGTGCCGTATATGATGAGGGAGAAGGTCGAAATTGAACTGGACAGACTTCAGCATGAAGGGATCATATCACCGGTCGAACTTAATGAATGGGCCAGCCCCATTGTTCCTGTGCTGAAAAGTGATGGCACATTCAGAATCTGTGGAGACTACAAGGCTACGATCAACAGGGTTTCGAAACAAGATAATTACTCGTTACCAAGGTTGATGACTTGTTTGCGATGCTAGTTGGAGGAAGTCGTTCATAAAACTGGACTTGACGTCGGCCTATATGACGCAAGAGTTGGTCAAGATGTAAAAGAGACTTACATGCATTAACACACAGAAAGGATTGTTTATTTACCACAGATGTCCGTTTGGAATTCGCTCGGCAGCAGCAATAGTCCAGAGGAATATGGAAAGTCTACTGAAGTCCATTCCCAGAACCGTCGTGTTCCAAGATGACATCCTGATCACCAGTCATGACTCCAAGGAACATCTGAACAACCTGGAAGAGGTTTTACTGCATTTGGACAGAGTGGAGCTCAGACTTAAACGCTCGAAGTGTGTCTTCATAGCACTGGAGGGCGAATTCCTCGGGAGGAAAATCGCCGCTGATGGCATCAGACCTGGTATATATGTGGACTTGTATTTACTCTGTACAGCCACCAGAGGGCTCACCTCCTGGAGTCCAAGGGATCCCATAATCCCTTTGGAGCACAGGTATTTAAGGAGGCTGCACAGGTTGGAGAGGCACTCTGGAGACCTGCAATAAAAGACTAAGGTCACACTTTGAGCTCACAGTGTTCAGTCTGACTCTTTCTCCATACACAGCAAGACCTACTGACTTGAAAACCAAAGCCATCAACAATACACTCAAGCTGCAGAAGGTGACAAAGCTGCATTCGTTCCTGGGTCTACTCAACTATTTTGGTAACTTCCTACCTAAATTGAGCACCTTACTTGAACCATTGCATATACTATTGAGAAAAGGCAACAACTGGGTGTGGGGCGCATTGCAATACAGAGCTTTCAAGAAAGCCACCAATCTGCTTTGTTGAACAAGCTGCTGGTACATTATGATCCATGTAAACGTTTAGTTTTGGCCTGTGACGCATCGTCATATGGAATTGGTTGCGTGTTACAACAAGTCAATGAGTCGGGGAAACTTCAACCTGTTGCGTATACATCCAAAAGTTTGTCTAAAGCAGAAAGAGCCTACAGTATGGTAGAAAAAGAAGCTTTAGCGTGTGTGTACGGTGTTAAAAAGATGCATCAATACTTGTTCGGTCCGCGGTTTGAATTAGAGACCGATCACAAGCTGCTTATTTTGTTGTTTTCCGAGAGCAAAGGTATCAATACCAACGCTTCATCCCGCATCCAAAGGTGGGCGCTGACATTATCTGCCTATGATTATGTCATTCACCACAGACCTGGCACAGAGAATTGTGCCGATGCTTTGAGCCAGTTGCCGTTGCCCACACCAGAGGCGGAAACACCACATCCGGCAGATTTAATGTTAATCATGGATGCTTTTGAGAGTGAAGGTACCCCTGTCACAGCTCAACAAGTTAAGACCTGGACCAGCCAGGACCCAATATTATCGCAGGTAAAGGGTTGCATCCTCAAAAGGGACTGGTCTGCCATACCTAAGCAAATGTGCGAGGAGGCCAAACCGTACATTCATCACAAGGACAAATTGTCTATTCAAGCAGATTGCATATTGTAGAGCAATCACGTTGTAATGCCTAAGAAAGGGAGAGATAAGTTTGTGCGTGAGTTACACAGCACACATCCTGGTATAGTGATGATGAAGGCTATCGCCAGGTCCCATGTATGGTGGCCAGGAATTGATTCTGAGCTGGAAGCATGCGTGCATCAGTGCAACACCTGCATGCAGCTCAGCAAAGCACCAGCGGAATTGCCGCTGAGTCTGTGGTCATAGTCATCCAAACCTTGGTCCAGGATCCATGTAGATTTTGTAGGTCCCTTCCTGGGCAAGATGTTTTTAGTGGTGGTGGACGCTTATTCAAAATGGATAGAATGCATAACCATGTCATCCAGTACGTCCATGGCATCTATAGAGAATCTCAATGTTATGTTCGCGACACATGGTCTGCCTGACATCGTAGTGAGCGACAATGGATCGTGCTTCACAAGTTAGGAGTTTCAGGAGTTTGTAAAACTTAGTGGCATAAGGCATGTAAGGTCAGCACCATTCAAGCCTGCATCCAACAGGTAAGCAGAACGTGCAGCACAAATTATCAAGCAAAGCATGAGGAGAGTAACCCAAGGGTCACTGCAGACCCGCTTGTCTTGCATACTGCTGAGTTATAGGAAAAGACCCCACACACTCACAGGGGTCTCGCCTGCTGAACTCATGATGAAAAGAAGTCTTACGACCAACTTATCTCTTGTACACCCGGATTTAAGTAATCATGTTGAATTTGGAAGACAGAGTCAACAAGGGCACCATGATCGCGCAACTGTGTCACACGAGATTTCTGTTAATGATCCTGTATATGTGTTGAAGGTTAGTGTTATATATGTACACTATAGATATACTCTCTGTGTAGTCACTGTATAGTTGCATAAGATGGAGACTTGTTTACCGGAGGTACCATCAACAAGGTTCACACTGTATATACTATGCTGGCTCAACGAGAGGGTGCTACTAGTGGTGGCCCAGGGGTCACCTGTACATCACAGGTACCCAGGTATAAAAGGGAGTCCACCATGTGATATCCTAACTCTGGAGTTATATTAAATGGACGAAGGTTACTCCAGTTACTCCACTTTGCCTCATGGAGTCATTATTAGAGCATCTAAAGACATAACAGTCAGGGTCCCAAATGGATTGCTGGTACGGTCATGGCCAAGGAGGGCAACAGAGTATTTGTTATTAAGCTCAAGAATGGGCAAATGCAGGAAACACATGGATCAAACAAAGCTGAGGCACACAGATGAGCCAGAGCAGTCGGACAAAGAAACTGTCGACGACCAACCAACCTATCAACAGCCTTCAGTGGATTCAAGGGTCATCAGTGAACCTGGAATTTTCAGTACGTACATGTTCAATAAAAATGGACTTGCAATTACTGACATGGCCACTACCACCCCCAACAAGTCAGCCATCCAGCCACCAGCCACAACAGACTCTGCACATTCACCCAAGGCCGGAATTAAACTGAGACGGCCAACCCGGGAGCGTAAAGCACTGGACCGTCTCAACCTGTGAAAGACTGTGATAAGATCTCAGATGAGGGTATTGTCATGTATGTACATTCTGTTTGTAGCCACCAGATGGTGTCATTGTTGGAGGCCACTGAGCAGCATTTTGTGAGTCAAGCACTATGGGCTGTAATAAAGCAGAAGCAAGGTTGTATCTTGTTCAGTTAAATGGTACTCAGTTTGTACCTTTATTGCATACATAACAGTTGAGTCAGAAGCTGAGGCTTTTCTCATCAACAGCTAGCACTAGAGTCGGCCTAGTTGAAGGGAATTTGTTTGAATGGGAGCCTGGATCACAGGAAAGGGCGCTACGTTTCCTGGTGTTTTTCCAGCTTCAGGACAGTCTGTATGTTACTTAAGCAAGGTAAATAAGGTTGGTGAGCTGCATCCACAAATTGCCACATGGGATTATGATATAGTGGTAATAACAGAGACCTGGCTCAAACAAGGGGAGGATGGGACACTTTGTGGTGCAGAATTTCTGGTGGGTAATAACAGCAAATGAACAGTGTTCGCTATTATTACTCCTTTGAAACTGACCGCAACTTCAGGGTTTAGCGCATGTGCATCCCAACGCGGAAATCTTGAAATTGCGGTCAATAATTCACTGCTCCGACAGTGACTGCTCTGTGCTCCTCACAGCCAGCAATCAGTGTCATCTGTGAAATCAGGGAAACTGATGAAAACTTTGGCTTTTCCATGGAAATATCACTGTTAAATGCCCCAGTCGTCTTGGTTAATCCTTGCCATTGGAACAAGACCTAGCTCTGTCAAGCCCGTGTGGTGGCTGGTGTGCAACGGTCACCACACGTTAAAAAAATCCAAGCACAAGCATCTTCCACCCTTCAACATGTAGTTCAGGATCTGGAATGTCAGGTCCTTCATTGAAACACCTGTGAACTCTTTTTGGTGTGGAAGCAAGATATAAGGAACCACCTAAGAGAAGAAGAAATGCACCATTAAAGTTTGACCCTTTTGGATTAAATGTAACTGGGGTTCTAACAGCATATTGACTGCTAAACAAAAGTTATGACTCTGAAAAACACATTTTAATTTTGTGGAGTGTCAAATGTATCCATTTTAATAAAAATTTAAATTTTTAAGAAATTAACTTTTTTTATTTTTTAAGAAAAATTTGTTCATCTTTATTTCAGGTTTATCTTTTCCCCATGTGAGAGCCCCAATCTTTGTTTTGCTCTCTCAAGCATTTTTTTAAAGTTAGATTCAAAGGAGATTACTCACTTCCTGGATCTCAATCTGTGAGAATTCCTGCATTGTGATTGGCTGCTTAGACAGCTTGTTGATATCACAGTAGCTCACATTCGGGATTCCCCATGAACTTGTGCTGATTTCAACTGTACATCGGGAAAGCCAAACTGCACAGAGATCACAAGACCTTTTTGTCGGAAGTTTTCTTCAGGGCCAGCAGCGATCACCTTTGCTTCACTACTGACCACAAATACTGGCCGTTATTCCTGGCTACAATGCATTCAGGAAAGGTAGGGAAGTAAAAAAAGTAGCGGGGTGGCAGTATTGATGAAAGATACTGTTACAGCACTGGAAAGGGATGATATACTTGAGGGTTCAAAGATTTGGTTAATTAAGGAGCTAGTAGCTGCGGGGTGTATATTTTAGGCCACCAGATAGTGGGAAGGAGATAGAGGAGCAAATTTACAGGCAAATTTCAGAAAGATGTAGAACAATAAAGTAGTGAAAATGGGGGTCTTCAAATATCCTAATATTGAATGGGCCCAGCTTATTGGAATCAAAGATTGACAGGTAAAATAGTAAATGAGCAATGGGAGGCCTTCATAGAGAAAGTAATTTGGGTAGAGGTTAGACATATTCCCACAGGGGGAATGAAAGGGCATCCAAAGCTAGAGCTCCCTGGCTGACTAAAGATATAGGGGGCGATTTTTCTTGGATACTTGAGGTGGTAAAGAGCCTCAGAGATGGGGGTCGTAAACTGAAATGCCGGTTTAGCTTGCATTTAGCAGAATATGCTATCTTGGTAAAGGAGCTGAGGCTTGCGCTGGAAACCGTCGCCCAAAGGATCGTTAACAACATAAGAGCAGGAGTAGGCCATTTGGCCCCTCGAGCCTGCTCCGCCATTCAATAAGATCACGGCTTACCTGATCTTGGCATTAACTCCACTTCCCTGCCCGCTCCCCATAACCCTTGATTCCCTTATTGTTCAAAAATCTGTCTATCTCCACCTTAAATATATTCAATGACCCAGCCTCCACAGCTCTTTGGGATAGAGAATTCTATAGATTCACGACCCTCTGAGAGAAGAAATTTCTCCTCATCATTTTAAAAGGAAGACCCCTTATTCTGAGGGACTGATTGCCACTTCACTGCCTGCGAGCGCTCATTAAAGAGACTGCACATCATTTTGGTGGCTAGCACTTGAATTAACGCGTTCTCCTAACAGCGACCAGCTGATTGGGAATAAACAAGTCGTTGCTGAGGATTTTGAGTGCTACTTAAAGGTATATCACCTTTTACTGTTCACTTGCTACTGGAGGTTTGAAGTGGACTTTTGAAATACATCGGGAGGCTTGCTGGAACAGTTTGTCAAGACTTCACCAACACTTTATCAACATTTATTTCAGAGATTCTCTGAGGACTTCACCTAAAAAGAGTGAGTGCTGTATTACTCTACGTTAGTGGGCACCTTACAGGAGTCATCAGTAAAAAGGCAGTGCTTGGTTAAAGAGGAGATTAACGCAATAGTAAGGAAGGACATTAGTTTGGATGATATGGAATCTGTATGGGTAGAGCTGCGGAATATCAAAGGGCAGAAAACGCTAGTGGGAGTTGTGTACCGACCACCAAACAGTAGTAGTGAGATTGGGGATGGCATCAAACAGGAAATTAGGGATGCGTGCAATAAAGGTACAGCAGTTATCATGGGTGACTTTAATCTACATATTGGTTGGGCTAACCAAACCATACGGTGGAGGAGGATTTCCTGGAGTGTATAAGAGATGGTTTTCTAGACCAATATGTCGAGGAACCAATTAGAGAGCTTGCCATCCTAGACTGGGTGTTGTGTAATAAGAGAGGATTAATTAACAATCTTGTTGTGCGAGGCCCCTTGGGGAAGAGTGAACATAATATGGTAGAATTCTTCATTAAGATGGAGAGTGACACAGTTAATTCAGAGACTAGGGTCCTGAACTTAAAGAAAGGTAACTTCGATAGTATGAGACGTGAATTGGCTAGGATAGACTGGTGAATGATACTTAAAGGGTTGATGGTGGATAGGCAATGGCAGACATTTAAAGATCACATGGATGAACTTCAACAATTGTACATCCCTGTCTGGCGTAAAAATAAAACGGAGAAGGTGGCTCAAACCTGGCAAACAAGGGAAATTAGGGATAGTGTTAGATCCAAGGAAGAGGCATATAAATTGGCCACAAAAAGCAGCAAACCTGAGGACTGGGAGAAATTTAGAATTCAGCAGAGGAGGACAAAGGGTTTAATTAGAAGGGGGAAAATAGAGTATGAGAGTAAGCTTACAGGGAATATAAAAACTGACTGCAAAAGCTTCTATAGATATGTGAAGAGAAAAAGATTAGTGAAGTCAAACGTAGGTCCCTTGCAGTCAGAATCAGGTGAATTTATAATGGGGAACAAAGAAATGGCAGACCAATTGAACAAATACTTGGTTCTGTCTTCACTAAGGAAGACACAAGTAACCTTCTGGAAGTACTAGGGGACCGAGAGTCCAGCGGGAAGGAGGAACTGAAGGAAATCCTTATTAGTCAGGAAATTGTGTTAGGGAAATTGATGGGACTGAAGGCTGATAAATCCCCAAGACCTGATAGTCTGCATCCCAGAGTACTTAAGGAAGAGGCCCTAGAAATAGTGGATGCATTGGTGGTCATTTTCCAACATTCTATAGACTCTGGATCAGTTCCTCTGGATTGGAGGGTATCTAATGTAACCCACTTTTTAAAAAAGGAGGGAGAGAGAAAACAGAGAATGATAGACCAGTTAGCCTGACTCGATAATGGGGAAAATTTTGGAATCAATAATAGCAGCGCATTTGGAAAGCAGTGACAGGATCGGTCCAAGTCAGCATGGATTTATGAAGGGGAAATCATGCTTGACAAATCTTCTAGAATTTTTTGAGGATGTAACTAGTAGAGTAGACAAGGGAGAATCAGTGGATGTGGTTTATTTGGACTTTCAAAAGGCTTTTGACCAGGTCCCACACAAGAGATTAGTGTCCAAAATTAAAGCACAATGTATTGACATGGATAGAGAACTGGTTGGCAGACAGGAAGCAAAGAGTAGGAATAAACGGGTCCTTTTCAGAATGACAGGCAGTGACCAGTGGGGTACCACAAGATTCAGTGCTGGGATCCCAGCTATTTACAATATACATTAATGATTTAGACGAAGAAATTCAATGTAATATCTCCAAGTTTTCAGATGACACTAAGCTGGGTGGCAGTGTGAGCTGTGAGGAGGACGCTAAGAGTCTGCAGGGGACTTGGACAGGTTAGATGAGTGGGCAAATGCATGGTAGATGTAGCATAATGTAGATGAATGTGAGTTTATCCACTTTGGTGGCAAAAACTGGAAGGCAGAATATTATCTGAATGGTGACAGATTAGGAAAAGGGGAGGTGCAACGAGACCTGGGTGTCATGGTACATCAGTCATTGAAAGTTGGCATGCAGGTTCAGCAGGCGGTGAAGATGGCAAATGGCATATTGGCCTTCATAGCAAGAGGATTTGAGTATAGGAGCAGGGAGGTCTTACTGCAGTTGTACAGGGCCTTGGTGAGGCCCTGAATATTGTGTATTCAGGGCCTCACCAATATTGTGTACAGTTTTGGTCTCCTAATCTGAGGAAGGACATTCTTGCTATTGAGGGAGTGCAGTGAAGGTTCACCAGATTGATTCCTGGGATGGCAGGACTGACGTATGAAGAAAGATTGGATCGACTAGGCTTATATTCACTGGAATTTAGAAGAATGAGAGGGGATCTAATAGAAACATATAAAATTCTGATGGGATTAGACAGGTTAGATGCAGGAAGAATGTTCCCGACATTGGGGAAGTCCAGAACCAGGGGTCACAGTCTAAGGATAAGGGGTAAGCCATTTAGGACCGAGATGAGGAGAAACTTCTTCACTCAGTGAATTGTGAACATGTGGAGTTCTCTACCACAGAAAGTTGTTGAGGTCAGTTCGTTGGATATATTCAAAAAGGAGTTAGATATGGCCCTTACGGCTAAAGGGATCAAGGGGTATTTAGAGAAAGCAGGAAAGGGATACTGAAGTTGCACAATCAGCCACAATCATATTGAATGGTGATGCAGGCTCGAAGGGCCGAATGGCCTACTCCTGCATCTATTTTCTATGTTTTTATGTTTCTATGTATCTTGCTTAGGATCCTCCTTGTGCTGCAGGAGCAATGGGAGGAGGACGTTTCACATAGACTGCAACACATTTTAAAAGACAAATCATATCTGAGTTGTTCAGCTGCGGGGAGTGTGATGTGGAGTCCACTCTTCCATGCTCTTCAAACTTATTTGGCCTGCTAGAATTGAGAAAGTAAGCAGTGGTGAAGTGAGAAATACATCTTAAAAAGACTGAATCAAACTTGTTTTATGTGTTAACTGAATTTTCAAATAATATTTTATTTTCAATTCAGTTTATTTCCGAAGGAATTATTACATTAAAAAAATTATTTTTTCTATGTGCAGTATACAAAACTGCTAAAATCAAGTAATGATAAGATCACAGCATTTCCTACTAATTGCACATATTAATCTTTAAAGGTCCCAGTAACAATTTGTGATACAAACCTATACTTACAGTAGCCCAATGCAGGTTTTAATGATAAGCAGCAATACATTTGTTTCACACTAATTTATATATTTTAAAGCATCAGCAACACATGTTAAATTCCAACACCACGCAGTTTGATAATTGTTGATAATTACACTGATAGACTCCTGGGGCATTGCTTACGATAAATCAAAGGGTATGGTGTTAATGACAGGAGTGATCTGTGTTGTAACAGCAACAACAACTTACATTTATATAGCATCTTTAACATAATAAAATGTCCCAAGGCGCCTCACAAGAGCATTATCAGACAAAGTTTGACACCGAGCCAGATGACATATTAGGACAGGTGACTAAATACTTGGTCAAAGAGTTAGGTTTCAAAGAAAGTCTTAAAAGGAGGAGAGTGAGGCAGAGAGGCAGAGAGGTTTAGGGAGGGAATTCCAGAGATTAATGCCCAGGCACCTAAAGGGACGGCCGCCAATGGTGGAGTGATTATAACCAGGGATGTGCAAGTGGCCATAATTGGATGAACGCAGATATCTCAGAGGGTTGTAGGGCTGGAGGAGATTACAGTGTTATGGAGGGATGAGGCCATGGAGGAATTTGAAAACAGGATGAGAATTTTTAAATTGGGGAGTTGGCAGACCGGGAGCCAATGTAGGTCAGCGAGCACCAGGGATGATAGGTGAATGGGACTTGGTGCAATTTAGGGTATTGGCAGCAGAGTTTTGGATGAGTTCAAGTTTATGGAGAGTGGAAGATGCGAGGCTGGCCAGGAGATCATTGGAACAGTTAAGTCTAAAGATAACCACAACTATGACTTGCATTTATATAGTGCCTTTAATATAGGGAAATGTCCCAAGTTCATTCACTGGAGCGTCATCAGAAAAATAATTGATGAAACTTTGGTCAAAGAGGTAAAGAAAGAAAGAATTTGCATTGATATAGCACCTTTCATGACCTCAGGATACCCCAAAGCACTTTCCAGCCGATTTTTCAAATGTAATCGCTGTTGTAATATAGGTAGGTTTTAAAGAAATTCTTAAAGGAGGAGAGAGGATTAGGGAAGGAATTCTGGGCTAGACTTTCCACTTCACATCGCCCATCGATGGCCCATTTATCGCCCAAAATGGACCTCTATATCGTCCATTTTAAGCAAAAAGTGGAAACTAGGCCCAAAACATCGCCGGAAAAACAGGTGCCTAAGTTTCCACTTTGATCGCCAAGATGATTGCTGAAATGATCGCCCACACAAGGCCCATCCCAAGTTTCAGCACCTAGTATGCACTTCGCTGGGCCGATGCAAGGCCCAAAAGAGTACTGAGAAATAGTTGCTTTTTCTGGGCCTAAGAGAAGGATAATGGGCACTACGGACACCATTTTGAACTTCAGAGGAAGGGTGGAGGATTAGTTGTGAGTTATTTAGAGAGTTAATTTAAAAATAATTGTACTCAGAATATTGGGATAGGGAATATAAATAGGTATTATCAAGTTATTTTTGGAAAAAAGCTTTTATATATTGAAATTATTTTGTAAATAGCTTTTACATAGTGAAGTTGTTTACTGATATTGTTGGGGCCTATCAAACTGACTGGTATACAGCGTAGAGAGTACAGAGAGTGCAGAGCACTGTGATTAGAGACTATATTGTAGAGAGATTATTAAAATTAGTGAAAGTAATTATTGATAGTGATTATGGGGCCTATGCTTTCCCTGCCATTAATTGCAACTGCTCATACACTGGTTATTGAAAGGATCAAATCGAAGAGGTGGCACAGTTATGCGTAGACGGAGGCGAAGACAGAGGAGGAGACTGCACAGCCAACGAAGGTACTAGGAATAGCTATCTTACCTGAACTTGTCTGAAAATTCTTGTCTTAGGAGGCTGCGATTCTGGAAGAAGTTCATCGATGAGATATGTCAACTCGTCAAGGGTGGTCTGCAGCCTTCCAGCATCATCAGAGCCCCGCTGACTATTGAGGTGAAGGTTACTGCTGCCCTAGCCTTCTACACATCAGGATCTTTTCAGGCTCCAGCTGTTGAAATCTGCCATATCTCTCATCATGCTACACACTGCTGCATTTGACAGGTGACTGAAGCTCTTTACGCTCGTGGAGGCACTTCATAAGCTTCCCAATGACCAAGGAGGCACAGACCGAGAGAACTTTGGGTTTCTCGAGAATAGCAGACTTCCCCAAGGTGCAGGGAGCAATAGACTGTACACACATTGCCCTCAAAGCACCCTTAAAGAATGCGAAGGTCTTTTGTAACAGAAAGGGGTTCCACTCGCTAAATGTGGATATTCAAATGTTGATTTACAGTTAGGGTTAATCAAAAGTTTCATTTGCATGGGATTTCCTTGTTGTCTTGCCTTCACTGGCTTATCATTGGAATTTATGCTTAGTTTAATAAAGTTTAAGTTTAAGTAAAGTACTGGTATAGTAAAAGAATAAATAAATATGGATTAACAACTGTAAAGTTGATAACTAATGTAACTAAGAGAGAAGACACAACATTTGTTGAATTAAATACTTTTTTTTGTTAACAAAGATAAAAAAATGAATTTTTAATAAACTTTTTGACTATACTCTCCCTCCAACCACCCCGCCCCTCGCACCAACCCACCCTTCCCTCAAATCCCCAAAACGTTAACAATGAACAAAATAAGAACATTGAAGTTTGAAATTTGAATGAATAAACTTTTGGAAACACTCCCCCCTCCCTACCTGTGGCCACGTTTCCCTCCAGGTCCTGTCCCACCCTGTGTTCGTACCCCACCTGCCCGTTTTGGTCTACGCAGACCGACACCAAGACATCATGCAGTGTGGGACGGCAAGACTTTCTGCCATGGTGGAGGTGAAGGAGTAGAAGCAGAATCTTGCGGCTCCACTTCCGAGTCAGGAGGAACTGTGTCCTCCGTACTCGCTACGAGCAGACACGACACCTTGGAGTGCAGCGCCGTGTCCAGCCAGCAACACATGCCATAGGGCATTGGTTGCAGCTGTCTGTTGCCGAATGGCCTCCAATGTCTCCCTTGCAGTCTATGCTTGCTCAGAAGACCAGTTGGAGAAGTTTGTGCAGAACTCGCTCCAGATTGCTGGAAACTGGCTCCAGTTTGCAGAGAATCCCGCGAAACTCTGGATAAGGTCGCGACCAATAGTGACCGTCTCCCTGCACAGGGATAATAAGCTCTCAGTTTGGCCCTCCATGGTAGGCGATTGTTCACCCCACTGACTGGACCTCCGACCTCCGTGGGGTCGGCGTTTGCAACATTATGCGCCTTGGCGTCACCACCTGCACACCGCTTCGTCCTGGTGTATCATCCATCTCAATAGAGATGGCCGCAGGTTGTTTCCCCCCCCCACAAAAACAATCTCATCGTCTTCCTCCTCCTCCTCCTCCTCTTGCCCCTGCTCAACGTGA
Organism: Pristiophorus japonicus; assembly: GCF_044704955.1. Classification (NCBI taxonomy): domain Eukaryota; kingdom Metazoa; phylum Chordata; class Chondrichthyes; family Pristiophoridae; genus Pristiophorus; species Pristiophorus japonicus. The sequence goes on along the minus strand of NC_091985.1, from coordinate 104,880,919 downwards.
GTAATAACCTGAGTAATAACTTCTGTCTCTTCCTCCTGCGAGCTGTTTCAAGGATCGGGAGTTGCGGATGTCTCCGCTGACTCAATGGACTCAACGGACACTTGACCTCAGAAAGACGAATTAAATTTCTAAACAACTCATAACAATACATATCAATACATATCAATATTTCAATAACCCAAAACATTGCAATACTTTTCAAAACCCCATATGCACAAGGGTTTACCAGGGCTAACATAGCCTCATTCGTAGATCAAGAGTACATCAAAATTATTAAATTATAATTGCATAACATTACATGCATAACTACGATATTTTTAGTATGTATTTAGTAATGTTTGACACATTGCACAGTACACAGTTCCCATTACTCACGAGACTCAAGGGTGGGTTTGGCCACACCATGGGTCATGACCAAACGGCTTTCAGACCCCACCAAGGCCACCGCAAGCTCCTCGTATTCATTCAGCACATGTACCGTAGCGGAGCCACCGCCCGTCTTCCTTTGCTCCGCATGGTTGATAGATATCTTCTTCTGTAAATGATAAGACAACATTGCATGGCATAAGCTAATGGACTTGACAATAAACATTTAAAACTGACAGATTTAATGTTTAATTAATAATTAACATTGCATTGCATATGAATAATTTTTTATACTATAAGATTTAACTTAGTGTTAGGGTGCATATATTAATTACTAATTTAATTATTTTATATTATAAAGAAATTACATTGAAGATTCTAATTAAAATTTATAAACATCATTTAAATAATACATATGTATGATTTGATTCAGTATTCACTAAGGAGGACACAAACAACCTTCCGGATATAAAAGGGGTCAGAGGGTCTAGTAAGGAGGAGGAACTGAGGGAAATCCTTATTAGTCGGGAAATTGTGTTGGGGAAATTGATGGGATTGAAGGCCGATAAATCCCCAGGGCCTGATGGACTGCATCCCAGAGTACTTAAGGAGGTGGCCTTGGAAATAGCGGATGCATTGACAGTCATTTTCCAACTTTCCATTGACTCTGGATCAGTTCCTATCGAGTGGAGGGTAGCCAATGTAATCCCACTTTTTAAAAAAGGAGGGAGAGAGAAAACAGGGAATTATAGACCGGTCAGCCTGACCTCAGTAGTGGGTAAAATGATGGAATCAATTATTAAGGATGTCATAGCAGTGCATTTAGAAAATGGTGACATGATAGGTCCAAGTCAGCATGGATTTGTGAAGGGGAAATCATGCTTGACAAATCTTCTGCAATTTTTTGAGGATGTTTCCAGTAAAGTGGACAAAGGAGAACCAGTTGATGTGGTATATTTGGACTTTCAGAAGGCTTTCGACAAGGTCCCACACAAGAGATTAATGTGCAAAGTTAAAGCACATGGGATTGGGGGTAGTGTGCTGACGTGGATTGAGAACTGGTTGTCAGACAGGAAGCAAAGAGTAGGAGTAAATGGGTACTTTTCAGAATGGCAGACAGTGACTAGTGGGGTACCGCAAGGTTCTGTGCTGGGGCCCCAGCTGTTTACATTGTACATTAATGATTTAGACGAGGGGATTAAATGTAGTATCTCCAAATTTGCGGATGACACTAAGTTGGGTGGCAGTGTGAGCTGCGAGGAGGATGCTATGAGGCTGCAGAGTGATTGGATAGGTTATGTGAGTGGGCAAATGCATGGCAGATGAAGTATAATGTGGATAAATGTGAGGTTATCCACTTTGGTGGTAAAAACAGAGAGACAGACTATTATCTGAATGGTGACAGATTAGGAAAAGGGATGGTGCAACGAGACCTGGGTGTCATGGTACATCAGTCATTGAAAGTTGGCATGCAGGTACAGCAGGCGGTTAAGAAAGCATATGGCATGTTGGCCTTCATAGCGAGGGGATTTGAGTACAGGGGCAGGGAGGTGTTGCTACAGTTGTACAGGGCCTTGGTGAAGCCACACCTGGAGTATTGTGTACAATGTTGGTCTCCTAACTTGAGGAAGGACATTCTTGCTATTGAGGGAGTGCAGCGAAGATTCACCAGACTGATTCCCGGGATGGTGGGACTGACCTATCAAGAAAGACTGGATCAACTGGGCTTGTATTCACTGGAGTTCAGAAGAATGAGAAGGGACCTCATAGAAACGTTTAAAATTCTGACAGGTTTAGACAGGTTAGATGCAGGAAGAATGTTCCCAATGTTGGGGAAGTCCAGAACCAGGGGTCACAGTCTAAGAATAAGGGGTAAGCCATTTAGGACCGAGATGAGGAGAGACTTCTTCACCCAGAGAGTGGTGAACCTGTGGAATTCTCTGCCACAGAAAGTGGTTGGGGCCAATTCACTAAATATATTCAAAAGGGAGTTAGATGAAGTCCTTATTACTCGGGGGATCAAGGGGTATGGTGAGAAAGCAGGAAGGGGGTACTGAAGTTTCATGTTCAGCCATGAACTCATTGAATGGCGGTGCAGGCTAGAAGGGCTGAATGGCCTGCTCCTGCACCTATTTTCTATGTTTCTATGTTTCTATGATTTTAAATATAAAATGCAACTTACTCTGGCTGCTGCCAGCAGGCTGTTCCATCTCTTATGGCATTGGTCTGGAGTCCGCACTTCATTTGATGCCGATGTTACTACATCGGCAATCTCAATCCATATTCTCCGATATGCCCGGGGTGGAGGTTTCCCATGCCCACCCCGTGTCAAGTCCTCCCACCTTGTACTTACAACATTTACAAGGGCCTCATTGGCCTCCTCGCTAAAGGCTTTGGCCCTTCTCCTTTCACTTTCTCTTTCTCTTTCTCCCTGCTTTGCCATTATTTTAAGAAATAAAATGAATGAAATGAAAAGATCTATCAGATCTATCAGATTTCTCAGATTTCTCAGTTTTTCCCTTCAAATATAACCACTAAGCACAGAACAAATGCACAAGCCTCTCTCCTTCTCTCTCTCCCACTCTCTCTGATCCTCCCTGTGCTTCTGAGCATGTGCGATGACCCCTGACCTTTCGAAACGCGGCAAAAAAAATCAACCAGAAAAAAACATCCCACACATGCTCACAATAGCGTTGCTAGGGAAGCTTTTTTTTTCAATGACTTCCATTTGACTTCCGTTTTCTTTGGACGATCGTGAGATTGCCGAAAAATCAGATCGCCCATTTGACATCGTTGGGGTAAGGCCGAGTGGAAAATCGCAAAAAAAAAAATGGGCGATGTGCCGGCGATCAGCGCGGCCGAGACATCCCACATCGTTGGAACATGGCTCATTTTTTGGGGCCTTAGCCACCTAGTGGAATGTCTAGCCCCTAGAATTTAGGACCTAGATGGCTGAAGGTACGGCTGCCATTGGTGTGGTGAAAGGCATGGGGGATGCACAAGTGCCAGAGTTGGAGGAATGTAGAATTCTTGGAAGGTAGTCGGATGGGATGTGTTATAACAGAGATAGAAAGGGTGTATAATTTTCACCAATAGTTAAAATTACCCCCCAATGTCTTCTTAGGTAATAATAAAACATTGTTGTTTATATTTGACAGGGCTATCACTTTATTTGAACATTTCATCACTTTTATTGCTGTATTTGCAGAGAATATAAGTAAACTTTGAACAATTTAACAGCATCTTTAATCATTTTGCTTTCATGATGACAAAATATTTAATTTTTTTTTAATCTGTAAAGTAATCCAATGGCAGTAGGTCTCAGCCACATAAAAAGCTCTTCCTTAGCTCTCATTAGGTGGTCACTGATGGCCCCTTTCCTGGGCTACAGGAGCTATGGGTTAAACGACCAGTCAGGTATGCATGGATCTGTCCATTGCAAGAGGCTCATGATGGGTCTCTCTGGCTGATGTTTATCTGTTTTATAAAGATTTTATTTTAGCAATTATTCTGTTTTTCAATTGTTTACTTAGCTATTACCAGTACAATTTTTAGGTGTGTTTGGTGATACGCATGCTTGTTTTGATTAAACTTTTTATGTCGAGGCTTTTTTATCGGTTGAGGCCCCAGTTGATGTCAATCTTGACTTCATTTGATCTGATCAGAAATGTCAATACTGTTTCCTATTGATGTACCTGTTGATTTGTATTAACTTTCTTTTGCTTGGTGTATCTAATAGTGAACATCCTTAATTGATGTACCCACTGATGCCTGTGCTTGTTCTGGTCAGTGTGACTGCTGACACTTCAGATGGTGTTACCATTGATCTCAATTCTTATTTTGGGTGGTGTTCCTGTTGCCGTCCTCACTCATTTCAATGTCATCTGTACTTACAGGTGTAATCGAAAATGTCTTCCAGCTCTGTTTATCTGAAAAAAGTAAATATTATTTTCTACATTAATGTTTGATGTGGTGTTTGAACTGAAATCTACTATGCAAAGAGAATGAACTTGCAGTCATGGTAATGCTAACTTCTAGAGTCACATCTTGTGCTGATTATACTTTCAATAGACTCTGCTAACTATTAGACTGGATGATGGACTCCACAACTGCTAAATTATGATCTTACTAACCATCTCCAAAATTAACAGTCCACTGTGGGAAAATAAATGTTTTTCTCAAATTTTTATCAGGCTTGCTGTGTTAGTTCAAAAGCACAAGTGAAACCGCTCAATCCCTGAACCATATCAGTCTGTTACTATTTTGGAGTATAATCTAATGTAATTTTTGAAATGAACAATTAGAAAGGAGATTGTGAATCATTTGTAAATGGATAAATATAGTACCACTTTTCGTAGCCTGAGTCAGAGCATCTCTGCCTTGTAGCTGGGATGCTGCCATTGAACTGTACGATATCAAATGGATTTAAATAGAAATATTTCTGTAGTTACAATAAAATAATACAATCTTTGATTCTTAAACAACAGAGTTCTCTGTGCTTTGACCAAGTAGAATATTTGTAAAATGATATCAGTCACATGGTTTCTGGCATGCTGGGAATTTAATGCACAGCACATATTGTGAAAGAAGTCTGGTGAGAACGGTAAAGAAGTGTAATGCTGAATGACCAATTACAAAACAATCATCTGTAATAGGTCATCACTTATAACATTTTATAGAATAGGAGTGCCTGCTTGAGTACTTCTTAAGGTTTCAGTTCACAAAGCTTTTTAGTATCTATTAAAATGCAGTTTTGGGCAAAGTTCCAGTATTTTTCCTGCAATGTCAATTACAGATGTGCATTATTGATAAACTGGTGAAATTGCAGAAATTGTACTTGGCTGCAGATTATTTGCTGAATATCACTCTTCTTATAATTGTCCTGTCCAAATTTCTCTCTCAAACCCCCCTCCTCCCCCGCCCCCGCTTAAAGGCAGTGATAACATGCTATAGCATGGTTCTGCTGGCAACAGCAGCTCACCAATACCTTACCTAATTCATCTTTCGTTAACTATCAACCTGGTTAGAGAGAGCTGTTTAACCACACAACAGATCACAGCCTAACCGTATTTATGGCCTTGAGTTCTGGTCTCACCTGCAAGTGGAAGTGTCTTCTCTACATCCACCCTACTCTTTCATAATCTTTTCCTATCAGGTCACCACTTAGGCTTCTCTTTTCTAGAGAAAAGAGCCACAGCCTGTTCTATCTTTCCTGATAGGTATAACCTCTCAGTTATGGTATCATCCTAGTAAATCTTATTTACACTTTCTCCAGTGCCGCTATATCCCTTTTAGAGACCAGAACTGTTCACAGTACTCCAAGTGTGGTCTAACCAAGAGTCTATAAAAGTTTAACATGGTGGGGAAAATTTTCAGCAGTGCGTTCAGGGGCTAACAATCCTCCGAGGTGGCCAAGATGGGGTCTTGAGCTGAAAAGCTGGTTTAGACCCTGTTTAGTGCAAGATGCCACCTTGGTAATGGAGTTGAAGCCTGCACTAGGAATGGCCATCTGGAGGCTCGTTAAACAGCTGATTGCCACTTAAAATTTCTCTTAGCGCTTATTAAAGAGGCAGCACGACATTTTGGTGGCTAGTGCTTCAACTAACAACCAACAACTAACAGCTGCTTGGGAGTAAACACAACATTGATGTCGATTGCAAGTGCTACTTAAAGGGATAGTCACCATTTTATGTTCATTGCTGCTGGAGCTGTGAAGATGACCTCTGAAACACATTGGGAGGCTTTCTGGGACATTTTGTCAAGACTTCACCAAAACTTGAGCAACATTTATTTCAGAAATTCTCTGAGGACTTCACCTAAAAAAAGTAAGCGGTGTGTTACTCCACCTGTTGGACACCACATAGTCAGTCCTCCCTCAGCCACGGAGGGCCAAGTGGGACCCAATTAACTATCTCTGTACACTGCCTGCCGTGTGCCCATACTGTAAGACCCTTCCCACCAGTCCCATCTCTTTATCCCTCCGTGCACAATGTCCTCAAGACCCCATCTCCCGATCATCACATTCCAGCGTAGCCCTTACTGACATGGGGAGGAGGAGGAGCTGGTGAAACTGTTGTGGTGCATGTCACTCTGGGAGGGTTTCTGTCCCTGGTGTATCTCCAGAGAGCCCTCCCAGGGTGACATGTACCACGGCAGTTTCACCAGCTCCTCCTCTTCCCTGCCGGTATGAACGCTGCCAGAACTGCTTCACTGACACACCGACACAGGCTCGGAGCAAACTCTGGTCCTCCAGCATTGCAATGGTCTTCCTGGAATATCGTGGGCCATCCCGACCTGTGTGAGAATACCACCATAGGTCGGGGCTATAAATAGAGCTAGAGCGCCGGGCCCTGAAACATCGTGGGCGAAGGTGCAGCAAATGAGAGTATGGGGCCCAGAAGAGCCGAGGGCCCAGGGGCAGCACGGGCCTGTGTGCGCACTAGGTCCGTGCAGCAGAGCTGATTTCCAGTCGTCCTGGTTAACCCTTACCACTGGATGAAGGCCTAGCTCTGTCAAGCCCGTGTGGTGGCTGATGTGCAATGGTCACCACACGTTAAAAAAATCCACACACAGGCATCTTCCACCCCCTCAATTGGAGTTCAGGACTGGAACATCGGGTCCTTCATTGAAACATCTGTAAACTCTTGTGGAAGCAAGTCATCCTCGTTCGAGGGACTGCCTATGATGATGATGATGATTGGACACTTTATAGGAGTTAACAGGAGAAATGGAGTGCTTGATCAAGGGCATCATGCAAGGGATCCCCCTTGGTCTGGACAAGAAATGGGAGGAGGACAGGAAGTCAAGCAGAGCAAAACCAGCTGTTGCAGAAGAGAGGGACAGGAGGGTGAGGGGTGAACGAGATGGTGTCCTTCTCCCTGTGGGTACAGGACATCCCTCCTCCTCCGGACCTCCTCCATCAGGACCTCCAGTGCCACATTCGAGAACCTGTGCACTCTCTCCCATGGTCCCTGAGCCATCCTGTAATGTGCCACTGTGTGCCAGCCAGAGCACTCCACACCTTCAGTGGAAGTGGGTGCGAGGAGCCCACATACACTGCTTCACGAAAATTGTGTCTAATCAGCACTTGAGTGCTAAATCGGCAAGTGTCTATTTTAGTACCTCCAGATATTCAAATTATGGTAATCAGCAAATAGTATGCTAAATCCACACTTTAAAACAGGTGTGTCTTATTAGCACAGTACCCATTTTAACCCTTTAGCCAAAATAACTGACAACTTCTCTGCTTTTCAATTGTACCGCTCTAGAAATGAACTCCAGTGTTTTGTTTACTTTGTGATGGCCTTGTTAACATGCGTCGCTAATTTTAGTGATTTGTGTATCTGTACCCCCAGATCCCTCTACTCCTGCACCCCATTTAGACATTTATTTTCCAAGGCCTCTTTATCTCTTTATTCTTCCTACCAAAATATACCACCTCACATTTATCTATATTGAAGTTTATTTGCCAGTTACATGTAAATCTGCAAGTTTATTAATGTCTTCTTGTATTTTATTGCCATCCTCATCTGTATTAACTGCACCCCCAATTTAGTGTCATCTGCAAATATTGAAATTATACGTTCGATTCCTGAGTCCAAATTGTTTTATGAAAATGGTGAACAACAGTGGTCCCAGCACTGATCCTTGTGGGACACCATTTCCCACCTTCAGCCAGTCTGAGGAACTAGTTTTAACCACTACTCTCTGTTTTCAGTTTTGTAGCCAGCTTGCTATCCATTCTTCTACTTGTCCCCTGACTCCAGATGTTCTTGCCTTAGTCATGAGTGTACTTGGCTGTACCATATCAAAGACCTTTTGAAAATAATTCACTACAGAACAGGAGTTGAATGTGGGATTTTCTTGGTCTGTAGGATGCAGTATTACACATTTGAGCATTGACAAAATTTGCTTGTTTTAAGAATTTTTAAAAACTAGATTCATGTGCGAATGGATTTAACTGTAATTTGAAAATTTGACGACGGTATCATATAGATTTCATAGGGTACAATCTTTTAAGACCACTGAAGCCCTCTCATCGAGGCATAAATGAAAGCTGACAAAGAATAACAATATTTTTGCCAGTACCTGTGATACAGGTATAGCAATGTCCTAGGGGGAGTGTTTGCTAGTGCTGTTGGGGAGGAGTTAAACTAATATGGCAGGGGGATGGGAACCAATGCAGGGAGACAGAGGGAAACAAAATGGAGACAAAAGCAAAAGACAGAAAGGAGATGAGTAAAAGTGGTGGGCAGAGAAACCCAAGGCAAAAAACAAAAAGGGCCACTGTACAGCAAAATTCTAAAGGGTCAAAGTGTAATAAAAAGGCAAGCACGAAAGTTCGGTGCCTCAATGCAAGGAGTATTCAGAACCCAGGAGAGGGCTCTGAGCTAGTTAGAGTGGGTGAGAATTCAGATGAACAGGACCCCAAGAAAGAATGCAAAAGGCAGGAGGCAACAGAGCAGAGTAGCACTGGGGTAAGTGTAAACCACAAGGTGATAGGAAGGGACAATATGTATGACTATAAAGGGGCTGCAGGAGGGGTCAAAACTAAAAATCATGCTTTAAAAACTAGTATTAAAACACTCTACCGAAATGCAAGCAGCATTCAAAATAAAGTAAATGAGTTGACGGCACAAATCATTACAAATGGGTATGATTTGGTGGCCATTACAGAAACGTGGTTGCAGGGGGGCCAAGACTGGGAATTAAACATACAGGGGTATCTGATAATTCAGAAAGATAGACAAGAAGGGAAAGGAGGTGGGGTAGCTCTGTTAATAAAGGATGATATTGAGAATGGATACAGAAGGATTGTAAATGTGGCAGAGGGATGGAAATAGGGAATCATGGGAAAATAGCTAAAGAAATGTCAAGATGCAGACAACTGCAGAATCGACAGAAAAAAAAGGGGTTACCAAGAGTTGAAGTTGAGGTTAAACACGGGTCATGAGAAAGACGCAAGGCGGCACAAAGAAAGAAAGCAATCCTAGATAGGAGGAGAAAAGTAATAGCTTTTACTGATAAGGAGGAAGGGAAACTAATTGGGTTCTTTACTGATAAAGGAAGACAGCTATAACTAACCTAACCCTGACACCAGCCCTAATTGGGAGACTTTCTTGCCTGCCATTGGACGTACTCGGGGGGGGGGGGGGGGGCGGCAGAAAGGGATTGGATAGACCAAGTGCTAATCAAATGTGTTCTGTTTTGAAAATGTATAACTGTTGTTGTGTTGCGCTGAAAAGGGGCTTGTCCAGGGGAAAGTAAACAGGCTCTGATTGAGAGTGTCCCTTTGTCTTGACAAGTCCCAGCCGGAGAATCTTCAATAAATGTCCTTTACAGAAAAGGCAAGGTGTTCGTGTCAGTGTATTCGCTGAAACAGATTGAGGGAAAAAGAATCCCTATTAACATTTGGTGTCAGAAGTGGGATCTCAACGGACGGCTGCCGAAAGCTTGCGAATTAAGAGCCGAACTAGCCTCGGATGAGACAGGAGGAAAGTGGCCACTGGAGTGAGTACTTTTTAAATACCACTTCGGTTTGCTCCAGTCCCAAAAGTCTGAAGAATGTTTTACCACTCGCTGGTTCTCAGGTATCGTCTGAACGAGATCCAGGTCAATCTGGTAAATACCTTTTAACTTAGGAAATAAGTGTCCAAGTCAGGTACGACGTCGACTTTGTATATCACTTAGTCCGTCTAGGCGCTGATTGGACTTAAATAGACTATCGCGCGGCGACGCGAATAGGAAAACCGCAGGGCAACGCGGAGGGAAAAGGAAATCGCGGGGCGATGCGAGAAATAGACTATAGACTATCGCGCCGCGACGCGACTAGGAAAACCGCGGGGCGACGCGGAGGGATAGGGAAATAGACTCGCGCAGCGACACGAATAGGAAAACCACGGGGTGACGCAGAACAAAACGAAAAATTGTATAAAACTAAATCGCGGGGCGATGCGAGGAATTGTGTAAAACTAAATCGCGGGGCGACGCGAGGAATTGTGTAAGGATAAAAGGAATTGTGTAAGTATAAAATGTTTCTTTACCACAGGGCGACACGGGAATGGGCAATCATGGATCCAAAAATAGAGCCGGCCAAAGAAAAAAATTAACTAATAAGCTTTGTTGAATGAAGAGAGATTTTTGTGAATGTCTGTTGTTGAGTGAGAGTCCTTGTGTGATTTTTTTTGACTGCGGAATTAATTTTTATGTTTTCATGTTTTTTTTAAAAAGCCTGTTTGGAAGAGTGGAGCAGCTGTTTGTTTATTTTAGCTCCACCCACTTCTCCAAACAGAGTGAAAGTTTTTTCAACCCTTTGTAGTGTTGTCCTCTATGTGGGAAGTTTTAAGACATTTTAAGTTAGAAACGCAGGTGTGGATTTATTCGGATGATAAGTTACGGAGCTAGGAAATGCACAAAGGATAGGTTTGTTGAGTAAAAGATAAAAAATACATGGTCCCGGTGGTTGAAAAAAAAATAATTTATTTGACACGCTCACTTACTTGTCGAAAGAAAATATGCAATGATTGATTACATTGAGTTGAAAGACATAAATTTAGTCTCGGAATGAGATAAAGAATGCCTTTTTAAAAAGCTTCTAGCTCAAAAAAAAAAGTTTTAAATTAAGATTGAAATTACAAAATTTGAATTGGGATTTTGAGATATTAAGAGAAGGCACAACAAAATACTGAGGTGGATTCAAAAAAAAATTATTAAATTAAATCTGATCTCTTAAAGAAAAAAGGAGATATAAAACTAAAAGGTTTGGAAACAATCTAGAAATACCTTCACATGAAAAAGATGAAGACGCCACTTTGAAAGTAAACAAATGATTTTAAATTAACAAATTTACAGAGACACGAGCCCTCCGTGTAAAATACAAAACCTAATTTGAAGAAAGGTGATCTGGAAAAAGACATAACGCACTAATTAGGTGCTTAAAAAAAAGGGGTGTTTGCGATGGAAAAAGACATAACTTACTAAATACTAGTTGATGTTTGCTGTGAAAAAGATATTAGTTTAATTAGGAAAAGGAAAAAAAATTGGAAGAGGTAAAAGATACTCTACAGTGATAATGATTTTAAATTACGAGAAAATTTCACTGCAGTTTGAAAAGATTTCCAAAATGGACGTTGTTTATCAAGAAAAGTCCCGAACAGTCTTACCAAGCAGGAGGGTTTTGAAAATAACGAGGAGAAAAGATCTAAGCTATGCGAACTCAGCACAGAAAGAACTGGGAATTAGAGAATCTTACTAAAATTTAAAATTCTTATAGAAAATGGAACTGGCACGGATTTTGTGCTGAGAGAGAAATAAAACACAAGATTTGCCCAGTGAATGGGACCATAAAATAAAACGAAATGTTAGAATGTACACAGCGTGTGTGAAAATTGGATTTCAGTAAACAAAATAGCTATTAAAAATGTGTGGTCTCGTTTTAAATCAATCAAAAAAAAATCTTTGGCAATTAGAAGTTAAGAAAACATTGGAGTTTACTCTAAAATGCCGTCTTCGCTGATAAGACTTTTATTATGACGGCTTTACTAATGATTTCTGCTGTTTTAACGGATTCCTAATTTCTAAGCAAGTTTTGAAGGCACAAAGACTTAAAAAAAAGAATTTTTCGGATGATTACGTGAAGTCACGTAATGACATCAGGCTTTCTTACAAACCTGTAAAGGAGTTAACCCTTTCCATTGACAGCTGTTTTATACTGGACATTATTAATTTAATTTCTTAATAGAATAAAAAAGATTCACCTAACAGAGGAAATGGTGCGATAGTCAGAATAAAAATAAAAACAGAACTAGCCTATGTAATAATACTTGCCTGATACAAATAAAAGAAAGATACTCAAACAAAACAAATTCAAGAGTTAAAAGCTAAGATAAATAAGCTGGAAGAGATTTTTTTTTAAAAACAGGGCCAGACAGATACTGCAGTGCGCAGCCATAGCACCATCACCTATGGCAATAGAGCCAATGTACCCCATGGTGGGTAAGTGTAGTCTACAAACCCTAACTTTACCTCCGATTTCACAGAGTGACCACAACATGCATGGATAAAAGATGAGTAGACCAGAACCTAACACCTGGTGATGACCAGGCTATCTGTTTAAAATTTGCAGATAAAACACTCACTGAGATGGGACCGCAGCGGCTACTTCGACTCTGGAGACTCAGGATACTGGGAACCTTAAGGCCCACGCAAGCACTGGATAATACAGATGGACTACGATTGGGAAATATGGCCGTCTTGGCGTATAGCCAAGGGCCAAAAGGGGGGAAATGTAAGAGAAAAATTTGGCATTAGGGGTACCAGTGGGACAAGGGTTAAAGTGCTGGTTCCTGCACTGGCCCATAAGGAGGTAAAAGGCCTCTCTTTGGCCTTGTACCAAGGCTGCAGAAGTTATCAATTCAATAATATTCCAACAGGATACGATGTGAGAACCTAAACAGACATTGATAAGACCTTGCGAAGAGGCTCGAGGCGGACTCACAGACAACAAGGAGGATCAGGAAAGAGAGTGCGAACGGCTAAATGCGATACTCCTGGAATAGTCACCAGGGTTATCATGGAATGATAAAAGGGGGGAATGAGAATGGATACAGAAGGATTGTAAATGTGGCAGAGGGATGGAAATAGGGAATCATGGGAAAATAGCTAAAGAAATGTCAAGATGCAGACAACTGCAGAATCAACAGAAAAAAAAGGGGTTACCAAGAGTTGAAGTTGAGGTTAAACACGGGTCATGAGAAAGACGCAAGGCGGCACAAAGAAAGAAAGCAATCCTAGATAGGAGGGAAAAAGTAATAGCTTTTACTGATAAGGAGGAAGGGAAACTAATTGGGTTCTTTACTGATAAGGGAAGACAGTGTAGCGAAGCTATAACTAACCTGACATTGACACCAGCCCTAATTGGGAGACTTTCTTGCCTGCCATTGGACGTACTCAGGGGGGGGGGAGGCAGAAAGGGATTGGATAGACCAAGTGCTAATCAAATGTGTTCTGTTTTGAAAATGTATAACTGTTGTTGTGTTGCGCTGAAAAGGGGCTTGTCCAGGGGAAGGTAAACAGGCTCTGATTAAGAGTGTTCCTTTGTCTTGACAAGTCCCGGCCGGAGAATCTTCAACAAAGATCCGTTACTGAAAAGGCAAGGTGTTCGTGTCAGTGTATTCGCTGAAACAGATTGAGGGAAAAAGAATCCGTATTAACAATATCAGGGCAGTTGTGAGAGACGATATTGGCTCTAATGAACAAAATGTGGAATCATTGTGGGTGGAGATTAGAGATAGCAAGGGGAAAAAGTCACTGGTGGGCATAGTTTATAGGCCCCCAAATAATAACTTTACGGTGGGGCGGGCAATAATCAAGGGAATAATGGAGACATGTGAAAAAGGAATGGCAGTAATCATGGGGGATTTTAACCTCCATATCGATTGGTCAAATCAAATCGCACAGGGTAGCCTTGAGGAGGAATTCATAGAATGCATACGGGATTGTTTCTTCGAACAGTATGTTACAGAACCTACAAGGGAGCAAGCTATCTTCGATCTGGTCCTGTGTAATGAGACAGGAATAATAAACGATCTCCGAGTAAAAGATCCTCTTGGAATGAGTGATCACAGTATGGTTGAATTTGTAATACAGATTGAGGGTGAGGAAGTTGTGTCAAAAACGAGCGTACTATGCTTAAACAAAGGGGACTACAGTGGGATGAGGGCAGAGTTGGCTAAAGTAGACTGGAAAGACAGACTAAATGGTGGCACAATTGAGGAACAGTGGATTACTTTTAAGGAGCTCTTTCATAGTGCTCAACAAAAATATATTCGAGTGAAAAAGAAGGGAGGTAAGAGAAGGGATAACCAGCCGTGGATAACCAAGGAAATAAAGAAGAGTATCAAATTAAAAACCAATACGTATAAGGTGGCCAAGGTTAGTGGGAAACTAGAAGATTGGGAACATTTTAGACGACAGCAAAGAATGACTAAGAAAGCAATAAAGAAAGGAAAGATAGATTACGAAAGTAAACTTGTGCAAAACATAAAAACAGATAGTAAAAGCTTTTACAGATATATAAAACGGAAAAGAGTGACTAAAGTAAATGTTGGTCCCTTAGAAGATGAGAAGGGGGATTTAATAATGGGAAATGTGGAAATGGCTGAGACCTTAAACAATTATTTTGCTTCGGTCTTCACAGTGGAAGACACAAAAACCATGCCAAAAATTGCTGGTCACAAGAATGTGGGAAGGGAGGACCTTGAGATAATCATTATCACTAGCGGGGTAGTGCTGGACAGGCTAATGGGACTCAAGGTAGACAAGTCCCCTGGTCCTGATGAAATGCATCCCAGGGTATTAAAAGAGATGGCAGAAGTTATAGCAGATGCATTCGTTATAATCTACCAAAATTCTCTGGACTCTGGGGAGGTACCAGTGGATTGGAAAGCAGCTAATGTAACACCTCTGTTTAAAAAAGAGGGCAGACAAAAGGCAGGTAACTATAGGCCGGTTAGTTTAACATCTGTAGTGGGGAAAATGCTTGAAGCTATCATTAAGGAAGAAATAGCGGGACATCTAGATAGGAATAGTGCAATCAAGCAGACACAACATGGATTCATGAAGGGGAAATCATGTTTAACTAATTTACTGGAATTCTTTGAGGATGTAACAAGCATGGTGGATAGAGGTGTACTGATGGATGTGGTGGATTTAGATTTCCAAAAGGCATTCGATAAGGTGCCACACAAAAGCTTACTGCAGAAGATAAACGTACGCGGAGTCAGTGGAAATGTATTAGCATGGATAGAGAATTGGCTGGCTAACAGAAAGCAGAGAGTCGGGATAAATGGGTCCTTTTCAGGTTGGAAATCGGTGGTTAGTGGTGTGCCACAGGGATCGGTGTTGGGACCACAACTGTTTACAATATACATAGATGACCTGGAAGAAGGGACAGAGTGTAGTGTAACAAAATTTGCAGACGACACAAAGATTAGTGGGAAAGTGGGTTTTGTAGAGGTCACAGAGAGGCTGCAAAGAGATTTAGATAGGTTAAGCGAATGGGCTAAGGTTTGGCAGATGGAATACAATGTCGGAAAATGTGAGGCCATCCACCTTGGAAAAAAAAACAGTAGAAGGGAATATTATTTGAATGGGGAGAAATTACAACATGCTGCGGTGCAGAGGGACCTGGGGGTCCTTGTGCATGAATCCCAAAAAGTTAGTTTGCAGGTGCAGCAGGCAATCAGGAAGACGAATGGAATGTTGGCCTTCATTGTGAGAGGGATGGAGTACAAAAGCAGGGAGGTCCTTCTGCAACTGTATAGGGTATTGGTGATGCCGCACCTAGAGTACTGCGTGCAGTTTTGGTCGCCTTACTTAAGGAAGGATATACTGGCTTTGAAGGGGGTACAGAGACGAATCACTAGGTTGATTCCGGAGATGAGGGGGTTACCTTATGATGATAGATTGAGTAGACTGGGTCTTTACTCGTTGGAGTTCAGAAGGATGAGGGGTGATCTTATAGAAACATTTAAAATAATGAAAGGGATAGACAAGATAGAGGCAGAGAGGTTGTTTCCACTGGTCAGGAGACTATAACTAGGGGGCACAGCCTCAAAATACGGGGGAGCCAATTTAAAACTGAGTTGAGAAGGAATTTCTTCTCCCAGAGGGTTGTGAATCTGTGGAATTCTCTGCCCAAGGAAGCAGTTGAGGCTAGCTCATTGAATGTATTCAAGTCACAGATAGATAGATTTTTAACTAATAAGGGAATTAAGGGTTATGGGGAGCGGGCGGGTAAGTGGAGCTGAGTCCATGGCCAGATCAGCCATGATCTTGTTGAATGGCGGAGCAGGCTCGAGGGGCTAGATGGCCTACTCCTGTTCCTAATTCTTATATTCTTATGTTCTAAAAACTGAATAACTATTAAAGCCGCAAAAGTGACTCGAAAGGCAAATCTCAGGGGTTGTATTCTGAGATAGTCATCCTTCATGAGGGTTGCATTGTTTATGATCTTTGGGGTCAGAATTCCATCACTAATTGATTGTCGGATAAACGTTCCTGCCGTCCATAAAACATTAATCATGAAAAACAAGAAGATAGCCGAGGAGCAAATAGAATGGAAAAATTAAATAGAGAATATGTAACTTCATATTGGGGAGTCGAGGATTAGGGGACATGGATTGATTTTTGTTAACCAACGGTATTGAGTGATATGGGCCAAAGGTGGGTAAACTACTCCAGTTCCTATATTCCTATTGTAATGTCTGTAAGCTTATAATGCTTGTAGCTCCACGCTGTGGATGTGGACGTATTGTGTACTGCAGCTGCATAGTTAATCATTAAACAACAGACAGCTTTCTGGATTGTTCCGAGAGAGCAGCCTACATGTTAGGAAGCTGTGTGTGCTGTGCTATGTGACGATATCACAGTTGGCGGCGAGATGGGAGGTTTTTTTGATGTTTAAAGCTTAAATTTTGTTGGTGAAGGATTCAGCCAGCCGTCAGAAGACTTTGGAAGTTTCTGTCTTAGAAAAAAACTACAAAAATCCGAGGTAAAATACAGCTTACGGCGTTAACAGCTAGAGATTAAAAATGGCAGGTGTAATCAGAGATTTGGGTGAATATAGACATGACCAGAAATGTTTTAAAGCGTTTGTGGATTGGCTAGAAATGTATTTCACTGCAAATAACATAATCCAAGTTCTAGACAATGCAGTCCAGAATCAGGCTGTGTTGGAACATAAGAAAGCAATTTTCTTATCAGTGGCAGGTCCGGCATTATACGAAACCCTTGTAAATCTGCTTGTGCCTGACGAGCCAAAGGACACAATGCTTAAAGAGATTTTAATGAAGCTGGAGCAGCACTATAACCCCAAACCGTTAGAAATTGCTAAAAACTATCGTTTCGGGATTCGGAATCAAAGGGCGGATGAAAGTATCGCTGATTACATCATAGCATTAAAAAAGCTATCGATGCACTGTAATTTTGGAAACTTTCAAAACAGAGCATTACGGGATTGTTTTGTTTGTGGGGTGAAAAATGATGCGATCAGAAGGAAGTTATTGACGACAGATGACTTAACTTTTGAGATTGCTTGTCAGACAACGAGGTCGATGAGCATGGCTGAACAATATTCCCGAGCATTAAATAGTGATTACGTTTGTCAGTCAACTGAGGTAAATCACCTGCAGGTTCAAAGTAAATGACGACCATGGCCGAAAGTATCAGAAACTGGAAATTCTACCAGAGCGTCGAAGTCATGCTATAGGTGCCTGGGACAACAATTGCTAAAAGTTGTCCATACGTGAAGGTAGAGTGTTTCTTCTGCAGAAAGACTGGGCATCTTGCGAAGGCATGCCGACTGAAGGGTAAACCAGTTTTTAAAGCTATGAGTCCAGCGTTCAAAGCTATGAGTCGAAATCCAAAGAGACTACACAGCATGGAAGAACAGCAACAGGACGAGGAGATGTTAGAATTACACGTCATCAGGAGCACGAGGTTAACGGACAGCGATTCGGAAAGCATCAAAATCCACATAGATGTTGCGGGATTCAAGATACCAATGGAAATTGACACGGGTGCCTCCGTGAGTGTAGTACTGGAGTCACTGTACCGCGATAAATTGCGTGATTTCCAACTGGAGAAATCCGAGATACAGCTGCGAGGCTACTTGGGAGAGAAAATTCCTGTAGTCGGCCGTATCACCATACCGGTGAAATATAAAGATCAATTTCAGAACTTGCCTCTAATAGTAGTGAAAGGAGACAAGACTGCTTTACTAGGAAGAAATTGGTTGAGCTCACTGAAGCTAGATTGGAGTAAGATTTTCTGTGTGGAAGCGAGATTTTCATCAACGGAAGAGGTTATCAAACAGTATCCGAAGGTGTTCTGCGAAACGGGCAGTTCAATCCAAGGCTTCAAGGCGAGTGTCAGGATACAGAAGGATGCTAGATCGGTTTACTACAAGCCAAGTTCTGTACCATATGCACTCGAGGAGAAAGTTGAGCAAGAACTCAAAAGACTAGAGACTGAGAACATTATTTGTAAGATAGATCGATGTAATTGGGCTACACCCATTGTTGTTGTACCTAAGTCTGATGGTAAAGTAAGATTGTGTGGTGATTATAAGGTAACCGTAAACCAGGTTCTAGAGGGTAATGTCCCCAATACATTGCCGAATATAGAAGATTTGTTCACAACACTGACAGGTGGTTAGATATTCTCAAAACTGGATCTTACAAATGCCCACTTACAGTTTGAACTAGATGAGGAGTCCAAGTCATGTTTGACTATAAATACTCATCTTGGCCTCTATCTGTTTAATAGGCTACCGTTTGGAGTGTCTTCTGCCCCTGCCATATTCCAAGGGGTGATGAACCAGATTTTGCAAGGTATTGAAGGGGTAGTATGTTATTTGGATGACATACTAATTTCAGCACCAAATAGGCAAATTCATAATAACATATTGAATGAAGTCCTCAAATGGCTAGAGAAGCACAAAGT